>NC_135492.1:46291816-46593482 GCF_052094955.1 Ictidomys tridecemlineatus | reverse complement strand
GGGTATCCATACCCGAGGAGGGTGTCCTGAAGAATATCTGATCGCCTGACATGCAGAGCCATTCCATCAAACTTGCAGGTTGCCAAGTGGGGCGGCGTCTGACGTAATGCTTTCAGGGAGTCGTCCTCAAATAAGCAAATCGTGTCCCTCTAGTGACATATAATATTGAATAAAGGAAGCTCTCGTTTCGTCCTAGAGGACCTACTTTCAACTCGACAGGTAACATGTATTGAGCACCTGCTCTATGTGAGCTCCATGCCAAGAGGTTGGGATGGGAGGTCATATAATTAATGGATAAGACATCAATGGGATGTTCTCAAAGAGATTCGCAATCTAACAGGCTCTAGCTGCAAGTTCATAATCTCCAGACAGGAATAGAAGGAGGATGGACAAGCCATTCTCGAGGATTCAAACAGGAAACCAGAGGATAGAAAGTGCTTCTCCATGCCTATCACTGGTGGACATTCTGTGCATTTATCTTGTTCACATGTGTCGCCACTTTTCCATTATACCCCGGAAGCTATCTGTCTTGCTGGATCAGGGGGCTCACCATCAGCTGCCTGGATGGAACATGGGTAAAAGGCCCCTCCTTGTGGATTACAAAAAAATTAATTTGCAGATGGGCAGAATATGCAGATGGACTCCTGAAAATGTAAATGAACTCCCTCCCTCCATGGCCATGATTTCTACCATGAAATAAACAAAAAAGATTACCTTCAGTTCCTTGATGCCTTCCTTGTTTCTAAGCGTACATTTTGTTTTATTATAAAAATACTTTCTTAACAAGGAAATGCCGAGTGTCTAAATGCACAATAACAAATTCAGAACTCAAAAGAAAGGACATGACCTGTTCTCAGGGTGTGTTACTTTTCATTCATAAAAATCCAGGAGGCTCTCTGGGAGCCCTAACCCGCACAGAAAGGTCTTCTTCAGTGTAGGACCTGACATGAAGTCCAGGGGAGGCGGAAACTTGTCTCACTTTAAAAATTGGAGATCCAGAGCCAGCCCACTCCCAGATCTTTTATCCTAAGAGTTTTCAAACCACTGCTCCTTGATGCACTTCCAGATGCACTGCCAAACTCAGAGCACAGTTTATGCCTGTACCGTATGGCTATTCTGCCTTTGATACAGGCTTTTTTAGTGAGAAAACAATTCTCCCAGTTCTCTCTGCAAAGTACAGAATTGGGTGCATTGAACACAGAGCTGTGCAGTTTCTCCCATTGCTCACGATACCTCCTGAATACACTATGCTATTGCTTATGATGGGTTGAGGTCTTGGGCAGTAAAGCCCCAAGTCTTGAATGCAAATATTACCCACCTGCTTCAGTCAGAAGCAAAGCATAGAACGTGAAAACAGCCACATGGTATAACGTTTTGCTTCAATTTCCAAATTACTAAGAAAATAAACTTAGTAAATATGCACCCACTTATCAGGACGCTGAGCAGTTAGTTAATAAAGATTTTTGGCTGGGCATGGTGGTGCACGCCTGTAATCCCAGTGGTTCGGGAGGCTGAGGCAGGAGGATCCTGAGTTCAAAGCCAGCCTCAGCAAAAGTGAGGTGCTAAGCAACTCAGTGAGACCCTGTCTCTAAATAAAATACAAAATAGGGCTGGGGATGTGGCTCAGTGGTGGAGTGCCCCTGAGTTCAATCCTCAGTACCCAAAGGGCGGGGGGGAAGGTTTTTGCTTTTTTCTTAAAATTTCAGAAACCAAAGGAAGCTAATATTTTACATTCTACCTGCATTGCATAAATTAATGCGCTTCCTGTTCAGAATAAGCAATGAGGACATTGTCCTAATTGGGAGGAGTCCAACATGTCATAATTTTTTTTTCTGATTCCCTCTTTAATTCATTTTAATTTGCTTCCATTGCACGGTCTTTAAGATTAATTTTCTGAAAGAGCAGTTTTATGTTATGATTTTCTCAACTTATCTTTCCATGTGACTACAAAGTGAAAAATCAGTTTGATTACAAGCAGACACACAACCTGTCTATGGCAATTGCTTCTTTCGATTAGATATATTGCTCAGTAACTGATGCTTCACCCTTTGATTGATTACTCAGCATGAACAAAACCTATTTGCAAAAATACATTCTGTTGACTTTCCGGAATGTTAATAATGGTAACAATAAGAATTGAATGAATTCAAATCATATGCTTTACCAATTAATCCAAACGATAAAACATAAGCCTCTTCTATTTTTTCTTTTAAGTTATCTTTTAAAGAAAGCCAGAGTAATTGAATGACTCAATATACTATGCGGCAAGACCTTGCCTCCAAGGCAAGAGCAAACTGGGGTATCTTAAGACAGCACACAACTTGGTCAAGTCAGATTTGTTAGAGTTTACATTCAAAAGCACCTTTTCTGTTCCCATTAGTGAGTGTGAGGTCAGCCCCTGCACAACAAGTATCTACTCCATGTAAATCTGTGTTCGTGACAATTGAAATGCCAATCTGCCTTGGAGCATCTCCTTTCTTTGCAAGGAAGTGGTAATCGCTAAGGAGCAGAGCATAAACCTTCTTGTTTCAATGGTTATCTATTTATTTATTTAGAGAAAGAAATTAAGTCCCAAAGAAGTTAAATCCCAAACTGGTATGACCCAAGATGCAGAGGATAAGGAATAAGTCTGAAAAGTGAGATGATTCAGGAAAAGCATTAAGAAAATACTAATTTGGGGGCTGGGGATAGAACTCAGTTGGTAGAGTGATTGCCTCACATGCACAAGGTCCTGAGTTCGATCCCCAGCACCCACAAAAGCATCAAGATAACACAAACATCCAGAAGGTGACGTAAGGATAATGGGATTGATAGACACTGGCCCGGTGGTTTGGAGCACAGGCTTCGGAATCAGGCTTGAAGTTGGCATGAAAGCCTAGTTTGGTCACTTAACAGCTGTAAGATTCCACATTTGTTAAAAATTCCCCACTCGGGCCTGCTGGGAGAATTCTTAAAAATTCACCTAAAACTTTTGGCATTGTGCTGGGCCCCCAGTAAGACTGACCTCTTTAATTACTCATCATGATAAAGTCTGGTCCCAAGAATAGCAGCAAAACAGAACGACTCCCTTGGACTGAGGGATGACAGCCAATGCTAGGAAAATCATACACACTTGTTTCAATTGTGGGATGTTTTTGTTTTGTTTTGGTTTGGTTTTGGTACCAGGGATTGACTCAGGGGCACTCGACCACTGGGCCACCTCCCCAGACCTATCTTGTATTTTATTGAGAGACAGGGTCTCACTGAGTTGCTTAGTGCCTTGCTTTTGCTGAGGCTGGCTTTGAACTCGAGATCCTCCTGCCTCAGCCTCCCAAGCCACTGGGATTACACCAATTGTGTTTTCTAAGGGAATTGAATTGATGAAAATGTATTGCCCTTAATGACACTTTTCTTAAACTAAAAATATATGTGTGGCTCTTGATATCTCTTAGGTAGCCTTAAGTTCCTTTAGGGTAGGAACTGTGTTTTATTAGTCTTAGCATCATCTAAAGTATTGAAAATGGAGCTTTTCATTTAATTGGCTATTCATAAAGCAACTTTGAGAACTATCAAATGGTTTCTCAGATTTCAAAGCCTTTTTTTTAAAATCTACCATGGCTTTGGGTGGTAGAAAATATCCACATATCCACAGAACACAAAGCTTTATTATTTTTTAAATATGTTTTTAGTTGTCAATGGACCTTTCTTTTATTTATTTATTTTTATGTGATGCTGAGAATCTAACCCAGTGCCTCACACATGCCAGGCACGTGCGCTACCACTGAGCTACACCCCCAGCCCCAACACAAAGCTTTTGACAAGATGTATTTCGTATCCTCATAAAGAAAATCCCCATATTTGATAACATGTGAACAGAAGTTTTCTACGCAGTTCACTGTTATTCTATGCCCTGTGCTGAGTGTACCTACTCTGCCTCTGAAATCATGCGTACCACGTCCTGACCCACCAGCGACAACATCTAATGTGGTTGTACCCCATGTCTGCTCCTCAGACTCATGATTGTGGGCTTAGGCTTAAAGAATTACAAAAACTTCCCAGATCTTTTCCTGTATCTCTACTGGACTCTTCGTAGGTGATCAATAAATACTTGCTTATTACTTGGCTTTCAAGGCAGTGAGGAATGAATTATTCAGAGAGCAATCCCAATCCTCCCAACGAAGGTCATTTACTTATTTATTCTTTAATGTTTTTCTAAAAAATCATTTTTTAGACAGAAAGGAAGAGCGGTGGATTATCACCCTTGATACTTTTGAAATTCACCAAAACCCAGAGGAATTCTAACTAATGGCTTAGCATTGTAGGACTTAAACAAATCTCATCCCAAACAATTTTTAAGTGAAACTTTAACTGTGAATACATATTATACTTACTTGCCCCTTAGGACTCTAAACTTGGATGATCACCTTAATATTTTTTTAAGTATTTATTTTATTAACACATATTAATCATATCAATCAATAGGATTCACTGTGATATTTTCATATATGGATACAGCATGCATGAAACATATCCACCAGCCCTCACCTGCACCATCCCAACCCCACACCCCTCCTAGTCCTTAGTAATCACTATTCTATTTGGGGTTCAAATTCATTTTTCTCCTCAGTTTTACATATGAGTGAGAATATGCCATACTTGTCTTTTGGTGTCTGGCTTATTTCATTTAGCACAATGTCTTTCTTCCTGCAAATTACAGGATTTCATTCTTCTTTATGGCTGAATAGTACCCCAGTGTGTATATATACCATATTTTCTTTATCCAGACTAGCAAAATCACCTGAACTGATTCAATTTCTTAGCTATTGTGAATAATATCACCATTAACATGGGCATGTTTGTTTTTTTTCTTGGCTGATGATTTCATTTCTTCTGGATGCGTACCCAGGAATGGGATAGTTGGATCATAAGACAGTTCTATTTTTGTTTTTGTTTTTGAGGAACCCCCATACTGTTTTCCATAGTGACTGTACTAGTTTACATTTTCAAATTCCTCATTAGTGCTTCTGAAACGTGGTCTACAATGAGAACATGAAGCACTTTCAAGACAGGTCTTTCTGTCCACTGAAGTCTGCCACACCATGGCAGAAGTTCAGAGGCAACCAAACTCCCATTCAGTGAAGTGGGGGACCTGTTCCATAGGATAGGTAAGACAGCCTGTATTTAAAATGAGGCTGATCTATGTGTATCCACTTAGTAAGGTGTCCACAATACCATGCCAACCAAGAAGCAATGTGAGTGGTAGAAAGGTTTGGGATACAACCTCATCATGAGCATGTATTCTGTTCATGCACAGAAAAATCCAGAAGGACGCGTACCAAAAGATGCCTAATGGTCACCCCGAGGGATGGAGTCTCTGGGCATAAGAAGGAATGCTTTTAGCTTTTACTTCCCATAGTCCTACGGGAAATCTCTATCGTCATGAGAACTTTTAACAAGCCTAACAGTTTGTGGGACTTGGTCCAGTGGAAAAGATTCCATGAGGACAGAAGAGAGAGGTTCCTGCCAAGTTATCAGACGCACACATTTTTCAAACCATCAGATGACCCATCCCATGTCTACTGCTGCAAGAGACCCAGGGAGGAACCCTCAGATGCCATGGGACACCCACACGCGTTGGGGTCTCGGGTGTCTTATGAAGTCGGCACACAGTGTGTTTGGTGAGACTCTCAGCATAACACACACCACCAGGTGATTGGTGGAACATGTCAGCTCCGCTATCAACACTTAGCATGTATTATGCTCCACGGCGTGGTCTTAGATCTCCAAATAACAGGTGTCTCAGCCACATGAGGTCAAGACGGAAGTGTGAAAGGAGCGGGATCTCACAGACTTTTCTTCAAATTCTACAGCAACGTCGTTTTTGGACAGAGGGCCTCCTGACTGCCCGATTTGATGGCCGGAAAAACTTCTAAGAGCTGAAGTATAGGATTTCCCAGGGGGTGACGTAATGAAATAAGCGCACTCATGAATATGAATGACAGGAGGTGGCCATCTGTTTGCCACCAACCTCCTTTCTTATAAGGACGCACAGCCCCAGCCCCACACCTACCCCACCCTCCAGGAAAAAGGGAAAAAATAAATGGTGTCTACATTCGGAGATTTTTTTTAAAGTCATAAATGTTTCATCTCAATTATGGAAACAAAAATCACAGTAGAAATATCTTTGTTGTCCTACTAAAAATAATTAATAAATCAAAGAGGGCTTGGGCAGGTATTCTGCATCCTGAAATTCTTTAGGTTTCCCTTCCACGTTTCAGGAATGAAGTTCTTTATCCTGTGCATGAAAGAAAAACCCCCAGGGATGTACTTTTTGGGGGCTAAAAGCATAAAATCAGGCAAAACTTCAATAAGAGAGGAGTGGGTACCACCACCACCACCCGGGCATTCTAGATTAGCTCCAGTGGCTACAAGTTCAAATTTGATGAATCCTGTTTCCTTGAAACTTTTGGAATTCATCCCTCACCACTAATTTTGAAAACAGACAATAAGGTCAGTCTTAGTGCTCAAAAGTGACTGCAAAGAAACTTTCAAGGGATCAGAAAATAGAGTCGACAAAGATAAAGTGATGGATTTCTTGGAAGAGTTGGTTGTGAGATGAGTAATATTTTTGGTCAACTGAATTGTATTTGCAATGCACGAAGAACATTTGTGCATTATTTATAAGATTCTTTGGGTAAAGCTTTTTTAAAGTGCATGCCTATGAAAAAAAAAATAATCACTCCTAATTCATTTACTTTGCAATCTCGACCTCCAGAATATCGTGCCTTCTTGTGAGTCTTGCCTTTGTTTCAGGAGGAAAATAGTCTAAAATTAAACTCTTCAGACAATAAAACAGGACTTGGAATGTTTTTTTAAAAAAGCAACAGTAGCAGTCCCTGTACTTTATTCAATTTTCTCAAACTAGCCTGCTTGTAGATATGGTCTCTGATAAAGCTTTGGTTTGACCGGGTAAGAGAAAAATCACAGGACAACAATATCGTTCAATTATAAAAAGGACATGAATTGAATTGGGAAGAGCAGATATGTTCTAGAAGGAGAAGACAGAGGCTTCAGTACCTCTTCAGTTCCGCTGACAGCAGTGTGATCTTGGGCAGTCCACGACACGTCCAACACTCCAGCCGTTCATCTGTTAAATCCCAATAATCGTGCTACCAGGATGACCTGATAAGGTGACGACAAATGTGAAACATTTTGAAGCCCATGTGGAGGGCTTCGTAAAATAAACCTGAGCCACACATACCACAGCGAATTAAATCATAATAAAAACGAAATGCATTTATGTGCTCCTCAGTTTCTTCTTACCACCAAGCTTCGAGATTTCCCCTGCAAAAGAAGCCCCTTATACAGATTAAGACAATGTCCCTCATCTTTATGGCTGCCACTAGATACTGAAAATAATTTGGAATTATTAGAGCTCTGCCCGACATAGGAGTCTTAAGAATGTTCTAGAACACTGACATCCTAAAGGCAAAACTAAACTTAAGCTTGGCATGGTGGTGCAGGCGTATAATCTCAGCGCCTCAGGAGGCTGAGGCAGGAGGATCTCGAGTTCAAAGCCAGCCTCGGGAACTTAGCAAGTTGCTAAATTAGGACCCTGTCTCTAAATAAAATACAAAAAAAATGGGGGCGGGGGGTGGGTAGGGATATTGCTCAGTGCTTAAGTGCCCCTGGGTTCAATCCCCCAACACCAAAAATTAAAAAAATAAAAAAATAAACCACTAACCTCTAACTAGGGACTTCCCACTGGAATGATCCAAATATGGCTACTGCTCGACTGGATCCATCAACTGTGTCGATTGTCTGGCTTTTGCATCCACCCTGTGAGGCCTTCCCTTCCTCATGACCAAGATGCGCTTGGACCCAGGAGCGGCCTGACTCGCGCATTGCTTGCTCTCTGCTCAGGTAAACTCTTTAACATTTTAATGTGCCTAAGTTTATCTTCGAATGACAGCTGGAGTGTGATGCATTGACTCCATGTTGAAAAAGATGGTCAGCCCTAGAAGACAGGCTTGCTAGAACTTAATAGCCATGTCTGTTTGTGCCCACAGGAGGCATATGTTCTGTGAGTGCTCAGCTTAAGATGACCTCGGGGACCAGGAAGAAACTGCGTTACAGAGACCTCAGGGGTCCGACCGGATGGTCTCAGCCAGCCCACGTGAAGCCTGTGGCCTGCAATTTTTAAAAAATGACGATAAAAAAAAACTTCTTGATTTTATTTGTATTTCTTTGTCCCCACTTTCTTTGACTTACATTTAAAAAATGCTTCCCTGGTCCTGAGGACATTGTCTCTACCAAGTGGCTTTTGGTCAACAAATAGATGAAAAGACATTCAACATCTCTAGCAATTGGAGAAATGCAAATTAACATAACACTGAGATTTCATCTCACTCCAATCACAATGGCAATTACCAAGAATAAAGGATAAATAATAAATAAGGGTTGGAAAGGATGTGGGGGAAAAGTACATTCACACTTTGCTGGTGGGACTGCAAACTGGTGCAACCACTATGGAAAGCAGTACGGAGATTCCTCAGAAAACATAGAATGGAACCACCATTTGACCCAGTTATCCCACTCCTCGGTCTTTACCCAAAGGACTTAAAATCAGTATATTATAGTGATGCAGCCACATTGATGTTTATAGTAGTTCAATTCACAATAGCTAAACTGTGGAACCAAACTAGCTGCCCTTCAACCGATGAATGGATAAAGACATTGTGGCATATTTGCACAATGGAATATTACTCAACCATAAAGAAGAATGACTTCATGGCATTTGCTGGTGAATGGATGGAACTCGAGGCTATAACTTATATTCCATGTATGTATAAAATGTCAAAATACACTCTACTGTCATGTATATTTTTATATAAAAAATAAAACATTTTTTTAAAAAAATCTCATTATTTTCTTATGGCATTCAACCAGAATATGGGACTTGCCTGGTCACTATAATTCTTTGAAGACAAAATAGCAGTCTAGAGAAAGCAAGTCACAGTCTAAATTTTTATAAAAGGCTTAGTGTCATGTGTTGTTTTTTTTTTTTTTTAATTTTTAAAAAGCCAAGGAGAGATATGCTACCTCCCTGGAATTCAGGTCAAGAAGGTCGGCAAAGATCTTTACAACTGGAAATCACAACTGTATCTTCCAAATACTTTGAAGTTGTCACTTGCATCTTTTACTCAGGGGAGATGATGAATTTGACAGAAATACCCAGTTTTGACAGTTGGGTGATTTGTTGTGAAAATCTTTCTAAATTATATGAAATCAGGCTCCAGACCACACATTTCAGCATGTTGTCGTATACAAAGCGAATGAATTAATTTGACAAAAGGTTTTATAACAAAGGGACAAATGGCCACTCCAGAAAGAACTGCTTTAGCCATGAAGGTCCTTGGGTAAGAAAGCGACCAACCCCCCAGCATCTCTGTTCCGTGTCCTGACTCTGCCGCACCCAAGAATTAGAAGATGCAAAAGTGGAATCAAGATTCGTAGAAGGTTCACAAAGTACACAAAGTCGGTGGCATTTTTTAGACCAGTTAGTTATTTATTTGTGATACTCTTTTTGTGTGGTTTAAAAACCTAAGTAAAGTAAAAGCTGGGTCAATACAAGATCCTTCGAGAGGTAACATAGAACATAATTCAAATTTGAGCCTTGAAGTTCAGCTGGGTTCTGCCACAAACGGCTTCATTTTATATATTTTATTCTAAATCCATCAATAAAACAAAGTAGAGGGGGATATCTGAAATAAGTTCTTTCTTCTTTGGTGATAACTTTAACAGCTTTATTCATGCATACTGTACATAGCATCTATTTGAAGGATGGAATGCAATGACTTTGGATAAGGTTACAGAGGTTGCAAATATCAGCACAATCCAGGGGTAGAACATTGCCAGATCCCCAAAAATCTTCCATGTGCATTTGCTATCAATCTCCACCCTCTGTCTCCATAACAACTAATCTGTATAGATTTGCATTTTTCTTCTCTGGACATCTCATACAGATGGAATCAAACACTATGCAATCTATCGCATCTGAGTTCTTCCACTTGGCTTAATATTTTTGAAGTCCATACATTCTATACCATCTATCAGCATTTAATTCTTTTTAACAGTTGAGTAGTATTCTATTGCTTGCACACAGCATGTTTTCTTTATCACCTATTGATAGACTCGTGGCTTGTTCACACTTCTTGACTACCATAAATAATGTTGCTAAGAACATTTGTGTAAAGGCTGTTGTTTGGAGATAGGTTTTCTCTTCCATAAGATAGTTACTTGGTGCATGTCATAGTCTGCTTTGTGCTGCTATAAGAGAATACCACGGATCTGGTGATTTGTAATGAACAAAAATATATTGGCTCACAGCTCTGAAGGATGGAAAGCCCAAGGGGCCGACAGCTGGTGAGGGTCTGCTTGCTGCACCATCCCATGATAGAAGGGCAAAGACAGGGAGAGAAGGGGATTGAATTCATCCTTTTATAAGAAATACACTCACATGATAATGGTGTTAATCCACTCTCAAAGTGGATTAACTCACTTCTTAATATTATTACTTTGGCAATTAAATTTCCACATGAGCTGAGGAGGGAACAAGTATTCAAGGCATAACAGTGAGGTTTAAGTGCATGTTTAGCTTTTCAAGAACTGTCAAAATGCTTTCTGTAGCATTTTATGTTCCAAGGATGTAAAAGGATCCAGTATCCCCACATTCTTACTTAAATGTGTTACTATCTATTTAATTAAAGTCCTCTAGTGGGTGTGGGTAGAATCTCATTGTGATCTTAATTTGCTTCTCCCTAATGACAGTGATGTTAAACACCTTTTCATGCGCTTATTTTTTTTTTGTATTTCATCTGTAATCAAATATGCATTCAAATATTTCAATAAGGTCATTTGTCTTATTGAATTCTAAGAACTCTTTATATATTCAATTCCTTTATCATATACCTTTTTGGCAAATATTTGCTTCAAGGCTAAAGCATATTATTTATTCTTTAACTGTGTACTTTGAAGCATATGAATTTTTCATTTCAATTGAGTTTGATTTATCCATTTTTTAGGAGTCAAGCAGTTGATGTTGTATAAGAAGTCCTTGCCTATCCCAAAAGCATAAAGATTTTCTTTTAAAAGTTTGAGGTTTTCATTTCTACCTTTAGTCCTGATGCACCTTGACTTAATTTTTATGCATAATATAAAGTCAGGGTCTATTTTTTTGCATATACCTACTGCATAATCCCAGAACAAATTGTTGAGAAGACTTTCATTTTCCTAATTAAATCTCCTTTACTCCATTGTTGAAACAGCATTTATTTTTAATGAGGAAATACATAAGAGTGAAGAGGAGCTTGGGTCGTAGATTCATACATTCTGGAAAGCATGCTTCATTCTGCCTTTTACTAGCTGGGTGTCCTGGGCTAGCGACTAGCCCAGGTTGGTGGAGCCCAAAGTGAGCAGCTGGCTTAAGTAGCTGAAGCAGGCCTGATTTTTCCTATCATACTATAGGTTGGATAGCCCTTATCCAAATGCCTGGGACCCAAAGGTTTGTTTAGGATTTCAGATTTTTTTTTTAAATTTTGGAATATTTGCATGAACGTCGCAAGATACCTGGGTGACGGGATCTAAGTTTACGCAGGAGATTTAGTTATGTCTTATGCGTACCTTATGTTCAAGGCAAATGTGTACCATGTTTGTAAGGTGCCTGCATTTTGAAAGCTACCCATTGCATGAGGTTACGTGTGGGATTTCTTTTTCCACTTGTAGCCTCATGATGGCGCTCAAAAGATTTCATATGTGGGGGCAGTCTGGATTCTAGATATTTTTGGAGAAAGGGTGCCCGATTGGATGGATCGACTGACTGTCTACTGTGGGCACGATATTTCAAGTGCATGCTCTCTAGACACTATAAAAAGTTTTCCGAATCAGACATAAGTTTCCTGACTCACATATGAACGCACAATCAGTGAGACTCCACACCATGTACCACCACAGGAAGGGAATCCTAATCAGAACGAGTTGTACTCCATGTATGAAGGACATGTCAAAACCCACGCTACTGTCATGTGTATCTAAAAAGAAATGTATAAAAAAAAAAAAAAAAGAAAAAAGAAAAAGAAATTCCATCTCCACTTTATAGAAAAGTGAGTTAAGAATGAAGTGAGTTCAAATCACTCTGGACAGAGGTCAAGAGGTAGAATTGGGCTCAAAGGCCAACACAGCGGGCTCAGCTGAGCGTGTCACTGTGGAACAATGGTCCCTGAATTAGCAGGACGCCTTCAGGGTCAGGATCAAGGATGGAGCCTCATTTGGACCCAGCCCACTTCCTCCTGGGCTTTCTCAAAACAGGGCGAGTGAGACATTTTCTTCTCCTGCTTTGCAAAGCTTAGAGCTTAGAGTCTTTATATTTTAAGGCGATATTTTTCTTTGGGGGAAATTAGCATTTAGCAGCAAAGAGACAAAGTTTCTGGTAATTGTTTTTAATCAAAAGCGTCAAGTAATTGAGTGCAGGTTCCTGCAAGGGCTCCATAGATGAATGGTTAGTAACAGGGTCATTTAGAGCGGTTAGGAATTCACGTCACAGCAAACACCTTTAGGTGGAAAAATACCCCAAACCTTCCCCCCACCCCTTTTCCTTCCCACTCAACTGGCTTCTCTTTACTCCCATGGAATATTAATTGTGCCTCTCAGGGCTTCTAGAATATGAAGGAAAAGTCCCGAGTAATTGTCTTTTCCACATAGAACACAGGTAAAGGTGCGAAGGGAAAGGTGAGTTAGGAGCCAAAAATTCTTATTATCGTTGCTTTATTTTGGTTTGGTTTTAATTTCACCTTGGACAGTGTTTCCTAAGCAAACAACGCTCCTTAAGAGAAACCTTCTAACCCCAGCAATGATCTTCTTGAGGAATTCCTAACTCACTGCAACCTCATAAAGGAAGAAAGTGAGGGTTAATTTTTTTAGCACAATGTTCTCCAAACCTAATTGACCTCAAAACTTACTTGATCTTTTATTTCCGATTTTTTTAAAAAAATTTTTATCGTTGTAAATGGATACAATACCTTTATTTTATTTATTTATTTTTATGTGGTGCTGAGGATCAAACCCAGGGCCTCACACGTGCTAGGCCAGTGCTCTACCACTGAGGCACAACCCCAGCCCTGTAACTTTTTGTTGATATTTGTATAATATGGGAAAGAAATTTGCTGTTTTAGGAGAATTAAAAAGAATACCATAGCTGGTCTATTTAACTATTTATTCTACTCCATGTAGGACAGGGGCCAGCCAACTGTGGGAGCTGGCCTGCGACCTGTTTTTGTAAGGTCCAGGAGCAAAAATAAATAAATGAATAAATAAATAAAAGGATCTTACACTGCTAAATAGTTGTGAAAAAATGCACAGAAAAAAAGAAAAGACAATGATTACGTGACAGAGACCTATGTGGCTCAAAGACCTAAAATATTTACCGTCTGCCTACCCCTTGCCCAGGACATTAAAAATTTTAAAATTGAATCCATATATTCTGAGCCCATAAAATATATATTTAAAAAAAAAAAGGAGGGAAGGAAGAAGGGAACAGAGACAAGGAAGAGATGAACCTGGTTTCTACAAGTTCCACGGGCTGTAGCACAAGAACCCACCCTCAGGACCCTGCAGGATAATTTCCAACCGTCTTCTCGGTGGCAGCCCACCAAGGTCCTCTCGCCCAGGGTGTGTGTGTCCAGAGTCTCGCCTTTCCTTAGGGAGGTGTCTGAGTCTCCTCATCACCTGGTGCCTTGTCCCTAACTATGTCCCACTTGGTCTACACCGTCTCAAAGCCAGGCGCCCGTATGCCCGATACTGTTCTACTCACCTGCGACCGGAGTCAAGGTCAAGGGGCCATCCTCTTGGGACCTCCCCAGGCCCAGGACACAGACCCACAACTACGTGCCAAACGGTACGTGTGGGTGTGTTTGTGAAGCCAGCCCAAGGTTCTAAGCCATAGGAAAGTCGTATACACAGAAGCACAGACTGTCAGTCTCTCCCCAGGGAAAAGAATGTGCTGGAAGATGGGGCTGACTGAGGCCTGCGTTTCCCCGGGCCCCAGGGAGCTGGAGGCCAGGAACAGCTGCTCCGTCGAGAACAGGCACCAGCTCCCTGTTTGCCACAGTCCTCGCTCCTCCTTAGTGTGGACACCAGAGCTGTTCCCACTGCTTAGGACTCCCCCCGCCTGGTCCCTGGGGCATCTGGAGTCTGTCGCCTGTATTAACCCTGACCCCCTAACAGCCTATTTCTAGAAATATTCGCATACATTCATATTCACAGATTTTTAAACCATGCACCAGCAGAGAATAGGGCTTAAGGGAGCCGTGAGTTGGCACAAAGAAATATTTCAGAGGAAGATTCTGCCCCCGGTTGCCCCTGGTGGCTTAGACTGGCTTCCGTAACAGGGTGCTCCACACAACTAGGGACGGGTGGGTGGGAAGTGCTTGGAACCCAGAAGTAAAGGAAGAATAAAGCCTGAAGATGAAGCCACGAGGAAACACAAAGAGACAAGAGAGAGGTCACCTGGGTTCCACTGCTCACTCTTCCATTTAACCTACTGTGTGTGATTGGGCTGCTTGCCTAGCATCTCTGGGCTTTCGAGACAGCAGTGAGGTAGCACCTTGCCTTGCCTTCTTGGTTTGTCGAGTTGTGGATCTGGAAACACTTTCGTATCTATACAACATATAGCAAAGGTATGATTAGTCCTCTCCTTTCTAATTTGGCCTAAGCCTGACCTGGTAGTAAAAAAATCCAAACCAAAACCAAAACCACCAACACAACAAAAAAGTTGTTAAAAATCCCTGCAAACTGAAGCTACTCCAGGACCAAAGCACATCCATCTTTTCTACCACAAACTTGTGTTGTGAAAAGGTCCAGATGGCCCCAGTGTGAACCGGGAATGATGGATCACCACGATCCATGTTTACCAAGACTGTCAGACCAACGGGGCTTCCTGGCACAAGACACCAGCCCTTTGGATGCGGAGTGTCAGAGGTGAGGTGTGGAGCAGCTGGAGTCTATCAGGCCTCCCCTGAGCACGGCAGGGACAGCTGGAACATTCTAGAACATTCTGGAACATTCCTCCCTTTCACCTCAGTTTTCGTTGTTTCTGCTCCTAGCTGCTCCCCCCCCCCACCCGTCCCACCTGACTCCATGACACAGCAATTCCCTCCCTGCCCTCCTGACCCTCCAGGGAGTTCTGGGTTGTTCAGAACAAGTCCTGCGTGTCACACTTCTTGGTCTCCAGCACCAGGGACAGACACATCTGCAGGGAAACCCCTCGACACGTTCCCGAGACGTGCCGGGAAGCATCGCTACAAAAGAAGCAGCTTCCAAAGATTGGAGCCGTGGAAGCCGTTCCTCCTGCTCATCATTTGAGCTCCATCTCCATCCCAAAGCCATGCATTTCAGTGTGGGTGGCTCTTTTTTGTTTTTTTTCCTGGCTGCAATTTCTTTGGATCATTTTCCAAGGTCTGAGGCCTGGTTCACGTTAGGATAACTAATGGTGGTTAAGTTCCGTTCTTTTCCTGCATATTTGATCTCAGAACTCAGATTTTAAGAGGAGATTGCATGGATGTTGAGAATTTGTCCTCAAAAGAGTTATGCAATCTATATGGAAGAGACCTTTGCAAAAGAGAAGTCCAGAGGGGGTGCCGATTCGGACTTTGGTACGGGGGAATAATCCACAGCCGGCAGAACTAATAAAAGGTGAATGTTTTGCTTCAAAAGGCTTTATTCAAGCGGAGGGGACATACGTTTGCCCTGGAAGACAGTAAAGCAGACTGGAACATTCAATAAAGAGATAGACTAAAATCTCCCTGACCTTTGATGCCCGTGTTTCCTGTTTGAGTCAGAATAATAGTACTGGTCCAGGAGCTTCTACGGAGCAGGGCCAAGGCAGGCACCTCCAGCAAGCTGAGCCTGCAGTGAGATTCACAGGGTGATGCAGGTATTCTCTGCCCCAAATTAATGTTCCCGCTGCTCTAGTAGAGTAAAATGGAAGATGGCATTCAAGAAAAGGCAGTTTGGCTGGTGTATTTTAACACAAGTACAGAGATTGTTACTCTGAATAGAATTTATATATATATATATTGTTTTAGTTGGACACAACACCTTTATTTTTATTTTTATGTGGTGCTGAGGATCAAACCCAGTACCCCGCATGTGCTAGTTGAGCGCTGTACTGCTGAGCCACAACCCCGGCCCCTGAGCAGAATTTTTTGAGTCTATGCTCAGTCACAGCAAGAGAAAAACTGGCTGACTTTCTCTAGACAAAAATTAATAAAGGGCAAAGATGGTATGGATAAGGAAATGATAGAAGTTTAACAGAGAAACTATTACGTGCTGGGTGTGGTGGCACACATCTATAATCCTGGCAACTCGGGAGGCTGAGGCAGGAGGATCACAAGTTGGAAGGCAGCCTCAACAATTTAGTGGGGCCCTAAGCAACTTAGTGAGACCCTGTCTTAAAATAAAAAGGGCTAAGGTAAAATTCCCCTGGGTTTAATACCCAGTACCAGGAGGTTTAAAAAAAAAGAGTGGTGGGGGGGGACACTATATACTAAGTCTTACATCAGTTATCTAATTTAATTTTCACTCTTGTACCCCTTGCACTGTTTTTAAAATGAACAAACTAAATTTCAGATAAGCTACGTTGCTTAGCAGTTCGGGGGCAGACATTATTTAATAATCAGTTCAATATTATAGCCATTGGTGCATCCAATTTCTATATCACAGCAGATCACCAACCCTCTAAGTGACATTAACAGAGAAAAGAAATGTGTCAGGTAGCTAATTGCTGCCTAATAAACCACTGCTCCTAACGGCCATCAATTATTTCGTCTCAAACCCTCATTATGGTCTCTGTGATTCTTGCCATGAAGCAATGTTTTTATGGATAAGCGAGGGGAGGCCCATTATCAGATGGTGGTGGAGGATGAGGATGAGAACACTGGAAATGGGATGGTAGGTTAGAGAAATTCCAGACAACGTGGAGCAAGCCATGGAACCTTCTGGACATCAGGACCACACTTTCCTAGGTGTGCAGGAGCTGCATGGTTGAACCTGGTGCTTCCATTTAGGGATTTGGCTTTTGACCTCCATCCCTACTTTTAGAGATTGCTAAAAAGTCGAAAGTCTGAAGAGGAAATGATACAACTCTGCGGAGGTTTGGGGGAGCACGTCTTACGTAACCAAAGGGACCAGCGCAGGCCCACACAAGCTGTGATGAGGGCTTAAACTGGAGACATTAGGAAAGTAAAGGAACAGAGGTGAGATCTTGTAGGGAAGAGTGTCAGTCTGCGATCTGGTGGCAGATTCAGCAACAGGGCTGGGAGGAACTCAGATCCAAGACAGTCTGACGTCCCTCTGAGCTCCAAGTTCAGGAGAACAGGACCCTGGCTGCTTGGGTCAGCATCTGCCACGGCACCTGGCCCAGTTGCATGAAGACTGATTGCTACCATCTGAGCGTGGATGACAGGGATATGTTTGGCAATGCAGAATGAAAAGTCAGAGCAATTGATTAATAAACAAAATGCAGACAATAGCTTGTTTTTATTCAAAGGTAAACAAATGTAATACCCAAGAGGGGCTCTCTTCCCTCCAACATTCAATGTTTTGCTGCTCATCAACTCCCTGGACACCTGAAGTGGAGGAGAAAACCATCTCAACCTTTGGTGTTCACTCTGGACCATCACTGCTCCCTCAGTGCATAGTTCTACCCAAGATTCATTCAACCAATATTTATGGAATGAGGCCCAGAGGAAGGGTCTCAGGACGACGGGTCAGAAGACAAGAGCCCAATGTGGTAGTCAGCCAGGTCCATGAGGACTAGATAGGATCACCAGAATACTTAACAAATGTAGGACCTGGGCTCCGGCCAACATGGGTGGATTTCTCCATAGAACTGGGTGTTGGAGGATTCCTGCTGTTCCAGGTCCTACACTTTTCTTGCTGGATTGTGGGGAGATCCAAGCGGACTGGGAGAAGCGCCAGGGTGAGGGCACATTGAGCGGTTTGGAGGCAGGCACTGTTTACTAATTGATTCAATATCACAGTCATGAGTGCATCAGATTTATAGATAACCGTTGATGATCAACCCTGTGAGTGATATTAACAGAGCAAAGAAATGTATCAGGTAGCTATTTGCTGCCTAACAAACAAGTCTAAACCACTGTGGCTTTAAATAATGGTCATTGATCATTAGGCCTCACTGGTGACGAATGGATCAACTCATTTTAGCTGGGTCCAGTCAAGTGGATCAACTCATTTTGGCTGGGTCCAGTCAAGTGTCTTGAGGTAATCGGGATCTCCATTCTTGGTGGAAGGCATCTTAGCTGAACGCTTTGGGGTATGTGTCTTTCTTTTTTCCTCAGGGACCAATGGGATAGTCCAGGTATGTCTTCCTCACAGGGGTAGCAGAGGTATAAGAGGGAGCCCCGTCAGGGACCAAGCTTCTCCAAGCCTCGGATGGCATCGTCTCTGATAAGTCTCATTGGTCAATTCAAGTCATGTGACCAAACTCAGATGCAAGGGCTTGGAAATTAGCTTCCATCTTGTGATTGGAGGGACACAAGGTCTCAGGGCGAAGCTCTTGGACACAGGAAGGGGTCAGCAATGCCATCCACCACAGCATAGATTTTTGTTTTTATCTGTTTGTTATCTATTTGTACTTCTGGAAAAAGCAACTTAACTTATTTAATTTATTTACTTATTTATTCACAGAAATTCTCCTCCTCTACCTTTGGTCACTGTTGAATCAACCTCCCAAAGCCCAAGTGTGGCCTATGGCTCAGATCTATACGGTCACACCATTCTTCCCACAATGGCCACGGTCACTTGTTCAGAGACGGATAGGGGACCCAAAGCAATCTGGTATGATTAAATTCTGGGGATTCTGCTGGCGTTCATGCACCAATGTTTTCTCCTTTCCCCCAACCTCAATCAGTTTGAGTTTTGGAGAAAGAAAAAATTGTTAAGAAAATAAATATATATATATATAAAGAAAGAAAATAAATCGAGAATATAAAATAAGAAAAAAACTGTTGAGAAAATAATTTTCCTCTCCACCTCCCCCCCTTCCTCCCTCCCTCTCTTTCTCTCTCTCCCCTCATCCCTCCCCCTCCCTCCCCCTCCCTCCCCCCTCTCTCCCCCCCCTCCTTACTTCTAAGGAAACTTTTCAATTCTTTCTCCCAGAAAAAAATAATTTACATGAGCAGGTCCAGCCATACCCAAATACGCTTTGAGAAATGAGTTGCTGGTCACCTCTCCCATTTCTCCATGGCAAGTTTTAGCCTGGAAATGAGATCCCTTCCGTCAATATCCTCGTTAATTTTCCAGTTGGTCTAACAATGTGTTTAAGAAACTCTCCTCCTGAAAGATTAGTCGGGCCCCACTGCATTAGGGAGGCAATGGGACACAATCACTTTGCAGTTAATCTATTCATTATGGACATTTTCATTTTTAATTTATTTTTTTCCTGAGAACTAACTGAAGCCTAAGAGATAACATAGCTTTCCTGAGCAATCGCTTTCACGTTCTGTGTAAGAATGTTCCAGGCTTGGATTTCTACATAGTCTTTATTAGAGCTGTCCAATTAAAGCCAGCTGGGATTTTTACACCTTCTGCTGCTTTTTCTACAGGATGCTCTTGGTCTAAAGCAGAGTTCATACCGCAGTCAAGGTGACCCACACTTGGGATCTCGTTCACATTCAGACATCTTTCCAGGTATTCTGTAACTCTGGAATATCCTCTAGGGATGAACACTGAAAACATTGACACAAATCCCGTTCTCCCATACATCACCCCGACTCTTCCATTCCGATGGGAAATGCCGACTATTCCAACCACTTGTGCTGGTGCTAATCTTGGAGCCAAATATCAAGGGGGAGTAACTGCAAAACTTTGCGAAGGCTCACGGAACAATCCATGGTAACAATCCCCACAGCAACGTTAATATCCCAAGTCAAGGACGGAAAAAGAAACAGCCACAAATATATTCCCGTGACAGACCCTGGCCCATTGTGAGACACAGTGTGTGTGTTATCCAAAGTCAAATCTAAAATTGAACAATTGCTGAGCAAACTTCTTGGATGTAGAAGGCCAAGCTGGTAATTAGCATCCACAAACGGAGCTTTCTGTGCCTACATGTCCGGATAGTGACCTGCACCTGCACCCCCTCCCCACTCTGCCCCCTCTTGACACTGTCACTGAACACATTCTCCAGCACCCAGATTTGGGTCTGGGCAGCCCTTTTTTTTTTTATGTTTGCAACGATGTTGCCAATTTTAGAAGCCGTCCTATGGGGCGAGAGGGACTGTTGGGGGCTGTTTTTCTAGTAAAGTTGGATCGGCTTTCCTTGCAATTATGTTTTTTTAGTTGTACTTGGACAGAATACCTTTATTTATTTATTTATTTTTATATGGTGCTGAGGATAGAACCCAGGGCCTTGCACATGCAAGGTGAGCGCTCTACTGCTGAGCCACAACCCAGCCCCTGCTGCTGTTTCCTTATTCCTTCCCTCCGTACCTTGGGAGAGCTAGTCAGAGGCTGTTGACAAGAACCCCCACTGCACTGACACAGCTACGATCCACACTAATCCATGCCCATATTTTATTCATTTAAAGGTGGTAAGAATGTGAGTGGGTACAGCCACGGTAGATAACACTTGGCAGCTGCTGAAGAAATTAAACATAGAATGACTCAATAACTCCACTCCGTTCCGTATACACAAAAAGAATTGAAAACGGGCAGTCAGACCCATACTTGTTCACAAATGTTCATTGCAACACTAGTCACAATAGCCATAAGCTAGAAAGAATCCAGACATCTATCAATGGACATGGATAAACAAAATATGGCATATCCATGCAATGGAATATTATTTAGCCATAAAAAGGAATGAAATACTGATACTGTTAATAAACATAAACTCCACAAAATCTTCATTCAAACTCAACTTCAAATACATTTTATTCTTCTAGTTAATGACTTTCTAATCTTCCCTGGGAGCTGGTAAAGGTTTCTGAGTCTCCTCGAATCTCCATAGTTATTGCATCAAAGTTCAGATTAACTTATAACCAATGATAAGTATCACTTCCTGATGAAAATTAGTGAGCATTAATGTAGATCTCACTGCACATATGCCTGGTGGCTACCTAGGATGAAGGGTGCATGCCTCACTACTGCTTCTGTCTTCCATTCCCACATCTAGTCATCAGTCAATCATGATCTCCCTGCCCCTGGACTCTGCCCATGAATCCTTTCTCTCAGTTCCAGGAACTTTCCGAAACCAACTTTCCTGAACCTCTTGCTTATGGCAGTGAGTGTGTGATCTTAGCACTGCCCCCGAATCAGAGCAGATGTCGGCCACGA
The DNA here is from genome assembly GCF_052094955.1 of Ictidomys tridecemlineatus. Classification (NCBI taxonomy): domain Eukaryota; kingdom Metazoa; phylum Chordata; class Mammalia; order Rodentia; family Sciuridae; genus Ictidomys; species Ictidomys tridecemlineatus. Next base: position 46,572,092 of record NC_135492.1, on the reverse strand, counting down.
CCCTGCACTGATGCATGTCTCCACTACGAGAATGTTATTATTTCTATCTTACTGAAGAAGATACTGAAGTCACAATGACTGGCCCAAGCTCACAGGATTAGTGTTGGCTCTGGGACTTGTGAACTTGAAGTCTAACCCATTAACCCCGTGGCCACACATAGGGCACCATATCACCTCTACTCTGATGTCTCATTGGTTTCCAGATGCACTCTTTGCTCCAGTTAAACAAACTACTCAAGACGTCTAAACTAGGCAGTGGCATGCATGCCAGTCCATGAACCTGCAATGTCTACCATGGTTCTGATCCAATACCCCCTTTGGGGAATCACTTCCATGCTTCCTTGCTGTGAAGTCTTCCCTGAGCTAAGTTAGCCTCTAGTGGCCTCTCTCTTTGCATCTGACCAGCTCATATTGACTGTGGTCCCTCCCTATTTTCCTCCTTCCTCTCCTACTTTTCTCATTAACGGCCCTCACCCTGTTCACCATGCCTTGTGTGTTAGGTATGTGAATGTCGTGACCACAGGGGTTAGGTGCATGAAACGCACTGCTCACATGACTAGTCTCCTGGCCTCCACTAGATCCCTTTATGCATGGCTACAGCCATCACCAAACACACAGGGCCTTCCACTTTTTGTCTGTCAAAGGCACTAAATTAATGCTGCCTGCATTCATTACATGCCTCTCTCCCAACTAGACTCCAACCTTCCCCCAAGCAAAAACTATGGCCTCCTCATCTGTGCAGGGTGACATCAAACAGAATTTGTGGTACATGGGGGTCTCAGCAGATGGTGACTGAACAATTTAATAATTGCAGTGTTTAATTTGTGGCATAATTGCAGGGCACTTCACAATGGTAGTACACATCAGCCCAGTGAGTCTGGTTGGGGTGTGTGCCTGTGCCCGGGTAGACCAGTGGTCCTTTATGAACTAGGAATGTGTTTTTTTTTTTTAAGGTATCCAAACACAGTTACATGTACATAATAAGTTCCAGTGCCCTACAGAACAGTGAGAGGACTATAGTTCACAGAAACCTATTACATATTTTATGAGTAATTAGAAGAGAAGCGCTCAAAGACTATAAACACAAAGTAATGATAAGGAGATGGAAACATTAATCATGCCGATTTGATCAATACATGTTGCCGTATCCCTGGAATGAAATATCACACTTTACCCCATAACTATGTACAATTATTATGTGTTAATAAAAATTTAATGTAGTTTAGGAGAAGGAATAGTTATCAATTCTGATTTGTCTATTACACACTGAATGCACGTGATGGTACCCATAAGTTTGCACAATTAAAATGATTTAAAAACTAACGTGTAGTTTTTCTCTCTCTTTTTTTAAAGAAACCTGGCATCCTCAACACTTAGCACAGAACACATGTGACTTAAGATGAGATGTATTTCTCTTCATTCAGTTATTCAACAAATAGTCCCCGAGAACACACTTTCCCCAGGCTCTGTGCTAGCCACCAGGAAGGTGGTGATGAGGAAGGTGAATTCTGCAGGTTCAAACTCCAGAGCGGTGCTGCGACAGGAATATAGGGATCAAATCAGTCAAAATGCATTCCAGACACAGGAGGGGACCCAGGGGCGTGGCAGAAGCAGATGGGGGTAGTGGAGGCCTCATGAGGAATTCATCTCCCAAGAGGTGAAAACCAGAGCAGAGACTTGAATGATGAGCTAAATTTCAAACTGCAAATTTAAAAGTGACATGCGCTGCTAAAATCAGTTTAAAGAAATAAAATTCAGAGTCATCCCAGGTCAAAACCACTCCAGGAAGAAGTAACAGAGGCAGAGACAGAATGGGTTTGTTCAGGGCCAAAGAGAAGGGTCCCTGTCGTTGAAGTGCAGGAAGGGGGGGTGGGAAGGAAGCAGAAAGGGCCGTAGGTCTGTGTGAGACGGTGACAGGGACCAAGCAGGGAGCAAAGCAGAGCGGCCGGGAAAGAGGCTGGGGTTGGAGTCCAAGTGAAGGGAACAGTCACAGGAGGATTTTATGTAAGAGGTGTCATCCTCTGATCCACATGTTGAAAAGTCTATTCCGTCTGCTATTTGGAGAATACAGGAGAAGGGGAAAGGGAGAGATCAGAAAGATGAAGAGAAGCGGCAGCTGCAGTCCCAGAGACCAGGGCAGCTGGCGGGTGGCAGGGAGAAGGGTGTACTTGAACTCTATTAGAGGCACCAGCCACAGGACTTCCTGCTTGGTGGGACCTGGGTGGGCGGGCGAGTGTTTCAGTCAGCTCTTTCATTGCTGTGACACAAGACCTGACAAGAACAAGGTTAGAGGAGGAAAAGTTTATCAGGAGCTTGCGGTCTCAGAGGTCTGGGTCCATAGACTCCATTGTTCTAGGCTGGAAATGAGGTAGAACATCGTGTTGGAAAGAGGAAAGCAGCTCAGGACATGGTGACAGGAAGAAGAGAGACAGCTCCAGGCACCAGGGACACAAAGGCATGGTCCCACTGACCCACCTCCTCCAGCCATCCCCGATCTGCCTCCATTTACCACCCAGTTAACCATGTCAATGGATTAAGCCATCGATTGGGTTCTGAGAGACACAAACGAATCATGTCACCTACAAACATTCTTGCATTGTCTCACATAGGAGCATCTGGGGGACATCTCCTATCCAAACCAAGGGAGAAATTTAGGATGACTCCCTAGGTCTTTTCGTTTCTAAAAATGTCTGGACATCAATGTCTATGCTAAACAGTAGAATAAACACGGGTGACTTTGGAGTCAAACAATTCATATGTAGATTCACTAGTGCTACCCTCATCTGTCTCCATAGAGAATACCTTTAGTGAAAAGTTATTAAACAAGAAAGTGAAGGGACTGGATGATTTAGGAAGGAATGTGGTAAACCCAGATGTTGCAACCTGGGGCCACATAGAGCTTATCTTTGTAAAAGGGTTTGTTTGTGACAGATGCCCCTGCGCCCTGCAGGTGGCCTGTCTGTAGTTGGAGAAGTACCTTGTGCAAGTACCCTCATTCTGTAGCACTAAGTTGTCTTTTTATCGATTGTTTCCTGTCACTTTTATGCACCCTCAATTCAAAAGCATCATCTCCTTTTTTTTTCCTCAACCCCAGCAGCGATTCACCTCTCTCTCTCTCTCTCTCTCTCTCTCTCTCTCTCTCTCTCTCGCAGACATCTCCCAAGTTGGAAAAATCAAGGTAAAAGATGCGACACGTGAAGAATTGGTTAAATATAGACAGTGAGGGAAAGAATTCAATCCAAATTACTCAGACTGACAGGCTGGGCTTCTTAACAACTTGGGAACAACGGGTGGAGCTCCAGAGTTCACCAAATTAACTTCAGTAATTGCCTCTCCCCTATTCCATGCCTCACTCCATATTTTTATTCTGAGAATTTTTTTTAATCAAGATTTGATTCTGAGGTGTTCTAATTACATGGTATCTCGGAGCCAACTAACTTTGAACTTCATTTCTTCCTCCCGAGGCAGGGGACTGGCTAAATTCATTAATTGTCTTTTGATTTCATGGACCCTTGAAATGTCCGCCCTTGTGGCTCCCTGCTGAATGGCTCAGGGTCACCAGTGCCCACAGGGTCGATAATCCTCTGTAATTTCAATTATTGCTTTCTTATCTACATAAGCGGCTGGGTGGCCTCACTTTGCTTTGCTTTTTCTTAGAACTGAATTTACCCTCCTGCTACCCTCTTTTCCCCTAACTACCGCATTTCTCTGTGTCTTAACCTCGCTTTGCCAAATTATTAATATTTGGGGGCTACTCCTGCTGCATGTTCCTGAGATATTTTTAGTCACAGTAATCCAAGGCCCCTTATGGAGGAAATAACAACTAGAATCCTTTAACTCAGGCAAGGTCTGAGCTTCTGCAGTAAAATTACCTGGAATTCAAATTCTTGCATCCCACTCCCTGGTAGCGTGATCTCGGATGAGCTAGTGAGACCTCTCTGGATTTCAATTGGTTCATTTATAAAATAAGCATGACTTTGAAAAGCCCCTGGAAAAAGTATTGTATTTAATGATATAACACCCCGAAAGAGTTTAGCACAGTGCCTGACGCACAGGAAATAGCCAATGAAGATCCATGATCAGCACTGTTATTATTATTATCAACCACCTAGCAGATTCTGCACCGTTTATGTGTATCTGGCTTGCATACAGGAAGGGCATTAAGGCCAGTGACTGGCACCCATTAGCCAATTCAATAAATTTCAGATATTATTACTTACGAATCCATTAGAATCACAGTATGATAGCTTTAGGAGAGAAAAGTAGAGATTATCTAGTGTAATCCTCTCACTTTACAGATGATGAAACACGTTAGGGAAATCACCTGCCTCGGAGGAGGACAGGAGCAGCATATGCAGACTGCGCCGTGGGCCCTTCTCCATGTCACCCCCCGCCCATCCACCCTGACTATTGGCCAGTGGACAGAAGGGACAATTTTATGTTGGTGAAGAAGCAGAGGCAGAAAAAGAAAGAAAAAAAATGCGTAAAAGATGCTGCAAAACGGATCCCACCGAGAACAGGGATACAGAGGGAACACGGTGGAGAATGTTTCCAATAACTCACAGGCATAGGAGCCTTGAAGAAATCAAATTCTGACAATAAAAATTGGGACAAGGAAGGAAAAAAGAAATCTAGAGCCAACTCAAAAAGCTCAATATAGAAGAGCGAGAAGTTATGTAAAGCTCTTAAGGACATAGATCTTACAATATCAGTGACCTTGGCCCTGAGATAAAAGACCAGAAGCATCTTAAGAATAATATTTTCCCCAAAGCCTATTTATCCCTTGGGTGTCCCCAGATTATTCAAGATAGGTCCAACAAAGAACTGCTGTTGGGAGAGGCTGCTGCCGCCACAATTCTTACTGTTTTGCTGCTGCTGGATATGCGAGAATGTGATTTCCTCTGTTTAGAGGCTCCCGGCCCCCCAATAGAGGGTACATATTTTAGGCAGCAGCAGTAAGAGAGTCAGTCCTGCCTGCGTTAGAACTGCCACCCGTGTGTCATGGAGAAGAGATGCTAGTCCTCCCACGTGGGTTGTTTCATTTATTTATTTTTTTAATCATAAGGAGAGCATTTGTCTGCAAATACACAAGTGCAAACCCCAAAGGATAAGGGTTGGCATGAAGAGAGATACTCGTCTGAAAAGGAGGCACAGGTTTGGATGGAAAGAGCACTTAGGGGCTTCAGGACTTGAAGTCTGGCTTCCTTATTTGGCTTAAAGGGCTTAAAGGCGGGATCCCGAGGTGTCTGAGCTAGTTAAAGCATAATCAGCCCCCTGTGCTTTGCTGAATCCTGGCAGCATGCATCATACCAAGCCTCGGGAGCCAAGTGCCTCCCTGTGCAGAGACAACCTGCATCCGAATGGGACCGGGGTCCCAAAGTTAATAACAAATACAAATAAAAGCCAAAGGGCAGATGCGTGCTAGGAGAAAAGCCACCAAGTGACCTTGGACATTCCCTTAATAACACTGACAATGGGACGAAGAAACCCCTCCCACTGCTTGTGTCTCCCCCATCAAGGGGATGATTTTTCTCTCCAGTGTGTGCCTAGTACAGGGCAGGCGATGACTAAGAGCGAGGAAAATTGGAACGTGGACCAAACCTCAAGAATTAAAGGACATCACCCCTCTCAGGTCTTAAAGCAAAAGGGTTCCTCTTAGGAGACCTCTTAGCAGCATTCAGCACAGCGAACCAGCTAAACCGTGTGCTGTCCTCTCCGAGTCCTGGGAGAGGTCAGCGTAGAGGGAATCATGCCATCTTGCCATCACGGCATCTCCTAGAATCCCTATGCAAGGGCCAGTCCCAAGGAGATCAAGGCAAGAAGCGTAGTCTCCAAACGTTGGAGCTAGAGAGTCGCAGTCCCCTGTCAAGAACTCAAACTGTTCTCCCAGGGTTTGTGCCCAGAGCAGACATGGCCTGAGCATCCTGTCGTCACCGCAGCCCAGCAGTGACAGTAGCTAGGAGACGCCTATCGCCATCGATCCTAGGTGGAGACCTGTGCTGGGTTCACAAAATCTGACTTTCCCATAACTTAAGAAAACGGCGAAGAAAGCACGCAAACTCACAGAAGTACCTTTTCAAAATCCGGGGATGGCCCTCCGACCTTAAGGGTCCGTGGAAAGAGAGAGAGAGCCACGGGAATTCTGTATTCTTATCTAGGGGACACACAAGGGGAGGGTCCATGGAACATTCTATCCCCAAAAGGGCAGAGGGGCAGGATTACAAAGGAATAGGTGAATGGACTCAACCCCGGTGGGTGACACCTACTCCCGGAGCCTGGCCTTATGATCCGAGCTCAGTGACACCCAACTTACTGTGACCTGAAACTACTGTGCCCCACTAAAGGCAATAATCGTTCAGAACCCCGTGCATCCAGGCAGCTCCCGACAGATGCCCTTGCTGGCCAGGGTCCCCACCTGAAATTAGAGGCAGACACCAGATTAGGGTCCAAGAGGTCTGGTGTACACAGCTCAGTGCCTTTCAACCTGCCTTCAGCTGCTTCTCCTTTGTCTTTGGCTGTTGGAGACCTCAGATCGATGCTGGTACAAAATCTTTCAATAATCCACAAATGTGGGTTCAACTAATGGGTCCATCAGAGCTAGTCTTCTCGGTGAAGAAGGAGTCAAGACTTAAAATATGCATGAAGATCGCCTGCCCGATGGTACAGGTCACAGCAGACCTGCCTCAGCGGGACCGGATGTCCTTCTGTCCATCCTGCAATGCAGAACCACCCAGAAGGGTTAGGTGCTAACCTACCAGAGGTTCATGACCAGAAGCTCCTGCTTCTATTTAGGGCCGCAGTAGCCGCTGTTCTTCAGAGCCGGCTAGATCGGAGTGGCCATCATGGCCTTCATCTAACTAGCTGTGTGACCTTGCTTAGGCTGGGTGACCTCTTTGAGGCATGGGGGCTTTTCTAACAGACATAGGGCTAAAAAATACTGGCCTGAAACATCTCAGATCAAATGAGATACTCAAGGCCAAGTGTTCCATCTATTGACTCCATCAGAGTAAGAGATCTATAAATGGCAGCTCTTCTCAAGATCATAATTGGGTTTTTTTTTCCCCCAGGATCACAGGAGATAAAAGGACCCCTGAGGGAATGGGATACAGGCAATTGATATTTCAAAAGGAGAGAATTAGGAGGCCAGGCTCCCTCTGATCCCTGAGGGCGTGGGCAACTGGAGAAAAGGGAAATGCAAAGGAAGAGGGAAAGACATTCAAAGGATCCTTATAGACACATCGCTGGTCCCAGCCTGGTTGGCTATGGGTATCGGGCCTGGAACTACAAAGATACCAGGGCACAGAGCGACGACAGATGCTGAGGAAAAACCCAGCCTGGCAGGCAATGCCAAGCGTTCACAGGGTGTAATAAAAAAAAAAAAATGGGTCACGCAATAAGCAAGCATCAGGCGCTTGGCATTCTGACCAAAGGCAGCCTGGAGTCTGTCTGCATCTGGGAGGTCCGAGCTGCCCACAAGATCCCAGGAACAGCCCTGGATTCAGGTTGACTGCAGTCTTGGGGAGGGACACTGCGGACACTATAAGGAGCTCTGTCCTCGAGGGGCTCTTGTTGAGCAGCTAACTCTGGTGTGCCATCAACCCCCAAGCAAGAGGAAGGGCTTGAATTCACAGAGTCTCGCCCATGAGGGTCAATGGGCTCCTAGATTTGAGAGACAGAAAAGGAAAAGTGTTGACACTGGACAGGGCCCGAAAGACGGAGTAACAAGGTTAGGGGTGAGAAACACCTAACCTGAAAGCCAGAGCTGGCTTTTTTGGGGTTAGGAACTAAAAGATCCTGGCAAATTTCTTAACTTTGGAAGACTTCCTTTGTCTATCTGTAAAACAGGGACAAGCGCTAGCAAGTAGCGTCATCACGGAGGTTCAACAAAATGAATATAAGCGATTTTTCTTCACATCAATGTCTAGAGCTCATCTAGATATAAACTCTCTGCACATCTTAGGAACTATGTAAACAAATATAAAATGTGATGATTTATAGAACATCATCACATTTTAACTGTAGCACGCTCAATTGTCTATTTGATTTATTTTTTAAATATTTTATGATGCTTGAACACCTTTGGAGACTTATAGACTTGGGAGGAATTGCCTGTCCCTGAGTGGGATAATTTCTAGAGGTAAGTACTTCCTTGATTACCTGACTTTCATATGCAAACCAACCAATCCAGAGCCCAGACTCTCAATCTCCTACTTTATCTACTTTCATACACCAGGTCAATATTTCTCTTGTTTTAAATCACTTGAGGGCTAGGTACTGGACAATTAGGGACCAGCCCTACAGCCTGGAGCTCACAGAAATTATTTAAACCATTCAGTTCTCAACTTGCTTACCTTGCCTGCACTGCCTATCCACCCCTCCCCATGAAGACTACAAAGCTACCCTGGCGCTCTTCATGGGGCCCAATGTGCCGGTGGGTGGTACGGTAGGGCAGGGCATGACGTCTCCTCTTGGGACGTGGGACTGTCTTCGTCAGCTTTGCATGGCCGTGAAAGATACACCCCATAACAACAACTCGGAGGAGGAAAAGTTTATTTGGGGGCTCAGAGTTCAGAGATCTCTGTCCGTAACATGGCTGACGCCATTGCTCTGAATCTGAGGTGAGGCAGTAGATCACGGAGGAAGGGCCCAGTAGTAGGAAAGCTGTTCAGCTTGTGGGGGGGTCAGGAAGCAAAGGGGTAAGGGAAGAGGTCCTTAAGGAAGGAGAACCCTCCAGGGTGCACCCCCGGTGACTCACCTCCTCCTGCCATGTCCCACCTGCCTACAGTCACCACCCAGGCAGTCCATTCAAACCGGGATGGACTGACGAGGTTGCAGCTCTCACAGTCCAGTTGTTTCACCTCTGAACATCCCTGCATGAACACAGGAGCTGTTGGGGGGTCACCTCACCTCCACACCGTAACTGTGACCAAGGAACAAACCCTGCAATTCCAGGCACCTCCTGATCTGTGGGCCCCACCATGCCACAGAAACACAAAATCATGGGAAATTGTAAGTCAGTGACATCAAACCCAGGAAATAGCTGTGAACTATTTACAAGTTATTTTACTGCTTTTATAAAGGATGAAATGGAGGCATTATATTAAGTTGAAACTAGAAATACCTGTTCAACATGTTAAGTGGGGGCAAATAGTACATAATAGTAAAACATGAATCCAACATCCAGTTATTCACGTGTACATAGTTGACAGGTACACAGGATGATATTATTAATCAACAAATATTACTTGGATATTATCAGACCAACTCCTTCCACCAAAGGGAAACTAGGAATTACCAGCTTTTGACCAGTGGGAATTTTTTTTTAATTTTTTGAGCTTCTAATCAGCTCTAATGAACAATTAGAGAAGGGTTTATGCTTGGAACTCATAGCTTTCAAAAAATTATCTGTCCTCATTACCTTCCTATCCCCTAATAGGCAATGATTCATTTTCCCGTTAGCAAGTGACTTTTGAATTAAACCTTAAAAGCTAATTTTTTTCTTTTTCTTTTTTTTTTTTTTTTTTTTTTAGAATCTATCTGAGCCTAGCACTCACTGCCAATAACAAAGCTCAGAGTAATTTGTTTTCCTCTATAATTTTAAGGTGGGTCGATACGAGAATCCTATATTGCTGCCGTGGCTTCCACAGCCCTTGATGGCGAATCATTACAGACAAAGTCTGGGATCCATAGACTGGAGGTGGCCAGACTCCATTTTTTATGTGGTTTCTATGGTTGTGAGTGACTTTGGGGCAGAGAGAAGAAGAGCTAGCTTTGACACTGTGCACTCCCCAGAACTGAGGGTCTGGGCTTCTGGAGCAGGAGGTAGGAATAGGGAGAGGTTTGTGATCCACTCATACTGAGAGAAGTTGTGGGCTCTGTCAGTGGACTGGAGTCCAATCCCAGCTGTACCCTGCGTGGATGGGTGACCTTGAGCAAGCCACTTCACCTTATTCTTAAACTTCTGTTTCCTTATTGGTGCATAGTAAGCACTCAGTACGTATTAATTAGTTTTCTTATATTTGAGATAATACAAACTGAGTCTGGTAGAATTTTGCCTTCAATCGAGTTTAAATAAATACATAGCAAGCACCAACTGCAGGACAGCCTCAATCCCTGCTCACAGGGAGCTCACCTCCTAGTGGTGTATGCCCAACCGATTCCTACAAAGAAGCTGATAAACATTCAAGATTTATGTAGTCATTCAAGGCAGAGCCAGGTCAGTGGGTCACCCCACATGAATTGTCTGGATGATAAAATAAACTGGATTTCAGAAGAGAGATGGCTGTATAGAGAAGGCATCACAATGGAGTTGGGATGGGACATGGGCCTTAGGTCAGGTCTGTTTGGACAGAGAGCAAGGTAAGAGGCATTTGCTGATGCTGATGCACTTAGACAGTTATGCCACCGTCTCTCACTGCCTTAATATTCTCCTTCCAAAATCACACATTTAATATTTGCATATTGGTAGGCACAATAACTGCTGCTCTGTTGTTACAGACGAAAGACGTTCACCTCTCCTGCCCTCCTTCATTTGAGAGAGAATTCTTGAAAGGAACAAACCCTAATGTCTGAAATGAGATTTTTTTCCCCTCCCAATAGCAAGAAGGCAAAATAAATAAATAAATAAATATTAAAATAATAAAATTCATCAAATAGGTCATTTTTATAATGTGACTTTTCTCCTTGTTTTGCGGTTCGATAGAACCACTATGGAAACATTTTTAAAAGATTAGACCATGTAATTAGAGCTTTATGGGGTTTTTGCTGAAAAGGCTTTGGCTGTAGATGGGCTGGATCCCATTAGCGAACTTACTCAGAAGCCCACAGGAGCTTCCCGACAAGAATATCCTGTCATGGTGGTGGTAAAAAGCATAAAAATTGATCTTAATTACTCCGACTCCAATTTCAAAGTCAGCTATTGATGGAAGGTTTAGATGTTGCCAAGTCTATTCTACGTCTCCCTTTAAAATATTCTTCTCAAAGGAGGGTTTTCAGCTTCAAGACATCAAAACGTGAATGAATAAAAGAGAAAGGAAAACTGAACTTCCCTGGAATGAACACAAGTTTAGTCAGTTTCCAGAGCATCAGGAAGGAAGCAAGTAATAATCCAAAGATCTTTCTTCCAACTTTTAGGACTGAGACGTACAACGTTTTCCACCCACATTTTCCTGCTTGAATTCTCTATTCAGGGACATGAGAGCATCGTTAGGTAGGAGAACCGTTAGTTCAACCTTTTTTTCTAGATATGCTGTTGCATACTTTGAAGGAAATGGTGAGGCCAGACACCCAGGGGCCTGAGTGATCCAACCAGAGTTAAAGCTGATGTGCTCACGATGGCAAATGGCTCCTGGCCTGTTCTCCTGGCCTCTCCTGCAAACCTCTACTTCACTCATTCCCTCCCAGCCACACTGGCTTTATCACTAGTCCTCAAATCGTAGAGCAAATATGTTTCATTCCACTTTTATATTCCCACGGTACCCTGTGTCCTTTCTTCTAGTTATCTCTTCACGTACCACCTCCTCACCTAAACCTGCTTCCCCCGCCTCCTTCTCCTGCTTTAATATCCTGACATATTACGCAATTGTCTTGACTTAATCTATTGCAATCTATCCCGCCTGCACTGCAATGTAAACTCCATGAAGGGAAGGACTCTGGATATTTTGTTGACCACTGTATTCCCAAGGCCTGATGGGTGGTACACATTCAATACAGGTTGATTAAAGGAAAAAATGGTGAAGAAAAAAAATGAGTGAAAATAGGTTTAGAAAAATCCAGAAGGTTTCATTTTGCCCTTTAGGGTCCATAGAATTTTACTCACAAGTAACTCTTCCATAAAAACAGTAACTCTTCATGTATGAATAGATTGACGGGATTTGCTACTATAGGGTCGGGCATGATGGTGCGCACCTGTGATCCCAGTGACTTGGGAAGCTGAGGCAGGAGGATCACAAGTTCAAGGATAGCTTCAACAGCTTAGTGAGGCCCTAAGCAACTTAGTGAGACCCTGTTTCAAAATAAAAAAAATCAAAAAGGGCTGGGGATGTGGTTCAGTGATGAGGTGCCCCTGGATTCCATCCCTGTTACCAAAACAAATAATATCAAAAGCCTACGTTGGCCTCAATGTGGAGAGGTAAGCCTTAAAACTCTTTCACGTTCATCAAGGAAGTGGTCAGATCTCCTAACACAGCCAGCCACTGAAAACCATGTCTCTGCCACCAGTTGAGACCTGGAACACTACACCAAGGTTGTCTGTACCCAAAGAGAGATGCTTCATCCATTTCATGCCCCTGGCTCAGAGCCCTGCACCTGGAGCTGAGAATTGGCTGTCCCTTGATGCCCCGAGTCATTTTTAAGAGAGACCAGATGATTCACCTGGATGTTACCCTTCATCCTAGAGTTGAGCAAGGAAGATTCTTCTCTCCACTGAAAGTGAGGACATATCTCATCCGGAGCCATGATGCTACAGTTCTAACCCTAATTCCAGAGGAATTCAGGCAAGCCACTTGTCTCTGAACATTAGTTTTTTTTCCCCTATCAGTGAGAGTAAAGGACAAATATCCCTAATCTAAAAAATCCAAAATCAGAAATGCTCTAAAATCTGAGACTTTTTGAGCTGATGTGACACCTCAAGTGGAGAAAGTCTACACCTGCCCTCATGTGATGGATTGTAGTTGAAACACAGAGGCACTAAAAATACAGTATAAAATGAACATCAGGCTATGTGCAGCAGGTGTACATGGAACATAAATGTGTTCAGACTCCACGCCATCTCCCCCAAATACCTCATCATATACATGAAAATACTCCAAGATCTGGAAAAAAAAATTGAAATCTGAAACACTCCTGGTTCCAAGCATTTCAGATAAAGAATACGCAACCTAGAATAACAACCACAGGTACTATATATTGAATACTTCTTAATACGAAATACTTAAAATATACCATCTGCTTTGACCTTCACAAGTATTCTCTCAAGAGGGCACTGAGGCTAGGGGAACATCAAGTAATTTATCTAAGAGTACCTGAAAGTGTCAGAGCCTGGATTTAAACTGAGGTGAGTCCAAGTCTAAAATCCAAGCTCACGATGACAGTGACGTAACACCTCTTCCATAGACCTTGCAAATGGCATCCCAAATTAAAAATAATAATAATAATAATAATAATAATAATAATAATCCTTGAAAATTAGAACCCATTGTGTATGTGGAACTTCACTAGTAACCACGGGTTTATAAATGCCTACTGGAGAGTTATACAAATGAGAGGTACCCTTATTTTCCTTTGAATATGAATAGAGACCTCCTCCATTCAGCCATCATGGATTCTTTAATAGTATGGTGTGTTCATCCTCAGTGTTCTAAAATACCTTACTACTCTTTTAGTTTTCCGAAATCAAACCTACTCCTAGTTATTCTGTGCCAAAAAAAAAAAAAATCATATGATGAAGATGGAGGCATCTCAAAATTAAACATCTAAATAACAAATATTGATGAGGCATTAAAAAGAAGTTAAACCATGACAATTTCAATTGGAGGGAAAACAAATTGCTTTCAATGGGGCGGGGTGGGGGGCAGTAGGTCCAGTGACCTAATGTTTCCTAAGGTACCACTTTGCTAGGAAATCCACTGAGATATCTCCATGACGAAGCCCTGAAGTGAGGCAGGAGTGTTAGAGGACTCAGTTTCCCCCAAATCTCAGTGATTCCAGACTGCAGGGTGCCAAGGGCTGTGTGGTTCACTTCTGATCCACTTTTCCTCCCTTTGAATGTCAATGCTGACACCTCGACTCACCAAAATGGTGTATCTTTTAATGAAATCAGAAATGAAAATAAATCATGCATGCTCTCTGCTGTCTACAGGTCCCCGAACCACCCAGCTGTGGTGTGGCCAGGAGCAATGTTAAGCCCTAGGAGAGTCAAGAGGCAGCGAGTGCAAAACACAGCCACACAAATGAGGACTGACAAGGAGTCGCCCCACCAAGGGAGGGTGGCATGTGCTAATCCACAGTAACAGAAGGGATCTCGCACCAGATCCTGCAGACGGATTGCCTCCCAGGGGTGCACTTTCTCCCATTCATGCTTGGTGTGGGTTATGGTTTGCAATTTCAAGTTGGGAAAATTTTACTCTCTTGGGGAAGCTCAGACTGCTGAACCACGCGTTAGCTGAGCAGGCGCACCTGGAAGGGAAGCTAGTATTAAAGACCTTTTTCTCTCTCTCGGTTTTTACTTCCCAGAGAGGAAAGAGATTTGCCTAAGACCACACAGCAGGCAGCTGGAAAAGTCAAGTCTGACTCGAGGCTCATTTGCTTCATTTAATAAGTTATGGCATTGTTTCCTCTTAATATGCTCTGATTTTTGGAGTCTTAGATGAGGCCACTCCTCCATCTCTCCCTGCCTGGTGCTGAGACTTGAACCCAGTGCCTCACACATGCTAGGCAAGCACTCTACCACTGAACCACAACCCCAGACCTCTCTTTACTTCCTTGAAGCACTTTTCACTGTTTGAAATCATTGTATGCATTTATGAATGTCTGTGCTGTCTTCTTTTACCAGAATGGGAATTTTGGGAAAATGGAGATCTTATTTGTGTATTCACAGCATCTAAAATGTGCCCAGTACCTGGAGAGCACTCCATGCACATTGGCTGGGTGATGAAGGAAGGAATGAGTACTCCAACTATCATCTTCTGCCACATAGAAGGTTCTGACAGCCACCCTATCTAGGACCCTGCCATCTGACGCCATATGTGGAGTATGATCCTTATTAATCAGAACATGGAATTAACCCAAAAAGAATAGCCCATTTCTGAACATGCCAGGAAACAGAATCTTGTATTTTGAGATCAGTGGTATAACTGCCCCAGTGGGAGCATATAAGGGCGGAACAGATCAAGCCTGTGCAGGAAGCAAGAGAAACACATATAACTGTGTCCGCTGGAAATTCACCATCTGGGATAGCACTGGCTAATAGAAACCCATTTCTCCTTTCCTTTGGGTTCCAGAGATGAGTTTATTTTCCCCCGCTGTGTTAAAGCTGTTTCCCTCCCTGCACCCTTCATCGACAAAGTTAATGAATTTGCAAAGGAGATAGGATCTCTCAGCCTCTGCTGTTCCCACAGAGTGAAAAATGAAGATTGGTCCCTTCCATGGAAAAATCACAGTTACTTTTTTTTTTTTGCAGGGCTCATGATCAGACTGTCTGACTCAACACCACAGGCAGAGAAGAGTTCATGTCAAAATTATTCCCATACAAAATTTAAAGCCTCTTCATCCCATTAAACGGTGGGATTTTGTTTCGTCTTCTTAAATTAATACACCTGAAAACGATACCCACAGTTTCTATAGTTAGTATCATCACCTGTTCGTATGAAAGAACATATGTAAACTATTAATGTCTCCCAGTTCCCAACTTCTACATGTAATGTCTTAGGGTAGTACTTAGGTCTCCTTCCAAGAAAAGAGAAATGTTATCAACCCCCAAATCTGAGGAGGATCACTAGTTAAAAACAGGTGGTTGTTTTGCCCTTCCTAAGAACTCGAACCTTGGGAGCTGACAGATAAAGATAAATTACCAGTCTAGCGCATTCTCACTAACGAAGCCACTGTAGTCACTTAAATGAATCTCGAAACCTAGATTTTGCTTTGTTAGCTAAAATTTCTCTTCTCATTGTCTTCGACTGTGTGACCTAGAATTATATAATACCAAGAAAAGGCTGTAAGAGCCAGGTTCTTTATCATGTTGACTTCGCTTTCCGACTTAATGATATTCCTTGACTAGAAAAGGATTTGCTTCATGCTAGAAAGTTCTGTGAGATAAGTCCTGTACTCTCTCTAGTTGCAAACATAAATCCTCTTTCCTATAAAACAAAGAATGTGTATGACCATATTCTAGACAGTGTTATAAGGCACAACCAAATTCAATGTTGCCTAATTTAGGAATTTCTATTACTCAATATAGAAAGGTATGTTCAATTGCAATAAGAATAATCAAAACATTTATGACTGCTTACTATGTTGTGGAAGGTTTTCAATGGACTTTATTTGCAATATTTCATTGAATCTTCACAATGATCCTAACAGGTAGGTATTTTAATAGTGCAATAACTCACATACATACAAAGAATAAGGCATTCTACTGCCATACTGCCTGAGTTTGGTGTCATAGCCATATTACTTACTTGTGTCATGACCTTAGCGAGTTATCTAATCTCTCTGGGACTCACTTTCTTAATGTGTAGCATGAGAATATAAGCAGTTACCTATCTCCTAATGTGCTTTTAGTAATAAATTTAAAAATATCTATAATAGGCTTAAAATTGTCAATCTCACTATCGAGAAAAATTATACTTAGAATTTCCCAAACTTTGGTCATTTTAAAATCATGTATGAGATTTGGGTCCTATAACTGTATACCACTTTATCATTAAGCAATTAATGTTACTATTCATTTCCTAGTACCTTTTTGCAATGCAATTCTGCTACTACAATGCAATTCTGATACGACCTAAAGGTAGGCAAATATCAAAGGTCAAGGGAATAATCTTCCGCCAGCCTCCGCTCATGTCATATGGGAGCCAAAAATTCCATGGCTCTCTGGCTACTTATACTTCTGACCAACTAGCTACAAATTCTGGGGCCCCCACTACTCCCTTGTGTTTGATAATCTGTTAGATTGGCTCATTGAATTTGGGAAATCTCCATAAAGTGGGCCCTCAGCATCTATGGGCTTCACATCTGCAGATTCAACCCAACCACAGATCAAAATTAGTTGAAAAAAAATCACATCTATACTGATCTGTACACATTATTCTTGACATGATTACCTAAATGATATAGTTAACAGCTATTTACATAATATTTACATTAGGGGGCGCAGTCCTGGCATCAAGCTCATGTAATAAAGAAGAACGACTGGGGGCTGGGGATGTGGCTCAAGCGGTAGCGCGCTCGCCTGGCATGCGTGCGGCCCGGGTTCGATCCTCAGCACCACATACCAACAAAGATGTTGTGTCCGCCGAGAACTAAAAAGTAAATATTAAAACTTCTCTCTCTCTCTCCTCTCTCACTCTCTCTTTAAAAAAAAAATGTACACGCAGTGAAATGCAAAAAAAAAAAAAAAAAAAAAAGAAGAACGACTGTACGTATGATTATAGTTTTATTTCAAAGAATACCAGCCTAGTCAAAAACACGTAGAGTGAGGTCTGGAAGGATCCCAAACACAAAATCCTCATGTTCTTGGGACAGCACCCTCCCTGCAGAGGAAGTTAACTAACCAGGAAGCTCAACCAGTCTCAGTATTCACACTTTCTATGGTGGTTTTGCTATGTAAGTATGAGTGGTTGGGTCATTGGTCATGTGATTGCACTTGATCTCCCACTCCTCAGAAGTCAGCTCTTACGAACTGGCTCACAAAGTCCCAACCTCCAAATGGCATGTTTGGTTTTTTCCAGCAAGGCCAGTCCCCCAACCTGAAACTTTTTAGGGGATCTGCCTGGGGTCTCCTCATTGGCATTAACTGAGGAAGCATCCACAATGAATAACAAAGCCGTTTTATCATTCAGCAATTCTCCTAGCTCCCGGGAGGCAGGGACAAAGGCCATTCAAATTCATTCCTGTATAATATTTTTCAATCAATTTCTTTGTTGCCCAAGTAAATTTACCTTTATGACGAGCAGCAACATTAGATAATCTGGGTTTGGTTAGTGCTAGTCTATCTTTCCTAATTCACCTTAAGAGAGACGAGTGACTTCAAATTTAAAATGTTTCTGTGCATGTCATCCATAATATCTCACGTCAGATACTAAAGGAAAGCTAGCCAGAGACACTTGCATTTCAAACCTGCCACAGCATCTCAGGAACTTTCTTGAAGCCTGCTGAACAGTCATACTCTGCGCCATTTTGTAAATTTGCTATTTGTCTGATGGGAATGAGAAAGGGGGGGCGGGTAGAGACAGGGATCTATTTGTAAAGTTTAGCATTGATTTTTTTTTTCTCCCTTTGTATATGTGCCCAGACATAATTGTGGTGAATAGTTTTTTAAAAATTTAAAAATACATTAAATAGAGTAATGAGCCACCAATAAATGTGTACATGAATAGGGTTGTTTTTTTTTTCTTGACACAGCTTTCTGCATGAGAAGTAAATGCATTCCCGGAATATGCTGCGGGAAATCTCTTGACAGCTACTATTTTGGACGCCAATATTTTATATTTGGGTTTCAAATGTCCTCTGATGTGTTTTGACTTCTCTCTCTCCTTCATCTGTTCTTTGCAACAGTATCTAAATCCTGCCTTTGTGCCTTTGCAGAATCTCTCAGTGTCCTCCTCTCTACCTGTCCGCTTATCACACTAGCCCTGGCCTCAGAGGCAAGCCCCTTGCCTGCCACCTGCTGTTACTGGGTCCCTCTCTGGCTGCATGGGCAGTACGGGTAGGGTTAGAACTTGGACCCTGAAACGGATTGCCAGTGTGTCTCCCACACTTACTAGGGCTGTAACTTTGGGCAAGTGAATTCATTCACCTTTGGAACCATAGTTTGGATATCTGCAAATGGCAGACAAATTGCATATTTCAAAGTGTTAAAAGAATTCAATGAAGGGGCTGGGGATATAGTTCAGTTGGTGGAGTGTTTGCCTCGCATGCACAAGGTCTTGGGTTCAATCCCCAACACCACACACACACACACACACACAAAGTATTAAATGGAAGGATCCATTTAAAGTGTTTTGCATGGTATCTGGCACATTATAAATATCCAATTAATGGTAGCATGAAAAGCTGTTTTCTATAGGATGGAGTCTAGAGTTCTCTAATTGTATTGTAACCTTCCAAAAACTAAGCCATCTCTTATGCCTCTCAAGTGTTCATGATTTCTTAAGCAACGGGACCAGTGAATGATTCATTCTAGTCCTGGAGACACTGGAGTTCTGAGTAATCTATCCTCAGGGAACCGTTTGCATGGACCAGGACAGGCAAGGCACCCTAATTCACACCTTGTTAATTCCCATCAGGCCTTGGGCTGGCAGAACCGAATCACCCGCATGAGGGCATCTCCACTCATCACACAGATGGAGCTGCCTGCTGCCGGTCTTGAAATGCAGACACCATGGGCTGGCTGCCATTCCCATCAAAGGGTGAACCAAGATCCTCAGCGGTTGCAAATTTTGCCCCAACTACTAAGAATTAAACCTTGACACTGCCTAGTTTTTACATATGCTCGGCCTCTCTCCCCAGCTGAACTATGGGTGGCTAGAGGTTAGAGAAACGCTCAGACTTGTTTGTTGTCTTCAGGGATAAAAATTTCCCCCTAAATGACAGAACATAGTTGTTTGGGTTTTGTTTCTGTTGTGTTTTCATTGTTGTTGTTTGGGGGTTTTGGTCTGAAGTACTCAGACACAGTAGAGCAAGAACTGATTCCTACCCTCTCTCATTCTCTTTATCTGAAATTTAAAAGACAAATTGTGTTTGTAACCAGAATCTTTCCATTTCAGAAAATAGTAACCTGATTCAAACAAGTTTCAGTAACCATATATCAGAGAAGGGGGGTATTATACAAAATATACACAGAACTCAAACTCTATAGGATGAGTTAGATTTAAAAAAAGTCTCAGAACTTAAATAGACATTTCTTAAAAGAGGCCAACAGCTATTGGCTCAGCACCACCAATCACCAGGGAACCACAAATCAAAACTGTAGAAAATATGGCTCAGAGGTAGAGGCCCTGGGTTGAATCCCCAATACTGCAAAAATAAAAAAAAAATTTTAAATAATCAGATATCACTTCATACCTGTAGAGTGATTGTTATCAAAAAGATAAAAAATAAAATAGCTGGGCACATTGGAATGCACCTGTAGTTCTAGGGACTCAGGAGGATCACAATATCAAGCCAGCCTGGGTAACTTACTAAGGACTCTGTCTCAAAATAAATAATAATAATAATATTAACAACAACAACAACAATTTAAAGGATTGGGGAATGCAGCTCTACCATGTTGACAAGGTATCAAAAAGAAGCTCTTATGTATTGTTGGTGGGAATTTAAGTTGGTATAACCATTACGGAAAACATTACGGAGCTTCCTCAAAACACTAAAAATAGTGATACCATATGGTCTAACACTCCCACTTCTGAGCATATATCCAAAGCAAATGAAATAAGCATTTAAAAGAGATATCTGCCCTCCAATATTCATCTCAACATTATTCACAGAAGCCAAGATATGGAACCAGTCTAGCGTCGGTTAAAGAATGAATGGGGGAAAAAAGTGACATACAATGGAATTTTATTTAGCTATAAAGAAGAAAATTATGTCTTTAACCACTGAGCTACACTCTTAGCCCTTTTTTTTTTTTGAGACAGGGTCTTGCTAAGCTACTTAGGTCCTCGTTGAATGGTTGAGTCTGACTTTGAACTTGCAATCCTCCTGTCTCAGCCTCCTAAGTCACTGTGGTTACTGGTAGGCACCACGGTGCCTGGTGAAATTGTCATTTGCAGGAAAATGGGTAGGACTGGAGGACATCATGTTAAGCAAAAAAGTCAGACTCGGGAAGTCAAGGGTTGCCTGTTTCCCCTCATATGTGGAAGTTAGAGAGGAAAAAAAATTAGAAAAAGGATCTCTTAGAAGGGAAACCATTAAAGTATGAGAGGGAGATAATGTAAAGATGAGAGGAAGGGAGTAGGAAGGGAAAGGGGAGGTACTGGAGAATGAAATTGATCAAATTAGCTTATGTGCATGAACACACATGACACAATGAAACCCACTATTCTGTATAATTATAATGTACCAATAAAAAAAAATTAAGGGAAAGATTAATTGGCTCATAATTAAAAATTTGATGATTATGCAAAGTCCAAGAAAGTCTGACTTCTAGTGCTCTAATGAAGTCCTTGAGGACGGGTCCATTGGCTTTCATTTTTCTGGAATGTTCTTTATGATGGGCTTTGTCTCAGGCAGCCCTCCCTGCCGGCTCTCATGATTTCCAGCAATTCTGATCTCCCCTATTCGCACCCTAACAACCATAGAATAAAAGCTTTTCCTTCTCCGAACTGGTGCCCTGGTGTGATGGGCCTGGCTTGAGCCTATGCCCTCTGCAAAACTGATCGCTGCATTTGGGGGAAAGCAGAATCCTGGATTGATAGTCTTTCCTGGGATTGGATGCAAATACAATAGGAATAGTTCCCAAAAGGAAAACTGGAGTTGCTTTGACTAGGGAGAAACTGGTAAGGTCTGGTCCAGTAGACCATCTCAAGCTCCGGAAGCCCTGACTTAAGCTACCTTGCAGCCTCTGACCAGGAGCTGAAAGACCAGGATCATTCCAGGAAAGAGACCTCGGGTATGTTTTCCCTGCAGGTCATTCTGCATCCTGCAGGGAAGCTGGTCCTCCCTAAGCCATATGTCTGGCCTGTTGGTCTTGGTAAGACACAGACAAATCCTCTGTGGATTGCCCAGTTTGTGACAAGCTGCTCTGTTAAAGTTGGTTTTCATGAGACACTGATTCTATGTGGTCCGAAGCCAAGTGAAAGAGCATTATAAATACTTCATTTGGGTTTAAGTTTTGGCTACATTCAAGTCAATATTTCCTCTCTTGATATCCCACATCCCTTCCATCTCCTTTTTAATATTTCAGTCGGTCCATTATGGCCCAACATTTATGTTATCTGCCTATGTGTGCCAAACACTAGACTAGACACAAGTGCCAAAGAATTTTAATTCTAAGTCCTTACTGGGGGCGGGGATTTTATGGTCTAGACAGCAGACGATGTGATAGTGTGTAATAAGCCCTATTAAATGAAATGGCAAGGTTTAAGGAATATGAGGGGAAAACAGATGTGAGATCAGAAAAGCCATCCTAAAAAGATAAGGTCAAGAATGCTGGAAAAAAAATACTGAGTGATAGTGACATTTCAGAATTATGGGACAGTGAAGGCACAGAGGTGGGAAATGATGCATGAGAAATAGATCTAAAAAAAAAAAAAAACAAGAGTTAATTCAAATAGAGAGAAAACTGGTCTGGACTGGTCTGGGAAGACCTGCAAGGAAGTGGTTACTATGATTGGAGTCAGGGAAACCGAGAAGGCTGGGAAAAGAAAAGTGGTGGAGATGACGCGGACAGGCAGACAGACAGACAGGTGTGTCCTCTGTCCTCAGGAGTTTCAAAAGGAAACCAACATATTGAACTGTCTCTGATAAACTCTTAGGGTCTCTCAAAGTCTGAAATAACTATTTTGGCTCCATGTGAAGCCGAGACACCTAAGCTTAGCAGAGAAGACAAGAGAAAAGCAAAATAAAGGATTAAAATAAAAATGGTTGAAGATTTGGCTCAGTGGCAGAGCACCGGCCCAGCAACCACAAGGCCCTGAGTTCTGTCCTCAGTCCTGGAAAAACAGGATTAAAAAAAAAAAAAGACTCAATTCTATTCATCCAATAGCATTTACAGGTGTTCATCATCGGATACTTCTTGAGGCATTGGAAATCCAAAGAATAAGACATGGCACAGGTTCCCCTTGGAAGGCTCCTATAAGGAAAGAGTCCTGCAGAGACCCAAGCTTATTACAAGAAACCCAGGAGCTAGAAGACAATGCAAAACCGAAGATTCAAACACACAACTGCAGGATGTGCCCTGCATCGTTATCCTAGGGTGCTCTAACAAACTACCACCAACTGGTGGTTTCAAACTGAAGACATTTATTCTCTCACAATTCTGGAGTCTAGAATCCAAAATCAAGGTGTCAGCAGGGCCATGATCCTGGAATGGCGGCAGAAAAGTATGACCCCCTTTTTTGTTCTCGCTTCTGGGGTTGCAGGAAGTCCTTGGCATAAGGCACTGGTCATATCGGATCAGGGCCCGTCTTATGGCTTCATCCTAACTTGATCAGCAAGGCCTCTGTTCCCAATAAGGTCACCTTCTGAAGTTCTAGTGGTTAAGACTGCAATCTATCTTTTTGGTAGACAACAGTTCAACCCAAAACAGGCTCTCATAAGAATATCACCGGCCTAGGCAGGCTGTAATCATGGTGGTTAGCAGGACCAATTTTAGAGTCAGACTGTCAAATACTGGAATTGTGACTTTTCTGCTTAGTAGGTGACACTGAACAAGCTTCTTTTCTTCTGAGCTAGGTATTTCCTTATACATAAAACAGGAACAATGTCCGCAGCACTCCATGACACTCATTTTTCTCCTCTTCTTCCACACATACTCCCTTATAAGGTCAGGCGTGGTCCATTGACTTCCTGTAACTAATTCAGGCGATGAATTGTCTAGGTCACGCTGTGTAGTGGTACTGAAGACCCTCTTCTCCTGGCCCCTTCCCCTTCCTATAGCTAATCCTAAACACTTGTGTTCAGAGACAATCGCATC
Organism: Ictidomys tridecemlineatus; assembly: GCF_052094955.1. Lineage (NCBI taxonomy): Eukaryota > Metazoa > Chordata > Mammalia > Rodentia > Sciuridae > Ictidomys > Ictidomys tridecemlineatus. The sequence continues at coordinate 46,548,739 of NC_135492.1, read as the reverse complement.
GCCCTTAGCCTGGATAGCTGAATGATAATGATAATCAGAGACCTCTGGCTACCTGCGTTGGAAATGTCACGTGAGCCAGAAAAGCAGTTTTGGTGTCATTGGCTCCTACAATGCAACCTATCTATCTTATCAGGCTAACCAGCCCCAGCACAAGCACCATCCTGGGCTCATGATCTTGCACAAACAAGAACAACCAACAGCAGAGTGTCTGAACACTTTCCAGGACGATCCTGGATGGGGGAAACAGAAGGAGAGGATGATACATCTTGCTCTGAAGATGAACCAGGGTCCAATGAACCATCACCCTGGGAGAGTTAAAAAAAAAAAAAACGTGCTTAGGTCTCATCTGCTAGGTTGGCCAAGACCAACACAAAACATTTGTGACCTGGAGACATCGTTTTGCAGGGCCATCACCAACATACCAGCAAGTTTGGTTGGAGCTAGATGTTTACAAACAGGCAGAGCAGGTCGCCTGGAGGATGAGCATGCATAGGAGGGAGAGATACTGCCCACAGAAGGCTACAGACCCTTGCGCTCTAGGGCAGCAGGAGTGAACGAGGGATTGAGAATTCCTCTGGACCCCCAAGCAACAGATTTATGACATCCTCCTCAAACTATTCCATCTAAGTTTATATGGGTTTGGCCTTTGTCCCTGCTCTCTGCGGAAAGCTCTGGTATGGTAGGTAATGAAAGCCTTTTCTAGAGCCAAGTTTTATTTGCTGAAATTACCCCCAGGATCTTGGCGTCAGAAGACCAGATGTGTTATTTTATGTACTGTGGCTTTCCAGAGAGAAACATTTAAAATGGCCCATCTGCATTAGTTTCCCAGGTCGGCCAGAACCAAGTACCGCAGCCTGGGTGGCTGAAGCAACAGACATTGATCTTCTCACAGTTCTGGAAGCCAGAACTCTGAGACCAACGTATCAGCAGTGTTGTTTCTTTTTTTTCCTTCTGAGGCCTCCCTACATGGCTTGCAGGTGACAGCACTCCTTACTGTGTCTTCACACGGTCTGTGTCCTAATCTTCTTTTCTTATAAGGATGCCCGTTTTATAGGATTAGGTACTAACCTAATCTCACTCTAACTTGATTAGCTCTGCAAAGACCCTGCCTCCAAATACAGTCACTTTCTGAGATACTGGGGGATAGAACTTGAACATGAGAGTCTGTGGGACAGGGGACACAATTCAGCCCATAACACTATCCGATAGAGGAATCACAAATTTCTAGGAAAATAAAATATGTCCCAATCTCTTAGGGAAGAGAAGTGGTTGTGAATATACCAGATGGGAGGGTATTCCACAAATTCAGATTTTGTTTCGTGGTGCTGGGATTGAACTCCAAACCTCATGCATACTAGCCAATTAGTCTTATTACTGATTGTGGGCACGGAATCCAGGGCCTTGCACGTGCGAGGCAAGCACCCCACCACTGAGCTATGTTCGTAACTTTAGCAAAAGCTTTCTATAGCTTGTTTTGTTTAATATGCTATTTTCTCCTCTTCACCGTAAGAAAGGGGCCAATGATTAGAAAGACTAATTCCCTTATGGAGTTGCTTTTATGCTCAGGAGCAAAGAAAGCTGAGACACCAGCCAGTCATACCGACCCCATGACCAACTCACATTCAATACCAGGCTGAAGGTCTATTTACACAGCCCTTTATAGCTGAAATCACCTCTCAGCTGTCATGGTCTCTCTTCCCACCACCACCATGAAGAAAAGAGGAACAGAAAGGATGGGGGAAACAGGGCTCAGACCGAGGGTCAAGTCACTTGTTTACTAACTGGTGAAACGGGGAATAGATTTGGAACTTTGGCTGTGTGTTCACAGCCAACTTTACTGTGCTGCTGTGGTTGACATGCTTAACACTTTACCGACAAGTAACTTCCACACATTCTCATCACTCAGAGCACTGCTGATGGACCAAGGGAACTGTCATCATGGGGGACCCCTGCAGAAGTGCTGACATTCAGGCCCCTGCCCTGACTTGGCTGAATTAGACTCTGCATTTTAACAAGATTACCGGGTTTGGCTTGTACGTTGAAGTCTATGAAGTGAAAGCTATAGGTTTCATTATCTCCATGTGACGGATTGGGACAGGAAGATCCTCAGAACAATGGGACAAACTGTGTCACATCTCATGACCCTGTAGAACTAGGGTTGGGACAGAACACTACTCTCCAGAATCCTAGTAGAACCCAGTAACCCAGTAGCACTCCTTCTCTGGTAACTGGTATTTAGCATAAGATCTCTCTCTCTCTCTCTCTCTCTCTCTCTCTCTCTCTTTCTCTCTCTCTCTCTCCCCCCCCTCCCTCTCCCTCTCCCTCTCCCTCTCCCTCTCCCTCTCCCTCTTTCTCTCCCCCTGTCTCTCTCTCTAATGGCCAGTGTAGTTGGAAGCTTACACATACAGTGGCAGATGAGCATTGCCTCCAAACAGAAGCTATTGTCCTCCTATAAGTGACTTTTTCCAGAAAGAGTTATGTGTCCTTCTAGGCCAGGGATTCTCATCCTCAGAAGGATTGAGATTTGGGGGCCAAATAATATTTTCATCGTTGGAGGCTGTTCTGTACATTGTAGGATGGTTAGCAGAATCCTTGGCCTCTACCCAGTAAATGTCAATAGTGTTTCTTTTGTTATACTTTGGATGTGAGGTGGCCCCCAAAAGCTCATGTGGGAGACAATGCAAGAAGGTTAGGAGGTAAGATGATTAGGTTATGAGAGCTTTAGCCTAATCAGTGCATTAGTCCACTGACAGGCATGAACTGGGTGGTAACTGCAGACAGGTAGGGTGTAGCTGGAGGAGGTGGGTCCGTGGGATGTGTCTTTGGGGTTGATATTTTGTCCCTGGTGAGCAAATTGCCCCCATCTTTTCTGTTTCCTGATTGCCACATCCTGAGCTGCATTCCTTCTCCACACCTTTGCAACCTGATGTTCTGCCTCATCCTGGGCCCAAGGCTAAGGAGTCGGCCGTCTATCCACTGAGACTCTGGAATCTTAAGCCCCAAATAAACTTCTCGTCCTCTACAATTTCTTTTCAGGTCTTTGGTCACAGAGGTGCAAAAGCTGAACGAAAATACCTCCTCCAAGTTTTTATAAGAAACATGTCTCTAGATACTGATCTGCGGGGGGGCTCAAAAATCACTCTTGGTTGAGAACCCCTGTACTAGATCCACAAAATGATGACCTCGGCAAGTCTTTAGTAGGAAGTATGCATGATTAACGTAGGCTCTCTCAAATCAGCCCAACTGTCATATTTGTATCTTGACCTAGGTCCAGTCTTCTATTCTCGTTACTCTGTCCTGTAACCACCAAATGGAACAGGTGATCTTGAATCAAACACTTAACTCTGGGCCCAGAGTTGCCTGAATGACAACATGAGAAATAACAGTCTTTTGGATTTGCTCCTTCCTGGAGTCCCCATGATTCTACAATCTATGATATACAGTTGGTGCAGTAACACCAGATGCCTTGAATTCTTGATTGGAAATTATTTAGTTAACAGGATTTAGATAAGTAGCTCAACACAGGCATGCTTGCAGTTAAAAGCATGGACCTAACGATTTAACATTGAGTGCCATGATCTATATCAGAAAATCAATTTTGTATGTCAACACGTCTCTCAAAGAAATCGACCACTGAGATATTTTAGAGGGAAGAGCAAGAACTGTGGTGGGGGCAGGTCACTCAGAAAACACACCAAGTCCCAGTTTTGCTCAAATTGAGGAGTCTTTCTTGAACTGGCTGGTGACTGCCCCCCACAGGACCTATAACTGTCTCTGCAAGGAACAGCCCTGAGCCTGAGCATTTTAGGATATTTAAAGGCAAAAAGAAAACACATCTGGGTTGATGTAGCTGCAAGCAAGCAGGTACAGAGAAGCTGGATTGAGCAGTGGGTGAGAAAATGCAATGGGTACATTGATATTTCCCAGGGGACTTTTCGGGTTTGGCATAGAGGCAAAGGGAAGTGGGTCAAAATGACCCTAGTTGAGTACAAGTTAGAGAATGGTTACTAACGTCTAGGCAATCAATGTCTGACAAGATACATTGCCCCAGAAAAGTGGAAACCAAAGAGAACAACTTTACATTGTATAAGAATTGCTATTTTCTATTGCCAAGTATGCTATCCTAGGTAACTATTAATGGGTACAGGGGTGGGGCCTTCCCACGGGAGAAGCATTTCTTACATGATGTGGAGTGTCAGGGTAAAGTGGAGTCTGTTTGGTCATTGCCCATATAGCCTGGCCCATAACAAAGACAGAGGTTCAGAAGAAAGGGAAAAATAATTCGCCTATTCAAGAGTGACTCACCCTACTAGATATTGAGACATATCATAAAATTGTATTATGTAATGAATATATGGTAAGGAAACAGGAATACCCAAAGAGATGAGTGATAGACTGTATGGAATAGAATCATACCTTGGTATATAAAAAACATTTAGTAGAAATCAAAATGGTTAGTAAGTGTATATTTAATTAATGTTAATATCAAAGAAACTCCAATTAAAACATAAAAAGTACAATAATTAAAAGGCATATGGTAAGAAGAACTTTATACAATTATATAATATTAACTAAGAAAAGCATTCAGGAAAATGTAATCTTGCTGATTAGCTGACTGTGTAATTAAGTAGCTGTTGATTTGGAATACATAAGATCATATTTTTACTTGAATAACAAATATGTTTCATCTTTTTTTAAGAAATGTATCTATAGCTGGGTGCCACGGCTCTCCCCTATAGTCCCAGCTACGCAGGAGGCTAAGGCAAGAGGATTGCAAGTTTGACGTCAGCCTCAGCAACTTAACAAGACCTTGTCTCAAAATACAATATAAAAAGGGATATAGCTATGACTCAGTGATAAAGTACCATTGGGATCAATCTTCAGCTTTTAAAAAAAAATTGTAACTATAGCACATGTTTTGGCAGACAATTTTAGAATATAAAAATATATATATACACAGAATAACATCGAAGTGACCCTACGTTCTATCTCCCACACATCGTCATTATTAGCAGCATGGTGTATTTTTAACTCAAAAATTCATTCACATATATGATTGCATGTTGTCTTAGCACATTGGGTGTTGGCATAAGAACATACCTGACATTGGGTAATTTATAAAGGAAGGAAATGTAGTTTTCACAGAACTAAAGAGCAGGAAGACAATAGCCAGGTGATGGCAGGTGGTGAGTGCCTTCTTCAGTGTCTTAAAGTGGAAGAAGGCATCACACTGTGGAGTAAGGGAGTGTGTGAAACTCAGGTCTCTCCTATTCTTGAGCAACCACTCATCCCACCATGGCGGCTGCTCCCAAGACCTCATCTAATCTTGATTCCCTCCCCACTACTCCAACCCCAGATATCATCAACACATAAACTTGAAATGTTTCCAGTCATGGCGTTTTGGGAGACACATTCAAACTATACCACGGATTCTATTTTGTTCTCACCTAATATATTTTGAACTTTATTTTGCATTTTATTAGATACTATTTGAAACTATAGAATAGTTACTAAGTGATGGTATTGGAGACTTGGTCCCCAGCATGGCGCTATTAATAGGTGCTGGAAAGTGGTGTGGTCTAGGGGAGATCTTTGGGTCACAGGGGGCACATGCTCAAGGGGAATTGTAGGGCTCCAGGCCCTTCCTCATTTTTTTTTTTTTTTTTTGGCCATTAGGTAAGTGGTTTTGCTCTGCCACACAGTTCCACCATGATGCGTTGCTTCACCACAAACTCAAAAGCAACAGGGCCAATTGATCATAGGCTGAAATCTTCAAAAAGTGTTAGCCAAAAAACCTTTTCTCTTTCTAAGTTGACTACCTAAGGTGTTTGTTATTAGAGAAAGCTGAATAATACACCAATTAATCATTGGTGTGTGTATATACACATACACACACACACACACACACACACACACCCCAAGTTAATCATTGGTGTATATATATATATATATATATTTTCATCATTAAACATTGAGAGGTTTCCAATTTTTATAAAAATTAAATAAGAATGCAATTAATCTCCCTAAATATTGTTTAGATTTATCTCTATTTTGCTTGGATTTCTGGAAGTCAAACTATTGGTCAGAGATCATCAATATTTTTGTAGACTTTTGGTTGACATTTAACTTTCCCTAGAATGATCACACCAACCCATACTTCTTGTCTAGTAGCAAAAGTATAATAGTTGGTCCTATTTCTCCAACCACACTTCTTACACCCATTTTTCTGTTTATATTTTGAATGTGCTAACACTGAATATTATCATTTGAAAAGTTCTGCTAAAGACTGTTCCCCTTTGAAAACAATATAGTTTGTTAAGTAGACATTTTACTATTTTTAGGCCTTTTTATTCCTACTGTTTATTTGAACCAAAGTCTACTTCATAGACTTTGCTATCTATAAAATCCTATGGACTACTAGCAATATATTTTGATTATAGGAGCCTTATAACATATTGTAATATCTGGAAGGGTAAGTTCCTCTCTTGTTTAAAATTTTCTTGATTTATTGCCAGTTTTTTTTGTTATTGATGGTGGTGGTGGTGGTGGGTTTTTGGTTTTGGTTTGGGTTTAGGTTTTGACTAGCCATGCCAAAAAATCTACAGATTGTTCTTTAGATATTTTTAACTGGAATTGCATTTAACCTGAATGTTTATCTATGAGAAATTAAATTATAGTAACTAAGTTTTCCTGTCCATATATTAAAGCTCAATATTTGATCCCTTGGTTAAGCTTTTTTTCTTTAAGAACAAGGTGTTACTTTTGAAGTTTATTCCTGGTTGTTTAATACTTTCTTGATATTTTGAATATCATCACTTATTTTATTGATTTTCTAACCTTTACTTATTCTTCTTCTTATTATTATTATTATTAGTGGTATATAAGCAAAGTGATTTTAAAATATTTATTTTATATCTTTACTCATGTCAGAGTTTTGCTGGTATCACTCAAAACTTTTTAGGTTTAGGTCCTTTGCAGCCATTCACAATATTTTCCTTATTTCTACTCAATACACACACATACACACACACACACACACACACACACACACACATATGTTAAATCTATATTATGATAGGATGTATATTTTTAAGAAATAAAGTCCAACTTCCAATATGCCTAAGCAATGCAGTGCCAGTCCAGAAAAACATTGACAATCTATCTGTCACTGTGGAAAGTACAAAACAACAACAACAACAACAACAACAAGATAATTCTAGTACGCCTGTGTTCTCCTTCAGGGTAATCTTCCTATTTTTGTTTTTAATTTTTCCTCCGAACTCTCTAAATCTCTATTTTTTCTAAGACTTTCCTTCTCGTTTCTTACACTATCTAGCATTAATGATTAGTACATGGGATTCTCAGATGCTCAATAAATAATTGCTTATTTTTTTAGCCTTTGAGCTAAATAAGAGGGGGGTAAAAAAGATGGGCATGGTGGCACAGATCCATAATCCCAGTGGCTCTGGAGGCTGAGGCAGGAGGATCACAAGTTTAAGACCAGCCTCAGCAATTTAGCAAGGCCCTAAGCAATTTAATGAAACCCTATCTCAAAATAAAACATAAAAAGGGCTAGGGATGTGACTCAGTGGTTAAGTGCCCCTGGGTTCAATCCCTGGTACCAAAAGAAAAAAAAAAATCAAAAAAGAAGTGGCTAGGTTAGAGCAAGCTAACTAAAGAACACATTGGAATGGTATAAAGGACTACCCTAAAGCAGAAATGCAAACACCTCAGTTTGAGAATTTCACTCTAGATTTTTCGATCTGAATGACCTAGGGTAATTCACTTAATTTCTCTCTGTCTGCTTCCTTGTCTATAAAATGGATCCCAATCATAAATAAAAAAGCAAATAAAAAAATTAAAAATAAGAATAATTATAGAAACCCTAATGAACTCATCCTTAAATCCCTAATGCCCAGAACGCAGCAAGTGCTCAGATAATGGCCGCAGAATGGCTGGACTTCCCCATTCTAACTGGTAAACAGATAATACATATTGAGCAATATTTAGCGTTGTGAGCCTCAATGGAGATAACAAATATGAAAAGTCCTCCCGAACCATAAAGCACTGTACCAATGCAAGGGTTTTTACAAGCCCGTGATGGTTTTCCTGCTTAGAAACTATCAACTTGCAGCACGCGCTCTCTTCCCATCTGCTGCAATATACTGGCAGCAACCAGCATTTTCAGCATGGGCTTCTGAGAATGGAGCTTCAGAACCAGGTGAAATGGCCAAAAGCACCAAGAGGTGAAGAGATTCAGGAGCATCTTCCTGACTCAGCAAAGGGAGGCTGAGAAGCAGTGAGTCGGCAGAGGAAAGCTGTTCAGAAACACGCTGCGCCCCAAAGGCGGCCCTTCCGACAAGCTGAAGACCCCCTCTGTGTTTCATAAGCCCTGGGAAAGGCAGTGTCAGGAAGGCCCAGGGGAAGCATATGGAAGGAGAACGGCACGCTGGCAGCTGAAGCACTGTTTTATAATAACACGTAAAATAACAGCCAGGCGAGTTAAAACAGGATTACTCTAAAATACATGCCTAGATACACACAGAGACGCGCCTTGAAAACTGGCCCAGAGAGGCTGTCTGAAGAGGCAGACTGAGTCAGATGAAGAGTCGGGAGTTTGCAAGCTCTTGTCGTCTCTGACACTGACATACAACAACGGCAGAAGTGGGAGGGGGTCAAGTCCCCCCTCCTCCTCCCCATGGTCCTCACCAGTGGAGGGGGAAAAAACCTAACAGGGAGGCAAGCACCCAGCGACCCTCAAGTGGTTCTGCTGAATGTTTGGAGAATGTAGCTTAGGTGCAAGGTCATTGAACGGCGCTTGGTGGTTCCTCCAGAAACCTGGATCTTGGGGTGGACCTGGGTGGGAATACCTGGATCTGCTGAAGGAATCTGCTCCTCCATCCGGCCAGTGGAATGGAAGACCAGGCCCTGCCTCGAACAATATTACCAGCAACATGCACACAGGACAGTACAACAGAGGGCCAGGGGCTGCCTTTTTAATTGAGTCAGCCTGTCCTACCTAGAAAACGTGGCTCAATGAATGCTCTCAGTTCTGATCAGATCCGCTGTTGCTCCTAACACTGAGAAGAAGAGTAACGAGGAAGAGAAGAGGAACAGAAGTTCCCTGATGGGTGGGTAGATGAATTAGGAAAGAGAAACAGGGCTCTCCACCCCCCCCCCCAAATTTGTGATTCAGACCATTTAATGCTTTATATATAAAAATAACATATTTAAGGACTTCCATGTGGATAATATATGAAATCCAGAGGAATGTACTAGCCTCAAGAGGTACTCTGTATTGGGGGTGGGGTGTGTTACTGTTTGAATACAAGATAATCTTAGCAAGGTCATGTGTGGGGACTATGTAGGAATGGTCAGAGGTGACATGAGAGCTGGAAACTAATCCATGGATTAATCCACCTGAAGCATTAATAATCCACTTGAATGGATTCATGAGTGGTAACCATAGACAGGTAGGGTGTGGCTAGAGGAGGCAGGTCCTGGGTGTGTGCCCTTAGGGATGATATTCTTCCTGAGTCCTCCTCTTCAAGCTCTCTCTGCTTTCTAGCTGTCATGAATGGAGCACTTTCCAAGTGCTTCCTCCATGATGTTCTGCCTCCTCTGAGACCCAGAGCTGTGGAGTTGGCCGACCGTGGGCTGAACCTTTGAAACCATGAGCCAAAATAAACTTTTCCTCCTCTACATTGTTCTTGTCAGTTTTTTTGGTCACAGAGATGAAAATCTGACCAACAAAGGAGATGATACAAGGAATTGGCCGGTGTTCACAATGATAAATAAGGAGGTCACGGTCTAAGATACATACTCACCTGCCAAGGAATAAATGTCAGTGTGACACAAGGTTCTGACTAAAGCCAGAGCTTGTTAGTGTAACCACAAACATGCAGATATGCTCAAATATGGTAAGACCTTGCTGATTTTCACGCCACTGATTTTCATTTATCATAACTCCTACTGGACTGAGAAAGGGTTTTCCAAACCACAGGTAATGTCGAGAGAAAGTCCTCCCTCATCTTCTGAATTCAAATAGTAGAGAACCTGCTTTGAAGAACCTTTAGGCCCTTGAGAAGCACTGAGTTTCATTCTTGTTAAAACATTGAGTTAAATCTGTGATTTTACTGAAATCCTCTGACTGCACAGATGAGAATACGGAGACCCTGGAAGGTAAAGAGATACTGCAAAGCCACACAGTGGCAGAATCAAAACTATATCATCCCATCGCAAGCAAAAACTCTTTCTTCACAATGCTACACCCTAAACCCTTGCTTTACCAATGACAAATTGCTCTTATCTATTAAGTAAATCTTAAGGTTTGTACTTGGCCCACTCTATTGGCCCCTATTTATCTATAGACTTTTGCTCTAAGGCTGTACTTCTTGTTAAACACTCCACAACACAGATTTCCATGCAGCAGGCAGAGTGTCATTCCATCTGGGTTAAATGATTCCTATTGTTTTGCTTTCCCATATTACATGGGGGGAGTTGTTTTGCTGGATCCCAATGCTTAATGAATTGAGATTTTAAAGGGAATGGATCTTATTAGTACTTGTTTACAAAACTGGGTAGCTCTGGAGAGATTTCTCATTATTTGCTCAGATTCTCTAATGTAAGTCTCAAAAGGAACACGTGAATTTCAATATGATTGATACTGGCCATAAATCCCTATAGGATACAGAATCTCATACCATACAGAATCTCAAGGGCAAAGGTTGTCAGAGAAGCAAGAAGTGACAGATTTCTATATTGAGTAGGCCATGTTAAATGGATTCAGTTCAAGTGCATCATCTTCTTAGCACTAATCCATTCTTAGAAGCAGGAAATCCTAAAACTGGGGGAAAGTTGACCTTCCAGGGAGCCATCTTGAATTCTTATCTGTGCCATCGCTATTATTTGGGGCCTTCATTCCCCAATCACATTCTCAATTCTCTTTTTCAGCTCTGCTTAGAAATATTTCTAGTGGAAATAATTGTGTTTACTCTCAGCTCAGAAATACTTCCTCCTCTATTTTACCCAAATCTTTTTACCTTTCAGTGCCGATCTCAAGGAAACCTTGGTTTGAATGCCATCTCGAAGATTTGTTACCTGTGTGACCAAGAGTAAGTCAGGCAAATCATTTAATTTCCTGAGTCTCATTTCCTGAGCTTTAAAGTGAGATAATAACAGTATCTTCTTTATAGGTAGTCACTACACAATTTGTGTGTGCATCAAGGAAATACTCAACAGCATTCACTGGGCCATAGCAAGTGATGTTTTAAGTTATTAATATTTTTTCCTTTCCACTAGAGATACTGCACTATATTCAGCCAGGGCCTTTCACTGCATGTAAGGAAACCTGAGTTAACTGGCACTATAATTTCTAAATCGTTCCAGTGATATTTGAAAATCTCCTGTGGATTAGTGACTAAGAAAACTGCCCTGTTGAACTGCCCTTTATCTCATCCTGAGCACAAGATTGTATTTATTTATTTTTTTTAGGGCTGCTGTCACACAGCAATGAAAACTGGGTGACTCTAAAACTATAGAAATTTATTAACTCATGGTTCTTCAGGCTGGAAGTCTGAAATCAAAGTGGCAGCAAAGCCGTGCTCTCTCTGATGATTCCTTGCATCTTCCCCCTTCTGGTATTTGCCCACAATCTCTGGCTATCTTGGTAGATTGTGGGAAACTTAATCCCCAATGTTAAGAGGTGGAATCCTTGGGAGGTGACTCAGTACGAGTGCTCTGCCAATTAGAAAAGACTTCAGGCTGTGAGTTTGATCTCTTGCTCTTTCGTCCTCATCTTCTCTTGCCTTTCTGCCTTCTGCCATGGAATGATGATGCACAGAGGCCCTTACCAGATGCTGGTGCAGTGCACTTGGATTCCCAGTCTCCAGAGCCGTAAGCCACATAAATTTCTGCTCATTATAAATGACCCAGTGTCAGGTGTTCTGTTATAGCAGTAGAAAACAGACTAGGATACTTGGCTTATAAATGCCTCCTTCCATTCTCAGGGTCGTCTTCTCTCCATGCGTCTTCACATCATCTTTTCTCGGTGTGTGTCAGTCTATGTCCAAATGTCCTCTGCTTATGAGGTCACCTGCCAAATGGGATTAGAGTCCACTCTAATAATTTCATTTTAACTTGATAACTTTTTTAAGATACCATTTCCAATAAAAATCACATTCTGAGGTCCTGGATGTTAACATTTTACCATATCTTTTCCAGGCACAATTCAACTTACAATGAGCAACTAACTAACACACAGTAAACTGACCACTGAAATAAGCTATTGTTTTTATTACTGTACTGCCAGCATGATTCAATATAATTGCATATTTTCTCTACTTGATACATGTTAGTCTTTTCTCCTGATTGTAGTAAGCTTACTGGTGGCTGAAGCTGTGTTTTACTTATTTACTTTGACATGAGTATATTCATCTGCTGCAGCTGCCATAGCAGAACACCCCACAGGGTGGCTTGAACAACAGCAATGGATCTTCTCATGGGTATGAAAGCTGGCAATCCAAGATCCAGGTGTCAGTGGGGTTGATTACTGGTACGCCTGCCTCTCTTTCCACCTTGGAGAAAGCCACTTTTCTGCTATGACCTCTTCTCTGCAACCTGGTGCCTCTTCTTTTTATGAGGACACCAGTCTATTGGATTAGGGACGCACTCTTATGATCTCATTTACCCTTAACTGTCTCCAAAGAGGCTCTATCTCCAAATATAGTCACATTGGAGATTAGGGCTTCCACCTATGAATTTTGTGGGGACACAGTTCAGCCTGTAATAATGATATTTTCTTCTAAGCAGAGGTCTGGCCACGTGATAGAAATGAATCAGTATTTTCTACTTAGCAATGAAAAGGAGGAGGAAGAGAAAGAGGGGGAGAAGGAGGAGGAGTCAGTGAATACCAATGTATGGTGCATGGGGTGGAGGAGATAGGAGAATGTTCCTCATAAATTCTCTAACTGAATTGCTGTTCTTCATATGTGTCACTTCTTTGAAACATAAATATAAGGTGCATTTCTAGATAAAGGAACACCACAAAATGATCCAAATATTTGTTTCCATTCAGGCATTCTGCTGAATTCAGAGCAGGTTCCCAGAACAAAAATGACATTTTCAAACCCAAAAGTCTTCACTTTGTTACTAATGAAGAATCTATAGGCTAAAGACAAGCCATCGTATCTTTCTAGAGTCTTCCAGAGTAATGCAGAGGAAGCTGCCATGACTTATTCTCTCAAATTATGTATAGAAGGCTCAGAAATCCCTTCTTTCTGGACACATTAAAGACTGACATCCAGGACACCAGGTCTCCTTGTATTTCTAAAGTCTCAGGACTAGCCACAACACTGTCAAAATGGCACCCTAAAATCCACCTGCACCCTGCATCCAGCCCACATGATACCATGGAAAAGTTATATGGTCTCCTTTGTTGAGAATTTTAAGGCCAATTTGCTGAGTTTCAGTGTGACCTGTAGAGTTGATTCTCTCTCTCATCTTCCTTAACTACCATCATTTTCTCATCTCTATAAAGGGATGGTTTCCAGTTTTGCTGGAATGTTCCAAGAGTAAGGGCCTGGGCAGCTCTGCCCTCGAAGTCTTCATCCTAATTTCTCCACAGTTGGAATCCTGGGAAGATAGACTTCTCAGAAGTCTGACTTGTCACCAACCTTCACCCTTCTCTGATCCTTCCTGTATTAATGCGACAATCCAATCAGCATTTATATATGGAGTTGGAAATGGGTTTGTTTGGGTGTTTTACAAGTGAGACCATAACTATTTTGTCACAATATTGTTATTCATTCATCCATCCATTCCTTTGCAAGTTATTTATTGACAGTCACTACTGTGAACTCCTCCTGACACCAGACAACGGGATATGAAGTTGAACCAAAGAGATGAGTCCTTGTCTTCAAGGAGGGCCATAAATTGTTAGCGGTCTGCCCTCCAGCTAGAGTTGGAGGCCGGGGTAAAGGTCCCTGGCATCTTTTGTACTTTCTCACAGTGGCAATGGTGGGGTTGTGCTCACAGCAGGTGCTCAATAAATAACTGGTGAGTCACAAACCAGATGTACCGAGTCAGCTTTGTTGCCCGGGTGGCTACTGATTTATAGCTCCATATGGTCGCCCTCTCTAACCTTCTCTTTGCCCTCTATGCTAAGGCCTCTGCCGCCTTCTTTCTGCATCTATTCCTCCATCTTTTGAGATTGCCTGCTATTTTCTTTGTCTCTCCTCAGACCCTGAGCAGCCCAACCCAGGTAGAACAAAAAAATGAGAAGGAATTGGGGAAGTTTCTTCGTCTCCCCATGCAGGCTACCACACAGGTTGGCTAGGCCGTTTCTGCAGATGCTATGCAAAGTTCAAACCATTCCTAATCACATTCGCCATTGTCCAGAATGAGCTGGTTACTTACAAAGCATGATAATGCAGAGAAAATTCTAATTAAAAGAGATGAAGGAATCTAACACATATCATCAGTCATTATGCTGTCAGCCCTTACCAATATAACAAGAGGTGGTTCGCGCCAAGAGTCTGGCTATCGCTTTTGAAAGAGAACTATTTATAATTAGATCTGTGCTGAATATTTAAAAGTTGCAAAATTACCATGTCTCTAGGGGGAAATGTCTGTGGAACCATGTGACAGCAAATCCAGAAAGATTTCTGATGCATTTAAGAGCTTCTCACTTACATTAAACAACGAAAGTGGCGATAGCAATTAAGAGCAACATGCATTTTTATACAGCCATCCACCTAATTAATTGTCACTGCACAAATGCCAATAAGCTTATAGGATGAAAATGAGTGTCATACATAGTGATTATTCAGTAAATCAAAATTCGAAGATCCTTTTTTAATTTTTTTTCAGGTTTTATAGAGCACTTTATGAAATTGTTCCTCCAAGATCCTTGGACCATTATTTAGCACTGCTATCTTATGACATCTGAGGAAGAATGCCCAGAAATAAAGCTGAGTTTCCAAAATAGTTAATAAAAAGCCCATGACACTGTTATTACACAGATGACCTCTGAACTTCACTGAAAAACTTATTTTTTTAATCTGTTATTATAGAAAATGTCAAACTATAGAAAAGTATAGAGGGTGGTGTAATGAACTCCATCTGTCACCATAAACAATCTAATTTTACCTATATCCTGATCTACTTTTCCTCTTATTCTTATTATTTTGGAGCATATACAAGATATAAAATTTCCTCTGTTCAGTATTGCATTTGTACCTCTTAAAGACGTGAACTCTGAAAAAAAAAATCCCACAAAAATAACGTCTCTCATCCCTAAAATAACTAAAAATGATGTGGCTTTCTTAACTTCAACAGATTGGGAGCAATAAATTAGATGGGTTGGAGAGGGAGGATGTGTAGGTACGTACTAGCGGAATAATTTTAGGGAACTCATTTAATTTCCTTAAGTTTCAGTTAGCTCAAAGACAAATATGATTGTTCTAACAGTTAAATCAGAGGTGACACAATATACATGAAGAATACAATGCAGTACCTCGCATAAACTAAGTGTGCGATGTCAGTTATTATAACTATAAGGATTGAATCAAACCCCATCCGTCCTGTTAGAGGTAAATTAGGTAAATTGAAATTCTCTGGAAAATCACTTGGGTGAATCATCAATGACCACTAGACTTCTAAATCAGTAAGAGAGATTTTTGAACTCATGGGACTTCTCATTATTCTTTGACATGACCACTGAACACACACACACTCCTGGAGGAAATCTCTGCTTTTGGCTTCCATGATACCAAGACAGTTTCTCTGTTGGCCCCTTCCGAATTTCCATTGTGAGCACCTCCTCATCTGACCATTACCAACTGTAATTTTTCTCAAAGTTCAGCACAATGGAATTGCTAGCAACTTCCACATTCACAACTCTAGCCCAGATATCACTTTTTGATTCTAGATTTTTAACGCCAACTCCCCGGGTGTCATCTTCTTCTCAATGACCCACAGCATCTCACGTATATGACTGAAAGTAAAATCCTATGTACCTCTGTTTCAGATATATCTATTCCTATACAAGTAAACCACCCCCAAAATGTAATGGTTTAATACAGCAAATTGTGGTTTCTCATGATCGTGTAGGTTATCTGAATGGTTCCTGCTCCACATGGGCCAGTAGGGTGCTAAGAAGACGGAAAGGGGCAACCTTCTCATGGCTGGTGGTTGATGTTGACCACCAGCTTGAGGTGAGCTGGGGCTATCCACCAAGGGTCCTGCTTCCCCTCTGTGAGCTTCTCCACATACATGTGTGGGTTTCTTTACAGATGACAACTGGATTCTAAGAAAGAGCACTCCAAGACAAAGGGGCAGAAGCAGAAAATCTCTTAAGGGCCAGTCTCTGGGTCTACAGAGAATCCCTGTTTTAGTTTAGTTTTGTTTTCCCACTGTGACCAAAGGACCTGAGAGAACAATTAGAGGAGGAAATGTTTATTTAGCTCACCATTTCAGAGTTCTAAGACCACAGATGGTCAGCTTCATAGCTCTGGGCCCAATGGTGAGGCAGAATATCATGCAGAAGGGTGTGACAGAGAAAAGCAGCTCAGGACATGGCGATCAGGAAGCAGAGAGAGCTCAGCTGACCAGGGACAAATATATACCCTGAAGCCTGTCCCCAGTGACCCACCTTCTCTAGTCAATCACTGTTTGCCTACAGTTAATGTCCAGTTGATCCCTATCAGTGGATTGATAATGCACTGATTAGATTAAGACTCTCATCACTCAATCATGTCACCTCTAAAATTTCTTGCATTGTCTTACACCTGAGCTTTTGGGGGACACCTAATATCAAAACCATAACAATCACTTTCACTGAATTCTAATGGACAAAGTAGGTCACAGCAGCAGCAGCCTAGATTCAAGGGTAAGGAAATTAATATTGTCTTTTAATAGGAGATTGGCAAGGTCATACTTGGAAAGCAATTTGTAGGTGAAAGATCTTGTTGCAACCATGTTTGGAAACAAAAAGATATTGTTACCCCTAACCATGGGCCTCCCCCAGAGTCTCCCTGCTCATAAATGACATCAGCATCTACCCAGATGCTCCTACCATCATTATCCTGGACTCCTCTTTGCCCTCATCTCCCACGTCTCCCTAATCTCTGAATATGGCCATTTTTACCCCATGTGTTACTTATGAATCTGTCTCCTCCTTCCCTCTGTATCCACTGTCACAATTTAAGCCCTTGTCATCTCCTATGGGACTCCTGAAATAGACTCTGAAAGATCTCCCCAGATTCACTTTGCATGACTTTAATCCACTTTTCAAGAGCAAAAGACTCAGTTCTCTAGTTAAAACCCATCAGTCGGTAGGGAGGGGAGAACAGAAGTTCACTGGATTAGACAAAGGTGAATGGAGGGAAGGGAGAGGAATGGGAATAGGAAAGGCAATAGAATGACCAGGAAATCACTTCCCCATGTTCCTATATGAATACACGACCGGTGTAACTCCACATCACGTGCAACCACAAGAATGGGAAGTTACGCTCCACGTATGTATGGCCAAATACATTCTACTGTCATGTATAACTAAAAGAACAAATAAAAACTTTTTAAAAATCATTATTACTTTCTTGTTATAATTATAGTAAAGTTCAGATCCATAACCTGACCCATAATGTTCTGCATGAACTGTCTGTCCCCTGTTCACATCGACAGCCTAATTTTTCACCACCCTGCCCACAACACACATTCCAACACTGACACTGGTCTTACTTTATGCCTCAAATGAATCAGGGTCCTCCTATGGATACTGTTCCCTCCACCTCCTACTCTCAGCTCAGCCAATCTCTCCATCTCTTTCACATTATAGTTGAAGTGTTGGATTCCTTAGGGAAGCCTTTCCTAACCCCTCAGGTGAGGCTCAATCCCTCTACTATATACTCCATGGTACATTCCTAAGAGAAACACATCTCTGGTGATAATGTTGTCATCAACCACTTGATCCATCACCTTGTTTAATATGTGTGTGACTGTTTAAAGATCCTGTATCTAACACATATTATTGATCGATTAGAAGTGAATGGCCAGCAGCGCTTAACTTCCATGAGTGAGTGGAAGTTTTCTAACATACATACTTTCATATTTTGTCTAATGGCCCTCACGGGTTTCTTGTACTTAATAAAGCTAAGTAACACGTCGGTAACATGCTTAGGGGTCATTTTAAATAGCAAAATGGTCAGTGAAATCATAGAAATGCAAAAACCATGGCACTGAAGTAACCACAAAAGGGTTCTTACTTGTAACAGGAGAGCTGAAACGAGAAGGCAAACCAAGTTCAACCTCAGCTGCAGAAGGGCAGGTTGGGCAACTCCAGTTCTTCACCTCTCTGTGCAGGCCTGAGGAGGAGCATAAAAGTGTGAGAGCATTGATTCTAAGGGTTATGAAAAAAATTTAGTGAACAGATGAATTTTCAAAGATAGGTTCATAAATAATGAGAGACCAAGCGTTCATGTTTAGTGACTGTTTCCTCTGTCAGAGTGTCAACTTCACTGAGAATAGGAGTCTGCTCTGCTTTTGTCTCTGGTCTCTGTACCCCATCGTGTCTGGGACAATGTAGGTATACAATAAGTATTTTTCCAGTTATTAAACATTTAAACATATATAATTTTATTCTTTCTTCAGGGATAAAAAACTCAGTTCTATTTTTTTTTTTGTATTTGACTATTTTTTTTTGGTGTGTTGGCTGTTTTTTTTAAAAAAAATTAAATTTTATTTATTCTAATTTGTTATATATAACAGCAGAATGCAATTCAATTCATATTACACACATAGAGCACAATTTTTCATGTCTCTGGTTGTACACAAAGTAGAGTCACAGCATTTGTGTTTTCATACATGTACTTAGGGTCATGATGTCTGTCTTATTCCACCATCTTTCCTACCCCCGTGCCTCCTCCTTTCCCCTCCCTCCCCTTTGCCCTATCTAAAATTCCACCATTCCTCCCATGCTCCCCACCCCAACCCTACCCCACTATGAATCAGCCTCCTTATATCAGAGAAGACATTCAGCATTTGGTTTTTTGGGATTGGCTAACTTCACTTAGCATTATATTCTCCAGTTCTAACCATTTACCTGCAAATGCCATGATTTTATTCTCTTTTAATGCTGAGTAATATTAAAGTGTGTATATATGCCACATTTTTTATCCATTCATCTATTGAAGGGCGTCTAGGTTGGCTCCACAGTTTAGCTATTGTGAATTGTGCTGCTATAAACATTGACGTGGCTGTGTCCCTGTAGTGTGCTGTGATTCTGACTGGAGTGAGACGAAATTCTTAACCCTAACTTCCATAGGCGATATTAAGAACAATTGGAAATGCCCAGAAAAATATAGATGGACTATATAAAGACCAAATTGAGCTGGGCACAGTGGTGCATGCCTGTAATCCCAGCAGCTTGGGATGCTGAGACAGGAGGATTGAGAGTTCAAAGCCAGCCTCAGCAATGGCGAGGTGCTAAGCAACTCAATGAGATCCTATCTCTAAATATAATACAAAATAGGACTGGGGATGTGGCTCAGTGGTCAAGTGCCCCTGAGTTCAATCCATGGTTCCCCCCAACAAACACACACACACACACACACACACACACACACACACACACACAGATCAAACTGAGATGATTTCTTGTTAAGATGGGTAGACTTGGACAAAAAGGAACTTCTATAATGGAATTGATGAGAAAGAGCTAAGTCAGGGTGAAAAATCAAGGGATGAAGGAAATGGACCAAGTATAAAACTGACTCTTGTGCAGTAGTGGTAGGATCAAAAGTGCAGACCTGAAAGGCAGAAGGTGTTGTGGAATTGGCCTGGGGCAGGACAGCTCTCATAGAGCAAGGGAAGGGAAGAAACTGATCAACAATTGCACGGGTCAATAGATACACCGCCAGAGAAAAACAGAAAGCTGAGGTGATCAGATTTAATCAGCATGACGAAACATCAAGACTGAAGTGACAAAGTCATAGACAATTCTTCAGGTCCAATGGGTTGTGGGAGCATAGTTTACAGGGATAAATGCATTCCTAGGGCATTGATCTTGAGTTATTTACCTACAGTTCCGTTCCTGGGAGAAGAAACTAGCATGATTTAAGTAAGATATCAAGGTTCCCCACTCATAAATTGAATCCTGAGTAGATTGTATTTCCAGTAAGAATATAAATACTAATCAGAGGAGGAAATCAGGCAAGGTCAAGCCACACATGCTAGGTACAGAGAGCCATGCCACGGCTAAGTGGACATGTACCCCCGGGGGGAAAGAGATTCCAAAACCAAAGCAGCAAGTCTCACCCCAAAGCCCACTTCACTGGCTTGGCTAATATCGTATCGCCTGCTTGAAAATAGGGACTGATCACTGACCAGTGGGTAAACTGAGTCTGAAGCAGGCTTTTCAAATCGTCACAGTTGAAAGGCACAGGTAAGAACATTCCAGAATATTCACTGGGCAAATGACTGAAGAACTGACTTGGCAAATTGTGGATAATGTGATTACTGCAACCAAGATTCATTGAACATTAGAAAGAACAGGTAGACGCGGAATTGAGGAAAGATCAATGCAAGATGAATGTGACTTTTTTCAAGTGTGCAAATTTTCAGAATGCAAGAAATAGACAATGATATTAATTTCCTAAGAGACCTCAAAAGACTATGAAAGCCAATGATTTTCTAATCAGCATCCACAGCACACAGGGTATCACTGGGTGGCTTAGCGCCTCGCCATTGCTGAGGCTGGCTTTGAACTCTCAATCCTCCTGTCTCAGCATCCCAAGCTGCTGGGATTATAGGCATGCACCACTGTGCCCAGCTCAATGGGTCTTTATACAGTCCATCTATATCTTAGTGAGCATTTCCTATTGTTTCTTAATATCTTCTATGGAAGTTAGGGTTAAGAACTGCATTTTGTATCCCTAAAGAAAGAATAAAATTATATACATTTAATAACTGGAAAAATACTTATCGTATACCTACATTGTGCCAGACATGGTGGGGTACAGAGACCAAAGAAGACCAGACTTCTATTGCATATAAAACAAATTCAAGATATACTAATGGTCTTCAGGAAGCCGGAAATGAATGGGGAAAAAAGGTTTGGATGACAAGCCAATCAAAACAAAAGAAAATTGCAGATTCTAAAATGTTCCATAGGATTCCACATGGATACATGGGTACGTACCGTACAATGTAATCTACACATGTCCCCATTTGGATGACACAGAAAGCCTACATACATCCAAAGAGGGCTGTAAGCACTGATTGTCCCAAGGAAAGACTACCGACAAATTCACAAAGAGCTAAATCTGATTTTTT
The DNA here is from genome assembly GCF_052094955.1 of Ictidomys tridecemlineatus. Classification (NCBI taxonomy): domain Eukaryota; kingdom Metazoa; phylum Chordata; class Mammalia; order Rodentia; family Sciuridae; genus Ictidomys; species Ictidomys tridecemlineatus. The sequence continues at coordinate 46,527,409 of NC_135492.1, read as the reverse complement.
TTTCCTCACTCTTAACACAATCTGGAAATCTAACCTCACACATGCTGATTTTATTCCCCAAAATAACCCTGCCAAGGAGAAAACTGAGATCACAGAAAAGCCTCATGGGTTATGTTCAAGATAATCAGCTGAATTCTTAAAGGAGTCCTCGTGTTTTTTTCATTAAAATAATTCTCTTGGAGTCTTTACACTTGGAATGTTGGTTTTCAGAGACAAGTTTGTGGCTTCAAACTGAACTTAAAGCCTAGCATCTTAAAACAAGAGGAAAGAGGGGGAACCACAGGTTGCGTTAAGGTATGGAGCTTAATGCAAAACACAAACAAAATAAATTCTCATCTCTGGGTCCCCTCTCTGGGTATGTCCGTATATCACACGTGTTCTGGCATGCACATGTGCACACCCACATAAATACACACAAACACATCTTCTTACACCTGGTGGGTGATCACCTGATTCGGAGCCCTGCTACCAGAAGTGGACAAATAATGACTTGGTTTGTGTGATTTCTTTCTGTCCTCAGTGGTAGCTCTCTGGAACAGGGACATTGCTCAGCATCTTCTTCCTACCTTTCCCCACATAAACACATCTCGCTTCCTCTCCTGCCAAGACTTTCCTGTTGAATTTCAACAGCTATCCCCAAACCCATGGATCCAGCCACTACAACTCAGGGTAAATCTAAAGTGTCTCCCAGGGCAACAAGCTTTGCAAGTAACCTAAGATTCTAATCAAGGTCTATAGCCTGAGCATACTAAGGGAGGTGTGGGCAGAAATTCCACCAAGGGAGATGGAGCTGGGCTGTGGGTGCCCTGTCACATCCATACATACTGGCCTGACTGCCAGTTTCCCATACTGAAGGGATACTGTGAGCTCTGAGTGCTCTTTGTCACTCAAGGGACAGACACGAAATACCAGGGAATGGATGTCCTCTTGCAGCGGTCTTCAACCAATGACCAACAGAAACTGGTATATAAATACCCAGCTCCTTTGCCCACTGAGCAGCAGAATTCTGGGGTGTATATTTTCCCTTGGCTGCCACAGTTTCCTAAGCAGAACTAAGTTCCAAGGGCCGTAGTAAGTCTGCCTAGATGAGTACTTTTCCTTACGGGCTGTCTTCCTCTGGATATATTCTCTAAAACCAATCAATTCTCCAGCTCTCTGGATATTAAGTAGGAGCCATTAAATCTAACTCAGTTCTGACACTAACCACTCTGAATTAGTGCCCGGCCCACAGCTTAAGGACTCAGTGCCAGGAGTCTCAGTACTCTCCTACTTCAGATGCCAACCATAGGTACTGGGTCTCTAAGTTGTCCACATTTCTCTCTGACTGGCTCTGAACCAGAGGTTTCCATGACACCTTCCTTAGGTTTGACAATCTGCTAGAAGATCTCATAGGTAAAATACTTGACTTAGGTGTCCATTTGTTGTTTATAAGATGTAAGAGATGTTTATGGAGCAAACCTGAGAGATGTAAAGGGAAGAAGGAGGGGGTACCGAGCTTCCATGCCTGCTCGGAGCACATCACCCTCCCAGCAGCTCCATGTGTTCAACAACTCTGAAGTTTATCAGATCTCATTGTGCTGGAGTGATTTTTGTTTGATGGTGGTGATGCTGTGTGTGTGTGTGTGTGTGTGTGTGTGTGTGTGTATGTGTGTGTGTGTTGGGGATCCAACCCAAGACCTTGTGCATGCTACCCAAGGACTCCATCCCTGAGCCACATTTCCAACCCTGTTCTGGGATTTTTTATTAATTAATTAATTAATTTTAATAGGTATACATGACAGCAGAATTCAGTTTGACTGATTGTTCACAATCGCAGCATAACTTTTTATTTCTCTACTCGTACAGGATAGTGTCGCACCATATGTGCAGTCACACGTGTACCTAGGGTAATGATGTCTATCTCATTTCACCATCTTTCCTGTCCCCATGCCCCTCCCCTCTCCACCCTCCCCTTTACCCCATCAAAGCAACTCCATTTTTCCTAGATTCTCCCTTCCATTATGGATCAGGATCCATTTATTAGAGAATATTCGGCCTTTGGTTTTTTGGAATTGGCTAACTTCACTTAGTATGATATTCTCCAACTCCATCCATTTACCTGAAAATGTCATAGTTTTATTCTCTTTTAATGATGAGTAACATTCCATAATGTATATATACCACAGTTTCTTTATCCATTCATCTATTGAAGGGCATCTGGGTTGGTCCCACAGTTTAGCTATTGTGAATTGTGCTGCTATAAGTATCAATGTGGCTGCATTACTCTAGTATGCTGATTTTAAGTACTTTGGGGATAGACCAAGGAGTAGGATAGTTGGGTCAAATAATGGTTCCATTCTAGGTTTTCCAAGGAATCTCCATACTGCTTTCCATATTGGTTGCACCAATTTGCAGTCCCACTAGCAGTGTATGAGTGTGCCTTCCCCCTCCCCACATCCTTGCCAACACTTATTGTTGTCTGTATTATTGATAACTGCCATTCTAACTGGAGTAAGATGAAATCTTAGAGTAGTTTGGTTTGCATTTCTCTAATTATTAGAGATGTGAAACTTTTTTTTATATATTTGTTCATCGAATGTATATCTTCTGAGGAGTATCTGTTTAGCTCCTTAGGCCATTAATTGATTGGGTTATCTCATACAAGACAAAGGCACCAAAAACACACACTGGAGAAAAGATAGCCTCTTCAATAAATGATGCTGGGAGAACTGGAAATCCATATGCAGCAAAATGAAACTAAGCCCCTATCTCTCACCTTGCACAAAACTCAACTCAAAGTGGATCAAGGACCTAGGAATTAGACCAGAGATCCTGTGCCTAATAGTAGAAAAAGTAAGCCCGAATCTAAATCTCGACAGATTAGGGCCAGACTTCCTCAACAAGACTCTGAAGTGCAAGAAATAAAATCAAGAATTAATAAATGAGAGGGACTCAAACTAAAAAGCTTCTTCTCAACAAAAGAAACAATCAATGAGGTGAAGAGAGAGCCTACATTTTGGGTAGGAAATTTCTGCCACACGTATGTCAGATAGAGCACTCATCTCCAGGATATATAAAGAACTCAAAAAACACTTAACACCAACAGAACAAACAACCCAATAAATGGGCTCAGTTGCTAAACAGACATTTCTGTTCTGGAATTTTATAGAGTGAACCCTCCAGCCCCATCCACTATTTTGCCCCAGAGGTCAGTGGGTGGAATCGAAAGTCCTGACACTCTAATCACTTGGTCTCCAGGTGTGGAAAGGACAAACCGCCATCCTGAGGCTATCTAGGAACTCCAACCTAAATCATCTCATTAGCACAAGCTCTGCTGTGAGGAAAACAGGCTCTGAATGGATAGACTCTCCTGTCACTGGGTACTAGGGTTTGAATGTTCCTCCCCTCTGAAACTCACTGGGAAATTTAATTGCCATTGTAACTGCATTAAGAGATGGAACCTTCAAAAGGTAGCTCAGGTCTTGAGGGTACCACCCTCAGGAATGGATCAGGCCATTACTGACAAGAGTGGACAAAGGAGGGATTCCTTTGTCCCTCTCTCTTTCTCTCGCTCTTGCCCTGGGGTACTTTCCACCATGTTGGGACTCAGTAGGAAGGCCTATCACTAGTTGGGACACCACAGTCTTCCATTTCCCAGCCTCCAAAACAGGACCCGAGTCAATTTCTATTTCTTCTCACTTATCCAGTCTGTGGTGTTCAATTAACAGCAGCAGAGAATGGACTTGGACCCTCAGGAAACTCCAACAGTTTTAGAAGCCCCAGTGCCAGGAACGTGGGACAAAGACCAAACCTATTATCCCACACTTCTCTTCACTCTTCTACTTCCCCAGTCCCGACTGGTGTTCCCTTTACCTTTCAAATAAGCTACCTGCCTCAGGTTTTTGCTTCTGAGGAACCCAAGGCTAGCAGGGAACATCAGTGGCATGGGGGAGAGCGTGTATAAAACCTGGTTCTCTCAGATCTTCTCCAGCAGAACAGGCACAGAGAAGATTCAATAGAGTGTTCCGTGATCCTCCAAAGATCCAAGCCAAAGTGCCTGTAGGGAGCGAGGTTTCATCAAAGCAAATTAAAGAACATTAAAAGAAAGAATGGTAAAGGCAATCCGCCCGGCTGTTGGAAACGAGAAACATTCAGTGGAAATCTTGTAAAAATACCATAAAATTAAATGAACCACTCTTCAGAACACTTGAAAAGCAAAGTTTTCAGAAAGAACAAGCCTAGAGTTCAAGATGAGAAAGAACAGAAAGGTCTACCGAACAGCTCTAATTAGCATTTTTTTTCCTAGATCGTCTTTTGAAGGAAAAAAATTGAGGTGTAGGTTGGGGAGAAATGCAAGCCCATGCCGATCAACCCTCATATGCTTCTGTTCACCTCTAATAATACCACTATCTTATTAAATGGGCCACAAGTATTCTGTTGCTCGTAATTAGGTTCAGAGTTGGTGTCAGGATTGTAATGGGTTATTGATTGCCTCTTAAAGAACTTCAGATCTCCGCAGGCTTAGAATCCATTAATGAATGTTGGAACTGATAAAGTTGAGTTTAATTACATACTGTATGTCTTGTTAGACATTCAACTTGCATTTTATTTTATTTATTTTTTTATTTTTTGGCTGAGCTGAAACTTTAAGGCTTCCCAAAATAAATGTCTGTCTCCGCTGTACTTTATCCTTCAGAAGCCTTGGGCATCAATGAAAACTTAATTTAGAAAAAAAATTTAGCACATTCTTCTTTATGATTTATCATTTTATGCAGCCACGAGGCCGTATTGGTGCCTGAATGGGTATTGTGCGAGATCTGCAATCTAATCAGGTGTGCTGCACTGTGACAGCCTTTCTTCTTCCTTGTCCCCAGCTCCCAGCTACCGTCCCCATGTGTGGCTCATTACAAAGGATCCCCACCCTACAAGATGCTGATGTGTGGATGACACCGTGGCCAGGCTAGACCCAGGGGTCCCTCAGGACCTTTGGATGGGAATGAAAAAGCAAAGTTTTCACCCCAGTTTTCTAACTCTAGCCTACCCCATGCAGCTCAAAGGGTGTGCCTGTTTGAGGCACATTCTAAAAGCCTCTCTTAACAGGTCCGTGGATTTGAGGTGATGCCCCAAGTCATATAGGGAACACATCTGCAAAGGAAAATAGCAGCCGACTATATCATTACTCAAAGGCAAGGGAACAAGAGTTTGCATTCTAAGCTTCAGGCTCCCTGGGTCTCAAAACCTAGACCAAGTTCTTTCCTCTGTTAAGTTTTCCTGGATTACACACACACACACACACACACACACACACACCACCCCTCCCTCTTCATTTGGAAACGAACCAAGCATGAAGGTCAGGTTTTCTTGGGGACAGCGATGACTTCTACCTCTCAGCCTCCCACTGGAACTGATCCCATTATTCTTGCTCAGGGATTGGCAGTTTATTGGGAAACCTCGGGAAGCGCTGAGCAGATAAAATCCTCTTGTTTTTTTTTTTTTTTTTTTGGAGCAAGGCAGAGCAAAGGGGTGGAGAAAGAAGAGCCACCGTGAAATATGTTGAAGACTCCAACGGGAAAATGTGAACTATCCTACCGTCTCTAAGAACTTCCCCCAGTAAAATGCTAATGGCTGATTTTAGACCATTCCAGAAATCGGTTCTCCTGAAGAACGTTCCCCAGAAGAAAGGCAAAAAAAGAAAAAAGAACTGGAAAAATCTAATCAGAGTTTGACTACAAAGAAAGCTGTAGCCTCGTCAATGATCTTGGCATATCTGAAGAAGAACCTGTCAATCGAGATGGAGAGGTCTGCGTGGAACAGTAAGAGGGGAAGGTCTGCAGAGCGGGCTGCCCATATGGGGTCTGCAGTGCCACCTGAGCATCAGGAGGCATGTCCTTGAAGACTGTCACCCTTTCCTAAGCATGGCAAAGCAAAGGGAAGCTCGTGTGCCCCCGTCAGTCACCCAAGGAAAAGGTCAGAAAAAAATATTAAGTTCCTTAGGTAAATTGTGGCCCTTAAGTTAACATTCTTTTGAAGTTCCAGAATCGAAAAGTTGCCGACTTTATCATCAATATGGAAAAATCAAACAAAAAAAAATCCTTTTTTTTTTTTAATCATTACAGAATATAAAGTGAGCTGTACTTCTACCAGAGTCTCATATAGAGAGAATGCCACTCATGTCTAAACATGATAATCGCCTCTGGGGGCTCTTTATTTTGATTGCAGGGTCCAAAGCAACTTGAGGTTATAATTTGATCTCCTTCTAGAGACAGAGCACTTTTTTCTTAACTGACTCTTTGGACTTCACAAAATGCAATGACCTCCAGGTGCCTTCTCCTGACTGTAAAAGCCCCTGCCTTACACATTCTTGTGACCCTGGCACACACACAAATTCTTGTCTCTACCACACTGTAATCTCCATGAGAGCCAGGTCTTTCTCTAGATGACCAACATTCCAGAATGCCGGAATTGGGAGGGTGTCCGGGAAGGAAGGATTTCAGTGTTAAAACCACAAAAGACCCAGCAAACAAAATAAAATTAAAAAAATAAAATAAGAAAGACCCTTTGGGTCACTGTATTGTATCCTCTTCTTTTTAGTTCCCCCTCAGGTCTGTATAAAATAAGTTCAAAACTGATTCTGAACATTCTGCAAGTAGAGTTAACCGCTGGAAAAATTCGGTATATCTTCATGCATGTAATTATGACCCAGGATTTGTTTGCCATTTGAAATCCACAAAGGACAAATTATTGTTGCTTTCTTCACATTTTATTACCAAAAAAAAAGGAAAATAAAATGTGAAAAAGCACACTACATAATTTCCTGTGCACAGTATTATGACTCTGCAGTACATAGCCCAAGACTGAAAGGAAACTTGGAACTAGGTTTTATGGGTCTGTGATAAGTAGGGTGCTGGTGTTGTTTTACTGGGGGATTTTTTTTTACATTTTTAAAAATTATTTTTATAGCTTTTAACTTGATTTCATGATGATTCTTTTCAACTCCATATCATACCTTATCTTTCTCTGATGTCTTCTGGAAAAAAATAATTTTTCCTTTCTGAATTCTTTTACAGCTGTGGCCCGTGACACTCATTTGTCATATACCCTTTTAGTGACTTGGAGTCCCTCTCCTGTTTTGTGTTTCTGTCTGTCTAGACTCCACACTCCTAGAGGACAGGCAGTACATTTCCTATCCTGTGAGGGCCTCCTGCAGAGCCCTATCACCTCTCTGCCTGTCTGCCCCCAGCCAGCCCCGGGGAGGCCTGCCTGGGGAACATTATCCTCCTTGATCCAGGAGGCCATAATTCACCGCCATGTGATCCTGCCAGCCTGTGAAACTCAGGCTCTCTCCTGAGTACAGAGAAATTCTCCTGGAAATGGCTGGGCCATTCCTTCCCCATAATCCCCTCCTAAAAGTCTTTACAGGCCCCAAGACAGCCACTGCGGAACACCTTCTCTATAAATCAGTCGGCCAGAGTTGTGCAAAGCCGAGGCCACCCAGCAGATCTGCTGCACTCACTCCTGCTCGGTTCTGCCCAGAAGCAAGAGGCACACTGAGTCTGCAAGCAGGGAGAAGAGACTCAGAGAGGCAGCCCAGAGGGAAAGTCGAGGGGCTGGCGGAAGCAACAGAGCGTGACGTCTCTAGTGGATGCCAGTGGTGAGATTGAGGCTCACGAAGTTCTCAAAGTTAACCTGAGGCTTCAAAAGGTGCAACTGGAGTTTCAGAGTCCTTTCAAAACACCTGTTTTTTTTTTTTTTTTTCAGGCTCTGATATATATTTTACAGAGAGGGGGCATACTGACCACAGAAAGGCATTTCTCATACCTGCTAGGCCAATGTGTCACGCACCCTGGGGTTTCAGATCTCTGGAAGAAACACAGTTAAATGAGAAACTAGATCCTCTTACCTCTCAAGATGTGCACATATCGAACTACAGGGAAAGGCAGACCCTAAATCAGTGGGAAACTGAAGGGAGATATGGAGAAAGAAGGTCTCACAACTTTTATATTACCCCTGTGGTGAGAAAAAGGGGGAAATTCTTCCCTCTAGAGTGCTCCCCTCAGTGCTCAATCTGTGAACTTTTTCTTTAATTAAATAAAGAGCCGGAAAATAGTACTCAAAATGTGGACATGGCCCCTCTGCCCAGAAGTCTAAAAACATATCATCCATTTTAGATTTTCTTTCCTTTATTTATTTTCTTTTATTTTTCTTTTCCCCCCTTTCAGGTCTAAATGTGGTCTCCTTGCTTTGTGTGAATATTCAACACAGGAACAAAAATCCCAATTGTCACGATGGGACTGAGAAACGCATGAGGTGTGATGGAATTCTGTCCCGGGCAGCTGTCACCGTTTTTATTCTGACATTCTTCACAGTGTTTCAAACTTCTAATCTACATGACCCCCTCCTGGTGTCTTTACAACATTATGTAATTAAGACCTTGTAATTTCCTAAAAAGCTTCTGGCTTATTACTCAATCTTAGCTGAATTAATACACTCTGAAAGCAAAGTCATAGGCAGGGGACTGGAACGATTAACGATAACATACTCAAGTGCGGGAGAGAAGGGAGAGGAGGGAACCGGATGCTGTGACGTGGCTGGATACTTTTAGTGATGTCACAGCATTGATGTGTTGCTAAAAATTGCAAAACTCAAATCCTTTATGAAATTAAATGCCTAATGCGACAGAATACTTTTTCCCTATTAGATGATGTTCTTTTGGTATAGAAGAGAGGTATTTGGATTTTACTTGTCACGACAAATGGAAAGGCAAATGCACGTGTGAAAGCAGGTCCTTTCTAGAATGTTCTGTAAACCATCCCCAATGCCCTTTGCTTCATCAGGCCTATCAGAATCCTGTCACCCAAGTCCTAACCCACTTCGACCACCACCAGGGAGCCCCCTCGCCCCATGTCTCCATGTTTCTTTTGCAGATTCCCCAGACTGGGGCTCCTACTGCTCAGAGGCAGAAATTCTCATGACATTGCATGAAGCAAAGAGAAGTCAGGAGAAATAGCACCCCGACCAGTGTCTCCCAGGGAAATCTGGGCCCTAGTATCTCTAGCACTACCCAGGCTGGGCCCAGCTCTGAGCGACTCCACGATTCACACAACAGCAGTACTTTTCCAGGAGCTGTGGCATTTTGAGTAGAAGAGCCAGGATAGAACGACTGCACCTTGTTTGTACAAATAAACAACTACCATCTGCCCAGCCTCATCGTAAGGTACTAATTGATAAATAGCTGATATATGCCAACTTATCAAACTGTATCAAGGAGCACCCGGACACACAGACATCCCAAATCATACCAGGAACATCAGACATGTATGTTATCAACCTCACAAGACCACCTCCCCCCTACCTAAGACCATAAAAGGAAGAGACCCCAAGACTGGATAGGAACCTTTCCTGAGCCTTGCCCAGGAAAACCTCCACAGCAATGACCTTCTGAATCTGCATCCTCGGGCTCCATCAGAATGCAGTCTCAACGTGCCCATGAGGGCCATGTATGCCCCCCACCAAGCTCACATCTCAAATGGATACTCTAAGTTGACCCTCTGAGGCTGCAGTCCATCCAGACCTTAACCTAGAATAAGTCCCTGTGCTTTGGCAGCTGGGCACCCTGAGCAAGATCTCTTGCTGGTTCATCATATTCTCTGACCCCCCCCCCCCACAGTGGCTCTGTATCTGCTCTCATTCAGCCTCCTGAACCCCTGCAGCTGCCTTCACCTTTTCCCATCCTTTCTGTAATCTAGAAATATAACCGTGGAAAGTGTGATGTATGACTTATGGAGGCTTATAGATATCAGAAGTCAAGATTGGAATAAAAGAATTTGCCATTGCCTGGCTTCTGATTCCCAGGTGACCTACAAGTAGTCAGTGAACTACCACTGATAAAAGTGGGGTAATTGATGAATGTATGGTGATTCACTACATTCTGGAATTGTGGAAAGACACAAATGGGTTTGGTCTATGTTAGTCACTCAGTAAATGTAGACTCAGTAAATGACCTAGGCCCTGTATTAGGGACCTTCAGATAAACAAAACTGTGTGTGTGCACAGGCGTGTGTGTGTGTGTGTGTGTGAGTAGAAAGAAAGTGATTTATTTTAAGAAGTTAGCTCACATGATTATAAAGACTGAGGAGTCCCACAATCTAGAAAACTAAAAAACAATGGTGTAAATTCCAGTCCAGGGGCAAGAAAAGATCAATATCCGCATGCAGTGCAGCAGAGACGGAGATTGCTCCCTACTGTGCTCTTCTGTTCTGTTCAGGCCCTTGATGAATTGGGTGATGGAAGGCAGGGGACTATACTTTATCAATCAAATGCTAATCTCATCCCACCTCAACCAATACCAATTCAAATATTAATGTCATCCAGAAACACACATACACACACACACACACACACACACACACACACACACACAGAATTCATGCTTAGCCAAATATCTGGGCACCCTGTAAACCAGTCAAGTTAATAGATAAAAATCAGTCATTTCAATCACTATTTGGTTCCTACCCCTGGAAGAAGAAAAGTCAGACTGGATTAAAGTTTATCAAGATGTTTTAGTTGCTCTTGGAGAATAACTGGTGCTAAACTGGTATTTTTTTAAATCAGGAAATTCTCAGAACCTTTATAAATTAAAATTAAAAAACAACTTTCCATGAGTAGTTTAAAATATGCAGCATTCTTTCAACATGGTTGATCATGAAGCATTTTTCAGGGTTGACCTCCTGTAGAAAAATCCCTGGAAACTATTGAAACTTACACTTTAAGACTGCAGAGGTGGGTTCTCTTGCAGTCATTGAATTTAGGCCTTTTTAAAAAATTGTAAATCATGCACCAATGTATAATTTATTATGTTGATGTTTTAAAATTATTTCCTCAATTTCCCCCATAGGCAGGCAAATATGAAAATTTGCATATATGATCATTGCCTAGAACAGGAAGTGAATGATCCCTTAAGCATGCTCAGCCACAAGGCTAATTCTCTGCCGACCTCCAAGAACATGGAGATGAACGTGATAGACCGTCCCCCATCTGAACCTTCACTCACCACCCTTGCTGACCTTAATTTAGGCCCAGATCAACTGCACGTTTCTCACCATTAAATTTCCAAGAGGACTTTCCATCATCACCTTCTACAGAAATGTGAGAAATAAGTCTCTTTAATCACCAGAAATGACTGTGCCTATGCTAGCTCGGCTTTCTATTGCTCTTGATGAAATATCCAAGATAACTAAGGGATGAACAGAAAAGCCTTCTCTTGGCTCACAAGTTCTGGAGGTTCCAGACCATGACCTTCTGGCCCCGCTGATTTGGGCCTGTAGCCAGGCAGCATATCATGGCTAAAGCACACGTGGAGCAAAACCATTCACCCCATGGCTGGGAAGCAAAAGAGAGAGAGAAGAAGGAGTGGAGGTCCCACTATTCCCTTCAAGTTATCTTGGGGAAATTCTTCTTTCTTAAGTTTTTTTTATTCTAATTTGTTATATGTGGCAGCAGAATGCATTAAAATTCATATTACACACAGAGAGCATATTTTTTCATATCTATGGTTGTATACAAAGTATATTCACACCATTGGTGTCTTCATACATGTACTTAGGGTAATGATGTCCATCTCATTCCACCATCTTTTTTACTCCCTTCCCACTCCTTTCCCCTCCCACCCCTCTGCCCTATCTAGAGTTCATCTATTCCTCCCCATGCTCCCCCTCCCGGCTCCACTATGAGTCAGCCTCCTTATATCAGAGAAAACATTCAGCATTTGGTTTTGGGGGATTGGCTAACTTCAATTAGCATTATCTTCTCCAACTCCATCCATTTACCTGCAAATGCCATGATTTTATTCTCTCTTAATGCTGAGTAATATTCCATTGTGTATATATACCACATTTTCTTTCCATTCATCCACTGAAGGGCATCTAGGTTGGTTCCACAGCTTAGCTATTGTGAATTGTGCTGCTCTAAACATTGATGTGGCTGTGTCCCTGTAGTGTGCTGTTTTTAAGTCCTTTGGGTGTAGACCGAGGAGAGGGATACCTGAGTCAAAGGGTGATTCCATTCCCAGTTTTCCAAGGATAGTGAGGAAATTCTTTAAGGGCACAGTCCAAAAGACCTGAAGACCTCCCCTAGGGCCATAGGTTGGGGAAACAGTCTCCAAAACATGGGCCTTTGGGGGACATTTAAGATCTAAGCTGTAGCAATGACATCGCAGCCTTCTCCTCTGCAGTGGCTCACGGAGAAGCCTCCTGCCTTATCTTATGATTTTTCTTCCCCATCAGTCTTGTCTTTCCCGTTGCATCATGAATGATTTGAGTTCTGGACTCTGATTATGTATGTCTTTGTATCTGCACAAACAGGGACACAGGAGCACAGGAAGTACCTGCTGACATCGCCCCTGCCTCCCTGGTGACTTTATAAATTTGCTATTATTTATCTCCCCGCCCCCCATAACAAATCCATCTCTCACCGTCACCTGTGCAATTCCACAGAGGATCGAACATCCACTTTAGATGGAACTGTGTTTACGAAGTTTTTTCCAATCTTGCAACCTAGACTCCCAGAGCCTTCACTTCATCATGGTGTCTGCTACGTCTTATTTCTCCTGTCAATACCCATGCATTTTTCTCATTTCCCCAGTGAAATACTATAATCCTTGGAGACAGAGATAGTATCTTACTCATCTGTATTCTCACATGGTCCTTATTTAGTGTTTACAAAGATGAATCTAGCCCATCCGTTCATATCAGCTTTTGCTATGTAAAAGAACACCCCCAAACTGAGTGCTTTAAAATAACCACCATGAACTAAATAGCTTGTGGTTTTTAGTGCAGCCATTTGGGCTCCAGAGTCACAAGCCAGCCCAGAGTCAAGGGGTGCAGAAATAAACTCTCCCCCTTGATGGGAACAGCTGCACGGCACATTGCCAAGACTCTGCATGAAGAATGATGGCCACTCTGCCACCCACCAAGAGGTTTGCCTCTCTGCAAATCCAAAACTGTGGAAAGCATTCGCTTGGCTTTGCTTAGGCACCATTTATCATGGTCTTCTCTCTCATGAGGCATTGAGGCATTTACCAAATTTTTTGCCGAAGATAGAGTTCCTACTAAGAATTACTAAAGGGCATGGAGATCTGTGGACATATAAAATGGGAAAAGTCATTAGGGCCCTGGAATCGAGAATCTAGATAAACACGTATGGAAAATGTCTAATTCACCTCTGTTTTCTTCAATTACAGATGACTCAGAACAGGGAAACCAATCAACTCCTGAAGCCAGTAACACACTTCAAGATCATCTAGTTGAGGGGTTACCATCCAAAATGCCTCAGGGACCCAATGGATAAGATAAACGAGTAACCCAGTTCAAGTCAAGACGGAGCGAGAGTTCTTCTGTCTGGTAACTGGCCCAACTAAAGACATCAAAACACTTGCTTTTAAAAATCAAAAGAAAGATCTTTTCTTCCTGCTCTTCCTCCCTGCTCTGATCTTGGTTGTTCTCATTATATCAAAGAAGACATTTGGTATTTGTTTTTTAGGGATTGGCTAGCTTCACTAAGCATAATCTGCTCTAGTGCCATCCATTTCCCTGCAAAATCCATGATTTTGTCATTTTTTAGTGCTGTGTAATATTCCATGGTGTATAAATGCCACATTTTTTTTTTATCCATTCATCTATTGAAGATACACTAGGTGGGAGGGAAAGGGAGAGAAAAGGGAAATTGCATGGTAATGGAGGGAGACCCTCATTATTATACAAAATCACACATAAGAGGTTGCGAGGGGAACGGGTAAATAAACAAGGAGAGAAATGAAATACAGTAGATGGGGTAGAGAGAGAAGATGGGAGGGGAGGGGAGGGGGGATAGTAGAGGATAGGGAAGGTAGCAGAATACAACAGTTACTAATAGGGCATTATGTAAAAATTTGGATGTGTAACAGATGTGATTCTGCAATCTGTATTTGGGGTAAAAATGGGAGTTCATAACCAACTTGAATCTAATGTATGAAACATGATATGTCAAGAGCTTTGTAATGGTTTGAACAACCAATAAAAAAAAAAATCAAAAGAAAGAAATTGCTCCAAGTAAGTAAAATACACGCACAGGCTACGTTCAGACCCCAAGCCTCCATTTTGCCGGTTCTGATTCCACCAGTTCTCTCTACACAAAGAAACACTAAAGATCCAGAGAAGTGAAGACCTTCTCGCAAGGTGGCCCAGCTGATCCGAGACAGAAATAAAACCAGACCTGGATTTCCTGCTGCTTGATGTTACGGTCAACACCACTTAGAGTGTCATTTTGTAGCTTTTCTTCCTGATGGGAAGACTAGATTCAATCTCTTCACAAAATAGTTGCCTCAAGGGTTTGGTCCGAATAGAAAAAGCTTTCCCGAAAAGTGGCTGTCTCCTGGGAGCCACTGCCTAGGTCAGACTCATGAAAGCAATGACAATTTGATTTGTGGCACTCGCCCGTGGGAGCCCAGGTTGCAAGTAGGAGGCTGGGGGACACTGAGGTGAACCAGCCAGGAGCTGCCACATGGATGGATGCCACCAGTCTGGGCATGGGCTGTGCTTTCAGACGGCCCAGGAGACATATCTGCCTTGCCTTCCTGACCCTACAGAAGATACTTCCAGGCCCAAGAGGAAATGACAAAGCAGGACAAGGAAAGAGAGAGATCCCATAAGGCTCCAGTCGCTTGTGGTTAGAAAACGATGCTTAGCCCGTCTTTCCTTGGACTCTGTTGGTCTGTTTATTTCTAAAATGCTGTGGTCTGCTCCCCCTTAGGCTTGATGGGTAATATTTTTTGGGGGGGCGGGGGTGTCATTGTTGTTCAGGAAGGAGAAGGAGATAAAGTCCGCATGGAAAGAAGGAGAGAATCTTTTATAAATCAGAGGAAAACATTTCCAACAGAAAAATCACACCCCAAGTATATGCAGGAATGCAAACCACAATTTGTTCAGCTGCCTGGTGCCACAAGGCACTGGTGGCCTTGTTGAGATCCTCTGGGGGTTAGGGTTGGGCAAAATTCTCCAGGAATCTGTCCTCGATGGTCACCACAGAGATGTCCTTGGTCTAAGGCTACATGTCACCTCAAAGCTGTCCCTGGAGGAAGAGGATTCGCAGCACCCACTTGGGGATGAAATTTGTAGCTGATAAAATAAATGGCTTGGCTCCAGATTCTTCTTCTGGCATAAACAACAAAACAAGAAATGATTTACTAAAACACGTAGAGGAAGAAACAAAAAGATGGGACACTGGGAGCATGCAAGTCAAAAAGGAAATTGGGTCAACAAATGGTTCGAGTGACTTCTAACTGACCTACAGGCCAGAGAGTCAACCCCTTTTAGCCCAGAGCAGCACAATTAGGATGTGGACTCACCAAGCCTGTTCCCTCTACAGTGCTCTACGATCTCTATTTAAGAAGGGCTGAAAGTTCTGGCTTGTTCAGGGGTCCATCTGATCTAATATAAAAAGAAAGATTAAAAAGGCCAACATTTTCAGGACAAGTATTGTCCCCGGGGGTTTTCAGAACTATACACCGAGGTGGTGTCAGTTCTAATTTTTACCTTCGATTGCACAGCGACTTCGTGGGGCTTTCAAAATGTGATATTTTGGTGCCCATCAATCGAAAAATAGGAATGGGCTGTGCAGGGGGTCAGCAGACCTAGGCTCTGGTCTGGACTTCCTAACAAATGGACCTCTGACCTCTGGAGACGTAGGCTTCCTCCTTTTTGAAATGAGAGATTTGACCAAAAAAGATTGAAAGATCCTTTTTAGCTCCATCGTTTCGTCTTCGCTGATTTTGACACAGTGATTGTGTGCAAGTATATTTATTCATGCTTTTTTTTTCATCCATTCATTCACTCAATACATTTTTTATGAAGCCGTATTTTGTAGGTTATCATCATTGTAGGGGTAACAAAGTAGAAAATCATGAACAATAAAAAAAAGAGTCCCTGTCTTCAGGGAGCGTCCATTCTAGGTAGTGAGATAGATGATCAGAAGCCTAATTAGAAGCAAGATGATTTCAGATACGCTTGAGGGATAAGAATCAAGATAAGGGGAAGAACCCAGATGTATGAGGGATTCATTGGGGTTGGCAGGGGCCGAGAATACCCAGATCAACCGGTGGTCCAAAATCCTGGGTCTGTCTCCCAGTTTGCAATAAATTAGGTGATATTAGCCAAGTCTTTGTCCCTCTCTGGGCCTATATTTGTTTCCTATTGCTGCCATAACAATGCAATACATATTTTGCAGCTTAAAACAGCATGAATATATCATCTGATATTTCTGTAGGTCAGAAATTCAGCATAGGTTTTGATAGGCTAAAATCCAGGTAGAGCTGAATTTCTTTCTGGGGCTCTATTCTGGAAAACATATCTCCTTCCCGTTCAGGTTGTTGGCATAATTTACCCCCACACTGTTGTACCACCAAGATTCCTGGTCTCTTGCTGCCATGAGGGGAGAGCTGCTCCCAACACCCCAAATCCTTTGGCTCACCGTCCCCTTCCTTGGTTTTTAAAGCCAATAACCATGGGTGGATTCTCCTCACTGTATCTCTGAGATCTGTTCTTCTGCCTGTCTCTTCATGTGATTGGACTGGACTCTACAGGATAGTCCAGGATGCTTTCCCCCATCTCAGAGAACTGGGCAAAAGGCAGATAGTCAGCATAGATAATAAATGATTGCCTGGGAAGAGGGGAGCTAATTCAAAGGAAAAGGCAGTGAAATGCTAATATCTCCTGAGCACTTTCCCCCTCTCCAGATTACACCAGGGGGTGAGGGATAGCTCCTCCCAACACAAGGAGTTGCTAATGAATACCCCCTGGGTGGCTCTTTGCCTGCCTTTTGGTCACCTAGGCAAGATAAGAGGAAATCTGAGATCTATAAAAATGCAAGACACCCCCACACACATCCTCCTGGGGGCACCCAGGCTGCTCTCCAGAGGAATTTTTCTCTCTCTCTCTGCAAAATAAAATTTGCCTCCCTGTTTCTTGGGTGTTTAATCTTCATCACCCGGGGAACAAGAACTGGATCCTTACTTCCGAGACTGGTCTCCTCAAGGTCTTTAACCTTAATTATATCTGCAAAGTCCCTTTCATCATATAAAGCAACACCTCCTTCAGATTCCAAGGATTAGGACACGGATGTCTTTGGGGGTCCATTATGGTGTTTCCCAGCTCCCTTGTCAGTAAAATGAATACATTGAACTAAAGCTCTTTAAGATCCAAAGATGCCATGAGCTTTTTTGCTCTTCTGTTTTGCTAAAACTAAAAAGCCATATTTCTTCTGCATAATGACTCATGAAGAACTTTGCTAGAAGCAAAGACCAAGAATCTCTTCTGTGATGAGGGCACTCATTTTGCTCAGGAGAAACGATGGGAAGTAAGTTACCGTGTCAAGGCTCCTTAACCACTAGAGGTGTCAGGAGTGGAGCTGGGAGCATGCTCCGGGTTGATCCCTGAAGTTAGTCGTTGCTGGGGACTGGCTGTGACCCTCTTAACTGCAAGAAAGTGGAATCACTTCCTTTACAGCCACATTCACTACCAAGAAAGCCCGCAACATGGTAGACTGCTTAAAAATGGAGCTTCATAAGATTACTGTAGGACCCTTAAATGAGCCATGTAACTTCTCAATTTCTTCCTCTGGGAAGTGGGAATTAGTAACATCTACATCACCTGACCATTATCAAATTAAACCCAGTGAGCACAAGGCTTTGCAAGATGTAAACACCTTACACATATTGAGGATACTGCTCTTGCCCACCGTTCCTCAAGAAAGAGTGAATTGAGGGTGTTCATTCAGTTTGACTAGCTGTCATGATTTTTAATTGTGCATCCACGTGCTTGTGAGACTAGCTGCCCTTCCTGCTCCCATCCCAGCATCCTGCAAGCTCCTGAGACCTGAGACAATCTTTTTGATCATCCATGTTTTCTCAGCCTCTTGTCTAGTACCGGATATTCAGTGGGTTCTCAAATATTTAATGAGTTGATTAGAGAGAGTAAAAGAAGAGAGAGGAGGGCAATAGAAGGCAGAAAAAAAGGAAGGGAGGAGAGGTAGAATTTTTGGAAAAGTAGACAGTGCAATGCAAGCATTATTCACTAAACTGTAGCCAAATCTACTTGTAGCCTAAAGCGATCCTTACTAAGAACATTATTTTTAAAATCATAAAATAATCACTCACAGTTAGTGTGTAATAATTACTGTGTGTTACATACAGCTAACTGTCAGCTTGAATTCTTAAAACAATCTTACGAGACGATACTATTCTGTTCTCCACTTTACAGATGAGGAAACTAAGATTTAATAAAGGTAAATATCTTGCCACCGGAAGTCACAGAGTTGGGGAATGACGGAAATGGATGAAAGTCAAATCACGAAATCTAACTCGCAGCCTATACCGTGCTACTTCACACTAAATCTGATTTTATTTTTTTCATTTCAGGAATCGCCATGGTAAATCTACAGTGAAGATAAATGACTGAAGGCACAAGAAAGTAAGAGGAGGACCCAGGTGCAGAGGCACATCCCTGTAATCCTAGCTACTTGGGAGGCTGAGGCAGGAGGGTTGCAAGTTTGAGGCTAGTCTGGGCAACTTAGTAAGACCTGTCTTAAAATAGAAAATAAAATACAATGGGATATATCTCAGTGGGAGAGCATCCCTGGATTCAATCTCCTATACTAAAATGAGAAAGAGTGAAGAGAGAGAGAGAGAGAGAAGGAGAAAGAAAAACTAAGCAAAAAGGAGACCTATGAAGTCCCCTCCCCCCAAACAGTATATCATACAAAAGGACATAGGAAGAAGTGCACTGTAGGGTCAAGGGATGCAAGATATTATAATATGCTGCCAGGCTGCTTTCAGATAAATTCTATAAATAAATTATTTTTCAAATCTTCAATAAAAAAGAAGCAGGCATTATTTAAGGACATGGCTGGGTAAAATGACAAATGGCATACCATTTCAATTTCTCTCAGGCATGCAAGTTTTAGCTGAATAAACACAAAAGAAATCAATGTACATGGTGCAAATGTGGGGAAAAAAATACCCAAGATCTATGTCAGCAATAATAAAAGGCATCCACTGTTCTAAAACAGCTAGCTCATTGAAAATAGATACGGAGACCAGCAGAGAAATGCACAACGGGAAAGCTAAGAACCTCTTTCTGTCAGTTCTGAACTGTCGACATTCAGTTAAGGGCACACTCTTTGGGGAAACATTTCAGAAAAAGACTCTGTAAGACCAACTGTGATCAGTAGCCATTCCATATCCCAGCATGGTTTTCAAACATTAATTCTCTCTTGAAAATCCTAGGCAGTCACGTCTATGTTGTGGTGTTACAGACCAAAATTGCATAGAAAAAAAAATGGTGTCAAACTCATAAGGAAAAGTTTACCAAGACACATCGGTGAGAATGAGGGCTCACTCCAAAATTAATCCCATTCCTCCTTAACCTTGGCCATCGTAGCTTAAGAAATGCAGCACAAACGAAGAATCAGATTGTCAGAATCCTGAAGATTATTTAGTCTAGAGGTAAACTACAAGCAGACCATGGGACAAATTTGGTCCAGAGAAATGTTTGACTTGAATGGTGGCATAGTGGGTTTTTTGTTTGTTTAATTTTGAATTGGTTGCTAACATGTAAAAATTGGAAAATTCAAAAAATTTTAAAAATCTGGATTTCTCTCATAAATGTGGAAGATCAGAAAATACTAGGTCCTCGTTCCTGAGTGAAGATAATTTGCTAGATGGTCTTCGTGATACATCTTATGCTTTCTGGATTGGCACCCATTATCTTGTGCTTCTAGATTTTCTGCTCAGAGAGTTAACATCAACCTCTTGGATTCTTGGACTCTGACCATGGCCTGTAAACATGAAAATCATCCAACTCACTCTCCACAAAGCTCTTACAACTTCTTGCTTTACATTAGTTATTTCTGTGTGCGCAATTGGTCTTTTATTCATTTATTCACTTAGCATTTACAGAACATTGACCGCACCTCACAAGTTGCACTGGATCCTGGGGATATGGCAAAGGGCACATTTTAACCCTCTGGTAGGGAAGAGGTACCTAAGAGTCTTAGTTCCTCAACTACCTGGAAAGCCTCAAAATCAGGACCTAATCCAATTTACCTTTCAGCTAACACCCAACACAATAATATAAATATGCAAGTGTGTGATAAAATATAGAATAAATAAAGGAATTTCTTTATTTGTTGTTCACAATAACCCTAAGAAAGAAGTCTGGGTGAAATTATCTATTTACCAACAAATGAATCATGGCACTGAGACTAACTTGGCCAAAGCCATTAAATGGCAGAGAGAGACCTATCTATCACTAAAACACACATCTTTCTTGTAAAACAGTAAGTCACAACTAACCCTATGGAAAACACTTATTTCCTGTTAGGATTCATCACTTGTAGTCTATCCATGGATTCTAGCTCTAGGTTAATTGCTAATTAGCTGAGTGATCTCTAATAGATCACCTAACAGATGCTTGGTTCCCTCATCCATAAATGTTAGGTTGAACAGGATAAAGCCCAGCCCTCTTTACTTGGGCAAAATTCTGTAATCTGTAGGATACAAAGAAAGCACTTTCTCTGTTTATTACAGTAATGCAATGGATTTATTTGGTTTTTGATAGATTTATGCTCTCAATAATAATCTCTGAAGAGCCAATTATGTGCTGGTAGTTTAAGTAAACTATAGCTAATGTACCGTCGTAATCAGACTGTGATAAATTTTGACGGATACTCAATGCTGGTTCAATTTTAACAGAATAATGATATTTTCAATGTGTTGATCCACTTCCTAGATGCATCATTAAAATGAAAACATCTCTGTCTCATAATGCTTATTTTCACCGTGCAGATTATGGGTGAAAGTCGAACCATACTTTGACTTTCAAATTTCAAGCTATATTTTCACTTTGTAATTACAATTTTTTTAAAAAAAATCCCTTGAATTACCAAGTTCTTTTTAATTAGCTAAGTGTACCTACAAATAACTCCTTTTCATTTTGAAAAGGAGCTCTCTTTAGTGGGTATTTTTAAAATGTTGCCAGTCTGTGACAATGGTGTCTTTTATTTATTTATTTTTTTAAAAAAGTGCTTTGGAAGCCCATGAAATCAAAGTTCTACTTTAGTTTAAAGCTACTTAGCATTAATATTTTATATGGAAATTAAAGTGTTATGTAGGCTCTGGAAGTCTTAGCATCATTATGTTTTATTATGCACAGCGAAACATTGATTGATGGCAAAACCAGTTGAAGGTTCTTCAGGTCATAATTTTAGAAGGCTTTTTAACTTCGAGAGAATATCTTGGAACAACCACCCCCCCCCATACATATCCTCATGCACAGTTTTCCTCTTGATGCTTCATGAGAAGGGCCTATGTAATCCTTGGACCATCAAATATGGGTGTTGACAAGATGAGGGTGGAGTGGTAAGTGCCTAGGCAGGTGCCTGCAACCTCTATGAAGCATATAGCTCAAGCTCCCCCATATTAACACTACTTAAATCAGGCTCAAGCTTTTAGTACCACTAGTTTGTTCACAAAACCTGTTGTAAATAAAACTTTATTTGAAAACTTTTCAGCACCATTTTCCTCCCAAACCCTTAGTTTTATTCTAGTTCCCTAGTAAATAACCAGTTCCTTGGCCATGTGTGTATCATGTGGTTTTTTTGTTGTTGTTGTTGTTAAAAAAATGTATTTCTCTACTTCTTTAAGATTCTGCATGTTGAAACTGGATTATGGGGACTGCATTGAGAACAGTCACATCCCCCATTCAGGGACTTTTCCAGACCCCCCAGCACTGCCGTAGTTACAGCGAGGCAACAATCACACTAGATTAATTGTGTGGCAGGGTTATGACTCAACTGCGACCCTCAACTTACACTCAACTGGAAACAAAGAACCAGTAATAATTAGGTGGCAGGAGTTGGAGACGCAAAAATTTCACAGAGTTTATTTTTTTTCCATAAAAAGAAGCAAAATTAGGTTAGAAAGGGGGAGGGACCAGACAGACAACTTAAGACTGCTGGAGTAGAGAAACTGGTCACCTCAGCTGTATACTTGAGGCAGGAAAGAGGGAAGAAACCCACCTGGAGGAAGGAAATGGAACGGAAACTACCTCAGTGATAGCCATGGAATACCCAAAGTCTCCCTCTCCTCTGGCCTCCCAGGACCCTTATCTCTTGTTCTACAAACAGAAGGTGGAAAATAAGTGTGGAATCGGACTTTGCACCCACCAAAAATGGGGGAGAGTACAGAGCCCATTAGATTTCCTTAAATGGGTTTTCCCTTTTCATCTTTAGAATTTTTTTCCACATGTTCTCCTCTGCCTGCAGCATGTCCCTTCCAATGACTATGGTGGCTTCCCATGCCACTTCTCCCGGGACAGTCCCAGTTTATTCCTGTCACACCAACACAATTAGTAATAGTGTCTGCAATCTCTCTGATCCCTTTCCCATCATCCAAATGAGAGAAATTATCACCTTACCCATGTCCATTTTTTATCTTTAAGAATATTCTCTATTCTTCAACATAAAGTTTAATCATTATGGCTTACAGGAAGTCTTCCCTAAGTTGAAAAGTCATCATGACCCCTATTTTTTTTAAATTTCATAGCTGTATGAAGGGTTGTTGGACTATTTTGCCTTTATAAAAATAATGATTTGTGAATACATCCTTTCTCCTAGGCATAAAAGAGCCAGGACAACAGTACTCTTTCCAATGTCACCCATAATGATATGTATGGAGTCAATATATATATTGACTATATATATTTATAGAGATATATTTATTTATTTATCTATATAAATATATGTTATACAAAATATTGCATATATATCAATATAAATATACATGTATTTGTATGGATATATAAATACATGTTTCTTTACTTGGTTTAAAAGTATACATAAATTATCATAATCCCTGAATGAGAAGATGTGGAGATAAATTTTCTGTAAAATTTGTATTAGAATTGAAATTTATATACAAAGTACTTAGCACATTGTCACTTGGCAAGGCTTAAAACTGGCATCCATTTAATGTTGTTATAAATTATTGCTAATAATTATTGTTATATTGTCCACTGATTAATTGGTTCTGCCTCTGCACATTGTCCTCACATCTATTTACAGCATTGGTCAAGGATTATTTTAAATATATGTCAAGGACGGTAGAATGAACCAGACATTATAACCCTATATACATGTATGATTACAAGTACAGCCAAAGGAATGAGAAGTTGTGCTCCGTTTGTATTCAATGTGTCGAAACGCATTCCACTGTCATGTATAACTAATTAGAATGAATTTAAAACATTTAAAAATAAAACAAAATATATGTTACAGTTCAAGAAAGATACAAAAGAATAGAGATAAGGTTTGAAAGCAATTTTAACACAATGCCTACTTTATGGTGTAACGAATAACCTAAAACATACTGAATTAAATATTTCTGTGTGTAAGCAAAATTGAATTTGCTTTGGCAAATCGTTTCCAATAAGGGATTTGTATTCAGAACCCATAAAGAACTTTTACAACTCAATAATGGAAAGCTAAGTAATTTCATTTACAAATGAGCAAAAGATTTGAATAGACATTTCCCCAAAGAAGATATGTGGTTACTAACCACACTCAAAGATGCTCAGCATCATTAATCACTGGAGTAATTCAATTCTAAACCATAATAATAACATGCCATTTCATATCCACAAGGTTGACTAGAAGTAAAAAGACAATAATAAGTGTTGGTGATAACATGGAGTAAATGAAGCCTATAAGCATTGCCAGTGGAAATGTAAAATGATGGAGCCACTTTGGGAAACAATTTGGCAGGTCCTCAAGTGGCTAAACCTATAGTTACTACATAATCTAGCAACGGCGCTCCTAGCTCTGTATCCAAGACAAATAAAAACAAAACAAAATAAAAAATTTATGCAGCATTACTCACAAAAGCCAAAAGGTAGAAACAATCAAATACTCATTTGCTGGTGAACAGAGAAACTAAATGCAGAATATCCATACAACAGAATGTTATTAAGTAATCAAAAGGAACCGAGTACTTATAACTGCTACATCATGCATGAACTTAGAACTCTAGCCTTAGGCTTTGTGAAAGAAGACACCTGAAAGATCCTGTTGTTCCTTTTTTCAATCAAATATTCCAAAAGCGAGCATACTGATCAAAAGAACTGCTTGCTTTGGCTTTGGTGGAGGAATGAGGAGCAGGAGTACCTGGGCATGAGTGGATGGAAATATACTCAAACTAGATTGTGGTAATGAATGTACAGTTCTGCAAATAAACTCAAATTCGTTGACTTGTACACTTAAAATGAGTGGATTTTACGGTATGTCAAGTATGCCTCAGTAACTGGGTGAAGTTATGGGAAAGTCATATCAACACTCACCCTTAGTCCAGTGTTTTGAATCATCTGTAATCTGAAGAGTAACAAGAGGAAAGTCATCCAGAGCTTTGCAAGAAAAACAGAACAATCCTGAGCAGAGAATTTTTAGGTATGGTGGCGAAGGCAGGCCTGGTTTCCGGAAGCTTTCTGGTTTCCCCAAGGGTAAGAAATACTCTGTGTTCTGTCCCTGGATTCCAAGAGAACTGTGTGAATTGTAATATATCTCTAATTTCTAATTTCCTTGCTCTCCCTCTATTCCCGGAAATCCAAGGAGCCCTGCCTGGAGAAGTCACCTTACCAAGTGGCTTCTATGTGGTGTCTCAGCTCTTATTCTATGTACAGATAGTCCATGGCTTGTAAGGGTTCCTGGTTCAATGTAGGATTCGTTTTTTAATTTGTGACGATGTGACAGAGGTACACTTTCAGTAGAAACTGCTCTTCAAATTTTCAAGTTCAATTTTTTTCCCCCAGGCTAGCAAAATGTTGTATGATTCTCTTTTTTTTGATCCTTAGCAGTGGCAGCCAGCCATAACTGCCGGTCAGTCCCACGATCACAAGAGGAAATAGCCAACATTGTTCAGTGCACTGCGTTGCTCGGCTATGATATTTGGTAGGTTAGGTAGATTAAGTGCATTTTCAACTTATGGTGGGTTATCAGATCGCAGCCCTTATGTAAGCCGAGGAGTATATGTGCTTAATATCTAGCATGCTCTTGCCACCCAAGCCCAACGAACTTCCTCCTAAATGAGTAATTCCCATATTGAAACCTATGCCTCCTTCAATTAAATCAGCCTCGAGCTAACCAAATCAAAATATGGAAGACTAAAACTTACATCACAGTATATATCAAGAATAAAGTAATTTACAACTGAGTTAACATTTAAAATGATACCCTTAAAATTTTTGATTAATGGTACCACAGAAATAGAAGATTTTCTAACTATCACATCACAGAAATAATGCTTTTCATGATCATGAGCAAAAATGGATGCTTGAAGCCAGGCACAGAGGTATACACCTGTAATCCCAGCGGCTTGGGAGGTTGAAGCTGGAGGATCACAAGTTTGAGGCCAGCCTCAGCAACTTAATGAGACTCATTCTCAAAATTAAAAAAAAAAAAAAATAGAAATGGCTGGGGATGTAGCTCAGTGGTAAAGCACACCAGGGCTCAAGGCCCAGTACCAATCATTAAAGACAAAGGGTGTCTGAATAGAAGCTGGGAGAGATTTATTCTTATATTCCAGATAGATATTTGAAAATAACTACGGGTTGGGTCTGACGTCACTGGGTAGCCACTTTGTCTCAACCTGTATAATTTAGTGCAAGTATAGATTTAGAAATTAAGGCAACCAAGGTAAAGTGGTGGATTCTGTGGTCGACAACTGTTAGCAAAAACATTCTCAGCAATTACTCACTTAAAAGGCTCTCCTTCCCCTCGGTTACCGGCTCTTTTCTGCTCTGCAGTTTCTAGTCTTTTGAAGAGCGTAATATAGCTCCCCAGCAGGGAGGTCCAGACTCCAGTGATTAAAACCCAACTCTGCCATTCTGCTTTACTCCCACTTCATAAAATGGGTTTTTAAAATGGCAGGCAAGCACGTCTTGTGCCGTTTTACTGGGCTTAAATGATTTTATGTTCCTTCCAAAGAAGGAGCTAATGTGCCCCATAAATAAAACAATCAAGGTTTAAAGGCTCGAGACTTGTTTTCTCACCAGACCTCCCCTGCTGAATTCACAGGCGGACTAGAAGACACATGTCAGACAGCCCCATGTACCAGTGAGACCTCAGGACGCCTTATTTTCACTCCTAGGCATGGAACCCAGGGCTGCTTTGCTTGCTGGGCAAGTGCTCAACCACTGAGCTACATCCTCAGCACCAGTGAAACTCTTCCCGTTTTGTTTCGTCGTTGGAATTGAGAGCCACCACAGACTTTTTCTGAGTGTCATCCAATAATCCTTGGGACAGAACTCTGTGATGAATCATGAGGTCAGTGACCTATTCAGCAAAACCCTGGTAAAATGACTCTCAACCCGCACCCCCCCCCCCCGCCCCGGGCCATTTTGTTACGCAGGAGCATCTAGCAATATCTGGGAAGATTTTGGCTGCCACAGTTTTGGGTGGAGAGGGTCCTAATGGCATGGAGTGGGTGGAGGCCAAGGATGTGGTTGAGTCTCCTAAGTTTGGTTTCAGTGTTGACTGAGGGTGTCGTGTCGTGCACACTGAGAAGGTGTGTAAAGGCTTGTGATTCACACAGGAGGCTTCATGGAGAGTGGAAGGGCGGGCTGAGACGGTCTGAGAATGGCTTCGATTTTTAGTATGGCTAGGAGGTGAGCTAGGATGAAGAGTCCCACCCATGGGCCTGAGTTTGCCTGATTTGAATTTCCCACTAAAGCCAAGACATAGCCCCCCAAGCCAGCTTTCTTAGGGCTTATTCAGAGGTGAGGCCAAAGGGAAAATGGGCTTGCAGAGTTGTCAGTGGTCGATCTGCGCTCATCAGACTCTATAGTACACAGGACGGACCCCCATCGCAACAACTGATCTAGCCTTGAATTCCCATCATGCTGATTTTGCTCAGAAAGAAGGTCAGTCTGGCTTGGGGTGTGTGTAGGCGCACCCCTCAGTCCCAAGGCACTCCGCCTCCTGGCTATGCAGGCTTCTGACAGCTAAGAACAGAGTCCCTTTCTGGAAC
Source organism: Ictidomys tridecemlineatus (assembly GCF_052094955.1). Classification (NCBI taxonomy): domain Eukaryota; kingdom Metazoa; phylum Chordata; class Mammalia; order Rodentia; family Sciuridae; genus Ictidomys; species Ictidomys tridecemlineatus. The sequence goes on along the minus strand of NC_135492.1, from coordinate 46,500,327 downwards.
TGCCTTTGGCCAGGGAAAGGAGCTACCTCACTTGAGTTACACCCCTTTTCTGGGAGCACCCCATAACCAATATCAGACTGCACACAGACCCCTGGGCCCTCCTGTTTCATTTCAGGGTGGCTCTGAAGGCACATCCAAGCGCCCCATCTCCCCAACAGAGATCAGCTCAGCCCTATGTGGCAATGACATCTCTGTTCGATTACTTCTGCACAATCCAGCTGCTCTCTTCTCACAGATGTTCCTCCTACGCTGAACTTCCTAATAAACTCCCTGTACACAGATCTCCATCTCAGCATCTGTTTCCCAGGGAACCTGACCTCTTGACCAGAACTAGAGTGAAAAATGAAATTTTGTGAGCAGGTACACGTTTGCATATATGTTATGTTTTACCAACCATTATTATGATATACCCGGATATTTTCTACTCTATTTTATTTTATTTTAATGCTGACCATAACCCAATACGGTGATCTCACAAAATGCTAATGCGTCTTGATCCACAGACTGGGCAGCATTTATTTCAGCATACAACCAGATTATCTATTTTGGTGGACTGCACTTTTTGAAAAACATAACTCATTGAACTTCTTCCCCTTCCCTCAATTTGATCAGCCAGTTTGGATCTAAACAGCTAATTAGTACTATGTGTGCAGCCACAGAATAAAAATCTCGGCCACAGACTATTCTTAAACGGGCCTCATTATCTCCGATCATGTATTATAAACCCAACTAAGGCCAACACGCTGTTGCCCTGGCCGAAATTAGTACATTTAGTCTTGTCATTATTGCGTCATTAGTAACTAACTTACTGCCATTGCAAAGCTTAAAGAGTTCATTTTCTTCGGAAAGTGAAACGTCGCCCTCCCCAACCTGACTTACATAGTTTTCTTTAAGGATTTTCTCTTTCTTTTCTGACTTTGAGGAGGTCACAATAAAACAAGTTTTCCAGGATACAGTTTTCAATGCATGGGAAAATGGATTAAGAAGGTAAGGAATCTATATGTGTGTCTCTTGCCTGATAAACATCATTTACAAGGGTGGATAGAAGCTCTCTCCTAAGGATCCAGTGCCTCTGGGAAGTGGATTCATGAAAGCAAGTTTGGGAAAGAGCCACAGGAAAGGACAGAGATGGGACGGCCATCAGGAAGCCTCCTGGGTTGGGGGAAGGAAAAACTGAGGTCTCGGCTGGGTACATTGTAGAGTCAAGAATCCGACCGGCAGCCCCGATGCAAGAATCAGCTAGAACTCCCGATTATCTATCTTATCCTGTTTCCTTGTAGAGCTTTGGGCACCAAAATTTCCTGTTATCTTCAAGAGCTTGTTGCTTATGATTTCCCCGAAGATTTATTCAAAATAAGCTCAAAGGAACAGGTAGAGGTATTTTCTCCTCAAAATCATACCTACCACAGGGCTTGCGGCCAAGACGAGGAATGTGTGGACATCTCCAGAATCACCCCTAATCGAGGCAGAAACGTACCCTCCTTCATCGGTTTTCTTTGGATGAATCGGGCAATCCCTGAATCTATTCTTCTCTCTTCTGGATTCCCAGGAAAAAAAGTGCTAGAACCGGCTGAGCTTCCTCCTCAGAAACATTAACTGAGTCCTTGGCAGTGAAAAGAATTTAGCAAGATTCTGGAGTAATGTCTTGGGGGAAATTATGCCTTATTTGCTCATTTTGCAGGTGATTGAACTGGTGTAGACTCCTCAAGTCAAGATCTTAAGAAAGTTCTTATTCTAAATGAGTCTTATTTTAGAATTGCCCTTTTGCAAACTCCTGTCGGATTCTTTCAAGGGCTTTGGAAGGAAATCCCTTTATCTCTTTTGGATTTCTGGAAATCCTGCTGGTTGGACCCACAAAAGGCAAACAATTTTGGTAAAATAAATTTCAGATCTTTAGCACATGCTAAAGTGAATGTTTGCTGTGAGGACACATGTAAATGTTTCATGAAAAGGATGCTTGCCTAAAATAAACATTTTTTTTTCCAAAAAGATCAAATTAAACTTTTATTTAGAAAGTACTTTTCTCCCACGGGTTCAGAAATGCTTTATAAACACTTGCTTGATCTAACATCAAGATTATTATTTTTTTCTTTTTTTCTTGGAATTATCAAACTATATCTCTTCTGTAATGGGTTAGATTTGAGTCCAGTTTCCATTCAGGGGGGAAAATAGCTATCATTTCATTCAAAGTTCTCCAGAAATAGTCTGGAAATCCAGAAATGAGGCCACTGGACGGTAATCCAGGCGGGTGGCCCTGACCAAGTCAGCGCCCCCACTTGGTGTCCTAAAATAAGCTGGCCTTGAACCTCTGAAGAGGGTTTCTAATCCGGAAAGTGGAGTTCTGCCACCCCAGAAGCATGACACCACTTTAGGAGATGATCACTGAAATTTCTTGTGGCTTAGTGTTCCCTGTCGTTAGGAGGCACGTGACTAATTCCACAAAGACAAGCACCGTTCAGAACAGAGCCGACTTTCCATTTCTCTGCTTTGTGTGTTTACAGCTTCAGTCTAAAAATTCCAGTCCACAGAATGTGGGGGGTTAAGAGGAAGAAGTGAGTTCAAACCAGAGCACTTTACTAAGGAGCTGTGCACCCCTGAGGACATGATTTGCCTTCTCTGATCCTCCAGTTGCTCATCTGTAAATGGGGACTAGTAACGCCACCCTGGTGAAGTTGTCATGAGCATTAACATGATAAAATAGGTAAGACCCTTGGCATACACTGCACATTGAAGAGCTGGTAGGCGTTTTTTGATTTTTAACACAGACACATTTGTTCAGTTCATGGGAATATTGGACATATTCAATTATTTCCAGAATGAGTTTAGGGAGGAGAAGGGGTAGTTAGAAAAGATGCTAAGAATAATAAAGTAAAGGAGGTAAAAAGAAGGAATCTTTTGGGGAGTGAGAGGGTTCAAATAAGAGGAGAAAGATGCATTAGGTGGATCAGAATAATTCAGGCTCTAACAGGATCAGGTGAGCTTTGAAAACTCCTGCTTGATTTGGAGAATGAGATTATGAATCCTCCGTAAATTCTCAGTAAGCCCACAAGACGCTCAATGTTGAGATTCTATGAAATGACAAAAAGATTTATGTGCTCCCAAGAATAATTGAGATATTCTCTAAGTTACCAGAAACAGAAAGATGCTGAAAACTCTGTAATATCCAATCACATTACCACTAAAAACCAAATCGGAAAGGATAACCGCAAAACTTGAAATGCTACTTATTTAACACCATAATTATCAGTGTACAATCCTGGACATTCTATCAACTTCTCATTCATTTGTTAGACACTTAAAGACCACCAATCATATGCCCAATTCAGTAAGAGTTATAAAGAATAAAACCAGCCAGGTGTGGTGGTGTACACCTGTAATCCCAGCAAGGGAGGAGGCTGAGATAGGAGGATCACAAGTGTGAGGCCACTCTCAGCAAGAGAGGCCCTGAGCAACTTAGTCAGACCCTGTCTCAAAATTTTAAAAAAATAAAAAGGGCTGGGGATGTGGCTCGGTGGTTAAGTACTCTCAGGTTCGATATCCATCCCCCAACACACACACAAAAAAGGAGGAGGTGGAGAAGATGGAGAAGAAGAAGAGGAGAAGAAAGAGGAAGAAGGAGAAGATGAGAACCATAGGGAGAATTCCTGTTCTCTAGAATTTCAGGATTCTATTATATTCTTCAAAAATGTAAGAAACTCTCATAAGACTGTTTTGCTCCACTGAGTACCTGTGACGTGCCAGGTACTGTGCTAAGTGTTCTCTTTGTTAAGTCATGCACCCTGACAGATTCAGTTCTGCCTCTGCTGGAGTATGACAAGGTGCTCTCTAGCCCAAGGTCATACTCTTACTTGTGAGCAGATGCTGGAACCAAAATCTGCATCCCTCTCACTTCTGCCAACTCTCCCTGGAGTCACACAGAGTTGAGCTCATTCTTTTTCTACTTGTCAGTTGCTGAAATGATGTCAGCCAGCAAGGACCCTCATATCATCTGCAGATGAATGGGTCCCTCTTTCCTGAGAAAACTCTTTACTGTTTAACTCTTATTCACCACCATGTTTCTAGGTCCTAGGACTATATCTTGCATCTAAGGGGAATTCAAAAACGTTTTTGATAAAAAAAAAAAAAGAAAAATCTAGATGCATATCCTAGATGTCCTATAGTTTATTTAAAAACCTACCTAAAAGATGAAAATCCCTATTGAACAGTTTTCCAGGTATTATCTGACCGAGGCAAAGTACACTTTGATACCTTTGAATACAACCACCCAATGAAACACTATATTTTTTTCCTGGAAAAAAAAATGAAAAATATCACCCATTTGTTCAGATCATGAAGTTCACTCAAGTCTCAGATCTTTCTTATAGGAATATTTTTTTTGCCTGTGCAGATTTTTTTCTTTTCTTCTCTTTCTTCCTTTCTTTGGGTTTTGTTTTGTTTGGGTTTTTTGAGATGGGACTCTGTGTTGCCCACCCTGGGCTTGAGTTTGTGATCCTCCTGCCTTAGTCTCCAGAGTGGCTGGGAATGCAGGTGTGTGCCATCATGCCTCGGTTTATCCCTGTATATTTTAGTCATATTGAATTTGATCCATTTGGCATCCCTGACTGGTTTGGTTCAAACTCGACATGTATTTTCTAACATGATTTCTACCCTTCCCAATTTCAATGCTCTTACCAAGCTGGTTGGCTGGTTGGCAAATATATCTGTGTTCTATCTAAGTTTTACACACACACACACACACACACACACACACAAACAAACAAACACACACACACACAATGACAAAACAGAGCACCCTGAATGTCACTAGTAACCTAGCTCAAAATTGCTACCTATATGTCAGTTAGCTTTTGAATCTCCCTAAATCACTGTCATCCATAGGCATTTCCCTCAAAAATATTATAAATTCTTTGCCAAATGATTTGCTCTGGGCTAGAGAGCGCAGCTCACCCTGTAATAATCCCAACCTAAAGCTAAGTAGGTTGGGCAGGGGGAATCTAGCATTTCAATTCACCTAATCTATGGTTTATTGCAAAAACAGTCTACATTTTTTTTTGCAAAATCTTTTAGGGCATGAAGTTTTGAAACTAATCCCAGATTCTCATGCCTCAAAAGCCTTTGTTTGTTAGTATATTTTGAGAAGTTTCTCTGCTGTTCTACCATAGTCACCACTGCTCTGGAGCAAAGAAGGCTTCTCATTCAATAAGAAATAAACGCTTCTCATTAAATGAGGGAGGAGCAGTTTGTCCAAGGAGATGGACGGTGGATGGAACCCATTTAAAGGAAACTCTGGTTTCAAACCTCAAAATGCTATCAGAATTTTATCTGGCTACATGGTTTAGAAACCAATCTCCTTCTCAGTTGTTAACTTTTCTTCCTGCTGCATGAATTTTAATGCATGGGCTGAATCTACAATAAGACTTTATGTATATAGCAGTTAATAATGAGGAGAATATTTTTATGGTATTATGTGTTGGATGATTAACTGGGTGAATAAATCTTAAATAAGTTAAACTTTTCAAGAAGTTTGCGAGACAGAAGGTTATTATAGCTCTCTCCAAAAAAAAAAGAAAATTATTATTTTTATTATTTTATCTTTAGAGCCATTGACAGATCTAGACTTTTGGAACATGTTTATCTTTAGTTGTTGAGGTTTTACCATCGATTGGTACACCACAATCTACTTTTCTTAGGGAAAACCAAGAAACGCATATGTATGATATGTGCTTGCTTTAGAAAATGCTTTCTTTGAGTTCTTAGAATAAATCACCACATCCTATTTCTTTTTTTTGTCCAGTTACAAGGATTCCCACAATTATTTCTAAGACTGTTGAAAGGATGTGTAAGTCCAGAGTCAAAATTATCTTTGGTTATCTTCCCTTTCATAACCATTTACCTTAACTCTCTATCTGGCATAACAATCTCCTTATAGATAAGCTCCTCAGAATTATTTCTCAGCTTATCAGACCTCTACCCTCCATCAATGCTAAAGCTAAGATAGCGTCACCTCTGACCTTATAAAAAAGACTTCTGCTGGGGCTGGCTCACCTGATGCTACCACCAAGGTAACTGGTAAATGTACTGATGTGTGACTCTAGAAATTCATGTAACCTCTTCCATAGTAGAACATGTCCTTCAGGGTAACTGGAATCCATCTTTCAAGGCCATGATCGCTCATATTTGGTTCAGAATAAACTTTGTTACCTTTCAAGCAGAGCCATTACTTCATGTTGACAATATTTAACAATAGTCATTCCAAAGATAACTGAAATCCTACCATGTGCCTTCACCGATGAAGACATAAAGGTCTTGCTCTTGAGGAGCTTAAAATGCAATCAAGAAGTCGCATCAAGGTCAATCAAAACTGATACAGTACATATCTACCACAAAATTCTTCAATTGTGATTTACTTTTGTAAATCTGATTGATTGTGTTATCGTGCTGTGAGATTTTTCTTGGTGGACCTTTTAATGCAAAAATACTGAGTTTCTTGCTCTATTGTTTTAGTGGTTATTGGGAAGTCCCATATGAACATGTATGTTCTCCTTGAAAGACTTTTGTGGATTTAGGTCCTTAGCTGTGGTAAGTCTATCATATTTTTCTAGATTTGACACCTCACGTATTTTAATGAAAAATGGGGCACCCCAGACCTCGATGATAGGTGCTTATTACAGAGATTTGTTAAAAGTAATATCTCCTGACAGCAACGTTTCTGATATAAATTATTTACAAACTCTCTTGTAAGCTCGGCGCTGTCATGGCTTTTGTGAATAGCGTGTCCCTTCTTCGGGTATACAGCAAGGATGATAAATAGGAAATTATTACATTTTACACCATAAATATTCATCAGACCTTGTTCTCTGATCAATCCCTGCATCTTATTTTAGTTCCCATTGTTTTCCTTCCGTCCTGTCTGGTATTTTCACTGGAAGAAAAGCGATACAATCATAATTCTGAAGGCTTTGGTGTGTTGTTTTTTTTTTTCCCACTGCTAAAGCAACCTAATGTCTGATGTGCATAACTTTGAATGGAAAAATAATCAATGATGAAGGAAGGAGCTCACCGGTGTCAAATAGCTTGCTTTCTGATTCCAGATGGAAAGTGGAATAAATTATTGGTTTTAATAATATTGTTTGAGAAATGCCAGCTTTCTGGAGATATTAACAAAATGACAGACAATTTCCAGACTCAGTTCTTTCTTCCAGTTGAAGATATTTAAAGATTATAGATGCTGGAGAATAAACGACTTGGAATGCCTCTGAGAGTCTCATACATTTAAAAATATTTAAATGGAACAAAATGAAAAGAATCCTCAATGTATTAACAATTTCCCTGTAACGTTCTTGGGCACTATCATCGTTTACACATGAGAGACTTATTTTCAGCATAGGTTTATCAGGGATTGTGGGCCATGCAGAAAAGACCCTGATTTTACCCTGATTTAGGCAAAGCAAAGTAAAACATTTAGAAAACTGGTTCAATAAAAGGAATGGAGTATGTGGGCTAACCTAATAACAGAGTTAATAGTGAATCCTATAGAAACCGGGGGGGGGGGTGGGGGGGTGGGTTCTAATTCTTTAAATGAGGGCACAGAGTCTGCCACGGGAAGTCAAGAGAGACTCCAGAGGACAGTAGGTACCGAAGCCGAGCAGGTTTTCTCTAGGCAAAGGTAGGGAGTAAAGGTAACTGCGGGTTCATTTAACAGGATACCAAATTATGAAAAGGTGAGTCGCACGGACGCCTCTCTTTGCCTGAACTGTGGTCAAATTCTCTGCATAAAACAATGCAGACATGTTTGCTCAGATAGATACGGTTCCCACTGGGGCAGTTTCCAGAGCCGGTGCAGATGTTCCATGCCATTGGCCAGGTAACGGAAGCGCGTGGGAACGTCTGCTTTATCCTCCCCTTGGCTTTGACCAGCAGATGTGAAGATGGCATCGGGAAACTGACACCAGACAGACTAACTAGAGGTCAAGTGCCTGGAAGTTGACAGGTACTGGGACTTCAGGAGAGAAGCAGAAGAATTGAAGAAGGTAGCATGAAGCCTCAGCCACCTAGGAAGTGAGGAGGGCATTCAGGGTTCAAGGAGGAGACAGGATGCAGAGGAGACACAGAGGGAAGTCCACGAACCAGCATCTTCCCAAGGGTCCGTGTGCGGCAGATGCAGGTGGGGTGTGGACTGAGATATAAGAGACACCTAATTAAAGTAAGGTTGCTTCCAGGGTCTGAGAAGGAGAGAGCTCCAGCTGCACTGAAGATGATCAAGGCATCCTCGCTTACCCCGAATTTTCCCAGTTGTAGCCCGGGAGGGGTCATGGCTCAGGAAACCATTCAGTCCCAGGTTAACTGGTACGGCTCCCCACGGCCCCCAGCAAAAAGGGAAGCTCACTGAAGACCTAAGCACCATCACCTCAATTCCATGCTTCCTGCAGAGTCCATACTGTGCGCGCACACTTCAAGCTCCTCCCTTCTTGATGCAAATCTGGGTTACTTGTTGAGGGAAAATCTGATGCTCAAAAGCTCATAAGGCTCTGGGTTGAAAGTCCATGAAAGTCCTGTTTCCAGATAGATCTGGAAAAAAAAAATCCCCTGATCCTCATGCCTATTGCTTTGGGACAACTATCTACTTAAATATCCTAATAAAATGTGCCAGACTGGTTGGGGTTCCGTACTTGGGTTTGTATCAACCCTTACAAAATGTAAGTGACCAAGGGCACTACTTCACTCTCTCGTGCCTTATCTTTCCTCATCTATAAAATGGAAATAAACCACAATAGTGTCTACATTATAGGATTAAATTAGTCAAGACATCGGGACCCCCAGGATTATGTGCCTGCCACACAGCGATTACTCCATAAGTAGAAGCAATTGTTAGTATTAAAATCCTAATGTTTAAGATCACTCTGAACCATTTGACTGAGTGACAGTAGTCTTTCTTTCGGCATTCAAGAAGATTAAGTTGTAATATTCAGAGTCATTTAGGGCTGGGGTTGAAGCTCAGTGGTAGAGTCCTTGCCTAGCATGCATGAGACCCTGGGTTCAATCCTCAGCATTGCAAAAAATAAAGGGCATTTTTTTAAACAAGAAGTTTCTTTTCCTCATCACTTAAAATATCGTGTGGAAAAATCCTCCTGCTCCCCAGCCTTTCCCTGGAGCTGGTGAAAGGAAGGATGAATCACCCCACACAGGATGTTGAGGGGCGCCCCCGTAGGCAGAGCATCCAGAAGGTTCGCAAGCACCGGAGGGAGCTTGGAAAGGTTTCAAAGCCTGCAGACGCTCAGATTGCTTCTGGACGCCGGCAGATTAGTATTGGTGGGATGTCCTTAACCACACACTTCACCTCCATATGTCTCAGCCCTCTTCACCTTTCCCTCTGACTGTGACAATGAGAATATTGAAATCAATAAGTTCACTCTCCTTGCTCCTCACACTCAAGTGGTATAAAATGAAAAATGGCTTTGGAGGAAGATGCCAAGCAGAGGCAGGGAGGGCTCAGGTGGATGTGAGGATTGGCAGGATGTACCTGCTAGAGCCCCGGGGATGGGGGTGGGGGAGAACAGCAGGCAAGAGGTGGGAATACTTGGGGTCCCCCCTCCATTCTGTCACAACTCAGCAGTGGGGACAGGTCATTTTTAGTCCTTCCTCTGCGAAATAAAGGCACTGGTCCTGTTAAACATGCACTACCCCTTTCTGGTTGCAAAAATTCTCACAACATTGGATGATAAAATGTCAGGCAGCTGGCTTTAGCTGCGCTCATCTGCTCTCCAAGCATCTTCCTTTGTCACCCTGGTAGGATGCATTCTGAGCACGCGCTTGGGTTTCTTGCAGACAAGTTCCTTAATGGCAGAGACTTTGTTGTAATCCCATTTATTCCCAGTGCTTAGAGCCATGCCTGACATGGGAAGAAGTTCAGGAAGTGTTTGGGGGACTGAACTCCCGCGTCAGCCTCCTCACACGTATTAGTCAAGTCTCAGCTAGAAACTGGTCCCTCGAATGGAGTAAGCGAGGAGAGTTTCGCAGAGGGACTATTGCCAAGGTCCAGGCAGAGTCAGGGTCAGGGTCAATTCACCACCATGGGAGGGTGAAGCCCCCCAACAGCTATCAGTAACAAGGAACTGCTACCCTTGGTGGCCATGAAGGGGTGAGGGAGACAGCCACTGCAGGGACCTTGAGAAAGTAGCCAAAGCTATGGGTGTTGGCAGAGCAAGCAGTATAACAGGAGCTTAGGCCCCAGAGAGAAGCCGCTGAGGGCGTCCCAGCAGGGAGGGAATCAGGGCCACATGCTCCATCCCAACCTCACCCTCCATCCCTCTCCTTCAGGTCTTTCAATCTCCTGCTAATGCCTCCCTGGCTGAACACCAGGAAGCAGGCAAACATGGTGGAGCGTCTGAATGTTGAGCGTGTTCACAGGGGTCAGCCTCCCAAGGGCACTGAGTGGGATGGAGAAGGGTGGAGAGCTGATTTCAGGGAGAGGAGCAAACAGAAGACACCCAATCTACTCGGCTCCCTGCAATATGGCTTCCTCCTTCCATAGCACCTTGAGGAAATCCATCCATTCATGTCATTTTCTTCTCCATAAATAAATGGACATTTCTTCAGCAAGTGTGCACCTACCTAAATATACATTTACACGTTGCTTCGTAAGTGTTACCTACATTCTACCTTATTATTTATTTTTTCTCATCATCCATACTGGAGGCTCCCTAGGGACAAAGATGATATCTTCTCTTTCTTCTTCTAGAACCATCTCTAGCATATTCATGCCATAAATACGATGGACACTTGATCTTGATATGTATAACATGACTGAGCATCTTTTTTTTAGTGCATGTTAGTTACACAGGATAATGGATTTCCTCGAGGCTATTCTTGCATGCATATAACATACTTTCGTCATTTCTGACTGGGTCCTGCCCCTCTCCCACAACATCTAGTCCCCTTCCTCTCCTCTAATAGTCTCTCTTCTATGTTCATGCCCTCTTTTCTTCCCCCTAGATCCCACATATGGAAAAAAAAAAAAACCGTGATACTTGTCCAAGTCTGGTTTATTTCACTTAACGTGATGTTTTCCAGTTCTATCTATGTTCCTAAAAAATAACAAGATTTTGTTCTTCTTTATGACTGATTTATACTCCATTATGGATACATGCCAAATTTTCTTAATCCATTCATCTGTTGTCAGGCACCAGGCTGATTTCACAACTTCTCTCTTGTGAATCATGCTGCAGTCAACATGGACTCGAAGCTATCTCTATAGTGTGCTGACTCTGAGTCCTTCACGTAGATACCAAGGAGTCGTTTAGCTGCATCATATGGTAGTTCTATTTTTAGTTTCTTGAGGAATCTTCACACTAATTTTCATAGTGGGGGTCCTAATTCATATTCCCACCAACAATGTATAAGGGTTCCTTATTACCTGCATCCTCACCACCATGAATGATTACCATTAGCCAAGTTTTCATATATCAAATTATACAATCATTATTCCTATCATGTTAGTCAATTTCTAAACCTCTAAAAAGAGACAAATAAACTGTACTGTGTGGGTAACCGTCTTGTCTAGTGTTTTTATTGGATGGTGATCATGACAGAAATGTCTCCTCCCTTGGGAAGACTGACTTTGGACTACACATAGTAGTTTCCTGGAATCTCTACACTCCACACACCTTATTAATATTCACTTGGAGTAAAGGGCTGCACAAAGTCGATGAGAAATCAAAGATCAGCATGACTTAGCTTCTGTCCCAAGGGAACTTAGAGTCCAGTGGGAGAGATGAGATATTGGTGTAAACCAGGTGAAAAGAAGGAAAAAGAATCTGAAAAGAAAAAGAAAGGAAATGCTAGGAGAGTTCTAAGCAGGAGCAGTGATTTTTGTTTTGTTTTGTTTTTTAGGATCACATGCATTTTAAAAAATTTATTTATTTTAATTAGGTATATATGACAGCAGAATGCATTTTGATTCATTGTCCACAATTGCAGCACAACTTTTCATTTCTCTGGTTGTACACGCACAATGTATTGTTGCGGCATATGTGCAGTTATGCATGCACCTAGGGTGATGATGTCCATCTCATTCCACAATCTTTCCTGCCCCCTCCTCACTGCACCCTCCTCTTTACCCAATCAAAGTTTCTTCATTTTTCCCATGTCCCTGTCCCATTATGGATCAGCATTCACTTATCAGAGAGAACATTCAGCCTTTGGTTTTTTATGATTGGCTTACTTTGCTTAGAATGATATTCTCCAACTCCATCCATTTACTGCAAATGCCATGATTTTATTCTCTTTTAATGCTGAGTAATATTCCATTTTTGTGAATATATACCACAGTTTCTTTATCCATTCGTCTACTAAAGGGTGTCTAGGTTGGACCCACAGTTTAGCTATTGTGAATTGAGCTGAAGAGCAGTGATTGTGATGGAGGAAGTCCAAATAGGTTTCATTTGGGTTAGGTGTTGAAAAACCACATGATCTGTGGTTATGAAGAGGTAAGAGAAAGAATTTGCTACATGCATGTGACTGAAAGTCTTCAGGGAGAAAAAAAATCCTCTTGGTTTCTCTGAAAGTTAAAAGAAAGTGTCGCATGAAAATACAATCTGTAAAATAAATATGGTGGAATCAAATATGGCAGGTCTTGATTGGCAGGTTGAACCAGAACCACCTTTTCCCAGGTGGTAGGGAACCACTGAAGGACTTGGAGCAGATAATGAGGGCTGGAATTTCTAGAAAAAATAATAGCAAGTGACAGTGCATGGAGAACTTTCTATGTTTGTGTGTGTGTATGTGTGTATGTGTGTGTGTGTGTGTGTGTGTGTGTGTGTGTGTGTGTGTGTGTGTGGTGTGTGCAGAAAATCAAACCCAGAAGCCCTTACATGCTAAGCAAGCACCTTACCACTGAGCTACACCACCACCTTCCCAATCACTGTTCCTAATACTGATCCCCAGTGATGCAATCAAGACTTCTGGGTGGGAGGAGCAGCACCCCTGCCAGGGGAGAGAAGTATTGAATCACTGATCCTGTTTAGAATTGCAGCTGCCAGATGATAATGAAAAGCGTCTAGACTTTTAGTTGATTTCATTATTCTCTCTCAACTCTCCACAGACAATGCATCCCCCCCCTCCCCCGTCCGCCCTTCTTGCCTGCACCTGGGGCAAATTGTTCTACACCTATTAGTTCATTTAATCTTCAAATCATCCCTGGGACAGTAGATACCATACTCAATGCCAGAGAAACAGACAAATAAAGGGATTTTCTCAAGATAACAAGCCTAGTAAGTGGCAAACCAGAATCTGAATGCTTGCTGTCTGGTTCCTAATAACCGCTCCAGATGCCCTGGCAAGAAGATTATAGTGAGCTTCTTTGAAATCAGGGGTTATGCCTGTTAAACTTAACTCCGAGCACCCCCCCCCCACCCCGCAGCATTGGAATTTACATCGGTAATTTTTCGATGATTTCAGTCCTACAGAATGACCCATTCTTCTCTATACACACATTATCCTAAACAGCTATATCCTGTTTGTAACTGGGTTCTATTTTAAGTCCTAATAGACATAAATCAAGGTGTCTACCAAGAATCCAGGTGTATTTGACAGAAACCAAATAACTACAATTGTCTAATCAGGCATGTGGAGATAAGTGCTATGGCAGCCACCGGATGGGCAGACCAGAGAGTTAACATGCTCCATGGTTAAATGAAGTCGTTTCTCGCATTCTGACTGGCTGGACTGTTTGCAAGTAGCCCAATTGCCATTGTTCAAAAGGGTTGTTCTTATTATTAAACCCTTTAAGTATTCTAAATGCCAAGGGCAAAAGCTCTTTGTCACGCTATGTTTCAAGCATGATTGGGCATTATGAGGGAATTTCATATTGTTAGCTGTTATTAACACTGACATTGTACTTTGGATAAGAAAACCCTTCTGATTCGTGGATTCGGTGATTACAGATCCCACAGGGTGATGCTTCCTGATTCTAGGTGCTCCTCCTGCCTCCTCCTCCTCCCAACATGCCTTCCTTCAGCCTCAGCCCCTTCCCCTTAACCCACCTCTCTCCCTCCTGACAATCATCCCTGCACTCGTCACCACTGTTGCCACAGTGCCCAGTGGGGACGGCTGACCAGCTCCTGAAGCTGACTTACGTAGGAGTCCCTGAACTTGGATCAAACCCCTGCAGATTAAAATAATAATAACCATAGCAAACATAATGACAGCTGCCAATCCTCATGCAGCGCTTTTTCACTTCACAGGCGCAATTTCATGCAATCTCCAAAACAGCTCAACGTGGCAGGAGCTGTTACAATGTCCATTTTGCTAAGAATACTGAGGACCAATAAGAAAAGCACAAGACTTCAAGGGGTGTATGGTCATCCTGTTTGTAGCAAGTGGTATCTAGATGAGCCAGGAGACCTGCAGGGCTTCAGAATCCAGGCCCTGGCCCCTCCAGTATATATAGGGTTTCTGCTGCCCTGGTACACCCAGAGACAACAGAACAGCAGAGGAGAGAGGGGGCAATTGTCCAAAGCAATGTCTATAAAAAGCTAAGTCCTAGAGGGGCGTTCCCTTTGGACTGCATTCATTTGTATGAGCCTCTATTGAGGCAGGAAGAGAGGTCTCCCATAGGCAGCTAGGAGGAGGGCCTTGAAAGACATCCAGTGACATCCACTGCTCCCTGCCAGCATGACCCACGATACCTTCTTCTGACCTAGAACACCTGCTTCTGCGCCTCACAGCTGCAACCACAGCAGCCCTTCCACAGGTACCCTCGCCCTTACCCCTAGCAACAGGCAGACCCCTACCCAAAATGCTTCCTCTTTCTAAAAGACAGGTGAAAATCCTCCAGGTGAGACTGGTCTCTTAATTATGTAAATAAGGGACTGAAATTTGCACTTCTGATTGGCTTATTAAACTCAGAGCTCCATGCAGGTATCCCTCACCTCACCAAGCACCTGTCACTTTGCTCTCACTCTTGTGTCTTTGGATTTCACTTCTCCAATTCATGAGACAAAGAACTCAACTGCCCAGATTCAGTGTCACAGGATGGGGTCCCTCCCATGGCTGTGGCTGGCTAACACTGGTACTATTTTTCTCTGTTTAAAAAGAAAAAATGATCCAATGCATTCTGCTTTCATGTACAACTAATTAGAACAAATTTTTAAAAATTAAATCACATTCTCCATAATATGAGGATTCCAGATCTCTGACCCTCCCCAAAGAGACTTTGGTCTCTACAAGCATACACACAAAAAAACCATTCTGCCTAGCATTGGCAAAAGACAGTTTAAAGACACGAAATTAGATTTTACCTGCAATATGTTAAATGAAACTCTCCAAATTAAGCCCGTTTTTAAAGGTAATTGAATGCTAAGATTTTACTTATTTAAGAGCAATTCCATTCCACCCACTTGGCCTATTAGCATAGCAGACATTAGCAAGCACACTAATAATGTAGAGGTGCTTCACCTACTCCATTCTTCTCCTAGTCAATATGTTCTTTTTAAACAGAGAAAAAGGCCAAAAGATAAGAAAAAAAAAATTCCCCTGTATGGCAAATTAATCTGAAGATGTATTCTAAGGGCAAACTTTTCCTCAATCCAAAATGAATATGATTCATTTCCCTTTTGGTTTGTTTCCATTTCATTTCATTTCATAAACTGAGATTCATCTAGATCCAAATAATGAAGAACACATCCAGCGTGTCCACGGAACTTTCTTTCACCTCTTCCAAATCTGCCACCCAGATGCTCAGATCACCTAGTACATGGGTGGGGGGAGAAGATAAAAAGGTAGGGAGCTTGCTTAATCAGTGAGAAAAATCATGAAACAACTTCTCTCCTCAACAATAAGATGGCAGAATAGATATTTTCATGCAAGATAATGCTGGACGATTTTTACAGGTTGCTTAGAATATTGTTTGGGGGAGGCTGATTTCAACAATGGTTCTTTGCCCCTGCCAAGACTCAGCACGGGAGAAGGTAGTGGTCAATCAGTGATGTCTTCCATGGATGTAGAAGGCAGCGACAGTGAGATGCACAATATTTTGATGGCATAACATGCTGGAGAAGATCTTGATGTTACAGAACTTGGCCAACTTGTGCTGCACCCAAGTTGAGCTTTCCATAAGCCATTCTTACTCATTTCTTCTTACGCTCTCTTATATACATTTTCCATCTAGGACTTGGAGTAATGGAGGTAGTTTATCATGGTTTAGAGTGCTGGTCTCACTCCTGAATATCTACCCAGTTGGTCACTTTGGTGGGAGACACCATCACGTTTCCCATAGTTCCCAAGATGAAGTTCGAGCTCCCTACCGAGTTCCTGCATGCCCAGATCCTGGTGCATCATAAGATCTTTCCAGCTTATCTCTACCATGTTCCCCTAACTCCTCCTGAGTCAGCCATAACTGTGGCTGTCAGTTTCTCAATGGTGCTTTCTATCATCCATCATAAACCTGAGCACGTGCTCCTCTTCTGCCAGCCCTCTCCACATCTGTCAAGCCGCTCTGCCCAATCACCTTTCCTCTGTGACGTCTTTAACCCGTCATCCAAACCAGGATATTTTGCCAGCTATGGTGCCATCCAAAATTAATTGGGGATCACTGACAGTGACCCTTATTATATAGGCTCACAGCAGCTTGAACAGGCACACAGCTCTCTGTCTTGAGAAATGAGAAGTGCAGGTCACAGGAGTAGACAGGGTTAGAGCGGCCTTGAGTAGGGAAACTCACGTTACCTCTGCCATCCTTCCTCTCCTCGTGTTGAAATACGCAAACTCACGTGGTGCCCATCATCTGTTTTAAAAGGCAAAGTTGTGGCTTTACCTCCATTTCTGCCATGGGATAAAACCATCCAGACAAAAAGAGTACACTCACTGTGTGGGCACAGGATGGGTAGGAAGAAAGTCATTTGTACTTAGACATTTCGGTTTTTATATCCAAATCATGAATACTTTAATTGTTTTTTTATTATAGAATAATATATATTAGTTTTTTTCAAAAATTCAAACAAAACAGAAAATAGGAAGTAAAAATTCTCTTCAGCAGGGTTGTTATTGATACCAGCAGTATATTCTTTCAAGCTTTCCTCCATGTTCAAACAAACTTTTTTGTTGATATTTTGAAAATAAGATTATATTATAAACGCTGTTATATAACTTGTTTTTTATTTTTTTCTTTCTAGCCAAATATACCATAGGTGTCTTTTGAGAAAGGTAAAAGCCTTCCCTAACCCTGAAAGCGGCGTCGGTAGTATCCAGTAGACTTTGATGTTCTCCTGTTGAACATGTCACAAAACATCATCATCAGAGATGGCCACTCCATGACCAGGATGGATCAGGACAAAAACAAGATAACTCAATAGTCACAGCTGAACACAGGCGAAACGTGAACATTGTCCATGTCACCACGAAAATACCCACACATCACTCTTTTCTGACCAGCGTGCATGACAACTACTTCTTGGTCCATCATTATCCTTTTTTTGTTTTGTTCTTATGGTGCTGGGGATTGAACTCAGGGCCTTGCACCTCCTAAGCAAGTGTCTTCTAACCCCGGGCCACATCCCTGGCACTTGATCTATTTTATCTTTATTCTGCCTCTAGTCTATGCTCCTAGGTAAGCTTCATTAAGATACCAATACATGGAATTGCCCCAGGGCCGGACAGCATCCAATCCAGAGTACAGGACCACTCCCCATTCCCTGCTCAAGACCACCTGACATTAGGCAAATCCCATGAAACTCCTTTCTAACACCATCTTACTGAGCCGTTGCACAGTATTCCACAGATCTCTTTCCTGCAACAAGAAAATCACCTGGTTTATCTACACGTGTTCCTGTTGGGCTTTGGCTGGATGGATTTTCAATATCAACATACACAAATGGATTTATTTTTAAAATTTGTTTTGTAGCATTCCAAAGTATGGATGTACTATTCCTAATTTCACTAAACATCTGTTGACAGATATATATGTGTTTCTAAGGACAGTGTAATGAATACCCTTCTACCCATTCTTCTCTGTAATTTTCTAAATATTGTCCTAGGAGACATTTCTAAAAATAGAATTGCTGAGTCAAAGATTATTCTCACTTTCATTTTGTCTTCAACTAGCTTTAAAATGAATTTTAGACCATATAAAATTTAAACTGTACACATTTTAAATCACATAAATTTTTAAACTGTACATAAATTTCAAACCATTTAATTTTTAAACTGTATCAGTTTTAATCTATGTAAGAATCCCCTTTGAAAAAGATCATGTTATGTTTATATTCAATTTTGATTCATACTTCAAAATTATCCTCTCAAAAGTGCAATAAGGATGCCAACTTCTCTGCATGTCAATTTAAAATAAAGAATATTAAAAAGAAAATTTTCATAGGCCTACTTCTTTCAATTTTGGATGCCTTATTTTTAAAATTCAGGTAACAATGTGTGCTTTCGTTAGCTTGTTTGAGGACATTAAAGGATACAGTATATAGAGAGAAGTTTTGTGCCTTTTTCTTGGCCCACAAAACACATATGAATAAATGATAATAATCGATATTGTTATTGCTATTATTATCCTTTGGATCCTCTGCCACATTAAATTTGCCTCTATGGAGCGAGCCTAGTTCTATCATTTGATATTCAGAAACTAAATCTCATCTATACTCACCTTGAGACCTTGAGTTACTCTCTTTAATAATATGAGGCTAGGAAATTTAAATGGTGTAAGGGAGCTGGCTACAGAATCTGGGAAAGAAAACTATCTCCGCTACTGTCTTGCTAATCAGGCCTCTGGCTACAATCTTCAATGGATCCCTTCCTTGGAGAATTTGAGAATATTCTAATACCCAGAACTCTGGCCCACAGGCACTTGATAAATGTCTCCAGATTCTATCTTAAAGAGCAATAATGCAATTTGGGTGAAAATAAAGAGGCAGCCACGTAGAGGCTGGGCAGGATGAATGGGGAGATTTCATGGGCCCCTTTCCCTATTACAGAAAGAGATATTTATTGCCTGCCGCACAGCTGAAGGACTGCATTTGGAAATGCCATACTAAGTAGTCTGTGGCTGAGGTCCCGGGGCTCAGCCCAGGATAAGGCATTTGGCAGGTTCAGCCCCAGAATGGCAGGAAGCCCTGCTTTCCAAAAAGCAGCTGCAGAAAGAGGGCTGAGTTTGTTAAAACTTATTTTCATCTCCCACTGCACCCCTCGGGCACTCTCCCAGGCACAGGGGTCCCTTTGTGGTGCAAGACAGGGGAGTAGGAGAGGAAAAAGGGGGGAGGGGAGGGAGGGCAGGGAGAGAGGGAGGGAAACTTGGAGAATTCACTTTTTGACAGCCAGCAACAAGCTCCAGGTAATTACTGACAAAGTGATCTTTCCCCAGAAGAAACCAGATGACTTTCTGCATTCGGGTCTCTTCTCTGAATCTCTGGATGCTTTATTATTGGTATTTTTGTTGGTATCATTGATGCTCTCACTGGAATTTTTAATATTAATCTGTTGGTATCTTTATTCCCTGAATCAAAGCTCTTGATAGCTATTATTTTAACTTCAAAGATGAAGGAACATTTTAAATAATAATTTTTACATTTTATAGAAGAAACAGCACAGAAATATTAAGTAACTGCCCTAATATCTTTCCACATATTGATGACCCAGGGGATATTGGGAAACAGACTCCCAGGATCCCAAACCCTGGGTCTCTCTCCAAGGCCAGTCTTCTGACTTCTTGTCTCTGGTTTTACATTTGTTTTGGAGACTGATCATACCTTAGTGGGTATCACCTCAGTCTTGAGAACAGCTTGTTAAGCCAGAGCTCAGGTTTTTGTAAATGGGTTGTCTCAGATGAGTTTGGGCTTCATCACCCATTAGCTGGGCGACTACCAGCAAGGCCCTGACCGCTCTGTGCCACGGTTTACTCATCTCTAATGACAATATACAAAATAATACTAATAATAAAGCCTACCTAATCAGATTATTATGAGAATTCAACAAAATATTGCTCATGATGCACCCATCATGGTATCTGACCCACAATGAGATCATAATAAATCTTAGGGGAGGTGGTGGTAGTTAGGTACTAGTGTATTACAACTTAATTGTATAGCCAGGATTTTTAGGTTACGTTGCAGGTCCTGAAAAAGGATTTTACTGGTCTCTACGGATTTTTTTTAATGAAAAAAAAAAAAAAAGAAAAAAGCAATTGCTATCAACTGGAGCTAGGGACACATGCCAGAGGGCAAACTTGGGTATTTATTTAGCTGAAGCCCCCAAGTCTTCAAAGACTGGGGCCAGGAGGTACACTGAATTCTGCCCTCCGATAGGGCAGCCCTGAGAGTCACCCAATACCGTGGAGAAAAGCAGCACATCATATTAGCGGATCTTCACCTTTGGGGGAAATTTTCTCTATTCAAGATTCTGATCAAAGTTTTAAAGTAAAATGGACAAAGATGCAAAATTTTGCATCCAGTTTTAAGCCCCTAAATAATGCCAAGCATGCCTTGACAGATTAAAAAGAGAGACAAAGAGATGAAAGATGCATTGCTTTTCTGCTTTTAGGTTTGCAGCAAAGTGGAATTTTGATCCTAGATTATTCTCCCTGCAGACTGGATACTTCAGGAGGTCAGCATCTCCCTGACCTCTTATTAGGTCCGATATTGGAAAAATAGGACAAAAGTTGGGTCAGGAGAGGTAACAAATGGGTAGGGAAGAATCTAGAACCTTTGTAAATTATAGCTCCTTCAACTTTCTGATATACTACGTGGAAAAAAGAAAGAAAGAAAACAAAGCCATCCTAGGCGGACTTTATAGGAACAAAGAAAGGTCTTTTCTGGCCCTGGGATCTCATACTGAGCAAATTCAATCTCCTCTGGCTTTTCCAGGAGACATCAGTTGCTCTTTATAGCTTGGAAGGCAGCAGAAGTATTAATAGCTCTATGGACAATGGTGAACCAGTTGTTCTCAAGAATGTTTTGGCTGCTTCAGAGCAAATGACACAAGGTATTTGATCATACACAGACGCCAATCGAGCAGGCCACAAAGAAAGGAGAGAGGTACCAAAGCAGATCTGGGAAAGCCAGAGACATGCTACACCTTCCAGAGTGGTGATTGAGCTTTAAAACGAGGCTTGCAATTCTCTCTTTGCTTTCTTTTTGCTGATTCAGGGAAGGCAGCCATTCCCCAACCCTGGATGACAGCATTGCCTTATCAATTTTTTGATAAGGTCGAAAATAAGGAAAAAATTCCCTTTGGCAGAAGGTCTCACCATCTCTCCCACCTGAACTCCCTATGGAAATAAATGAAACCACTCTGGCGAGGCCTTCCCGAGGCTCTGTTCAAAATAGCAGAGAGAAAAGTGGGACTCAGTCTATTCTATAGATTTTTAAAACGTGATTCATAAAATCAAAACATCTTGGTGTCGAAAGAAACTTCTGAAGTCACATAGACTTCTGAAGTCACAGCCGAAAGATGGGTAGATGTAGTTAAAGGACCAAATTAGATTTCTCTCTCTCTTTCTTCCTTTCTCTTTCTTAAAAGTAATGAGGTTTCATTAGCTTAAGCACAGGGTGTTCATGGAGTGACCAGAATTAAGCTGATAAAGTGTTGCTGAGCAGAAAACCAACTCTGATGAAGAGATAATGCTGTTTATAACCAGCATCAGTTACTTAGTACACAAGAGCATCCTAAAGAATTTGAAGTACTTTGTGTCTTGGGCCTGCCTATAAGCCTGTTCTGCATAGTGGATGGCTTAATTATTTTTCTTCTTTCGATTTTAAGAACAAAATTGCCTGGCTAGGGCTACAGCTCAGTGGCAGAGGGCTTGCCTAGTATGCGTGAGGTACTGCGTTCAATCAGCACCACATAAAAATACACAAATAAAATAAAGGCATTCTGTCTGTCTACAACTACAAAAAAAAAATGTTAAAAAAAGAACAAAATTTCCTTCAATATAAACCCTAATCCCAAAATTCTGTGCAGTGCATGTTTGAATGTGCTTGAGTTTCTGTCTATATATCTTCTGATTTTATTACCAGTCCAGCCTCTGCCTGCCTTAAGCACAACACCTTTTTAATTATCCATGGCACAAATCTTCAAACTGGGATACTTGGACTCTCTGGAGTACAAACTTTCCAAATGGTATGTTGGCACAAATCGTTTCAAGGGAATATGTTTCCAAAGTCTCAGTTACAGTATGTAATTTCCCAACACTTTTCTACCCGGCAAAATGCCTGTAGTCAGCCTTATGCCAAAATTTTTTTCCCCCTGTGCCCCAACATCTCCTCTTAACAGAAGAAAAGCTACAAAACACAGCTCTCCCCCGTCCTGATGATGGCTATGCTAAGATTATCCAGTGGTCTCCAATTCTCTGCTTGCAACAAATCTGCAGGAGAAGTTAATAAACATGTCCACCAATACATCATTGAAAATTAGTTTGATGATAAATTATGTTTCTATTTTGGACACATATCTGTAAAGTTGATCATAGAATTGAAGAACATTGGTTTTGGAAAAAAAAATCAAGGCAGAAAAATGACAAAATTGGTGCTGTATCTTTTCTAATTCCAACAATAAGTAATATGAATCCTTATTCAAGAGATAACTAAAAGTCCCAATTGTCTCATTAAAAGATGTATTTCTAATACATTCTTTAATATTGAATGTTTACTGAAATTGGCATGGTATATTATTTTCATCAATTGTCAAGTAATTGTAATAATCCAGAAAAAAAATTAACACTTAAACCTTCTGAGCACGAGACATTTAAAAATTTTTAATATTTCAAATTATATGCCTATTTTTGTGGTAGTTGAGTGACCAACAAAAACTTTCAACAGAAAAATTTATCCTTGTAGGATAAAAATTTTGTGGAAAATGACTCCACCAAGAAAAACAAATGCTATATATATATTGGTTATGTAACAAATGCATGTTCAAGGATATTGTTAAATGGATGATGAGGGGAATCCAATCGCCACAGTTTACAGACCTGTGGATACATTTTTTGCCCCGGAGGGAGTACCAGGGAATGAACTCAGGGTCACTCAATCACTGAGCCACCTCCCCAGCCCTATTTTGTATTTTATTTAGAGACAGGGTCTCACTGAGTTGCTTAGCGCCTCACTGTTGCTGAGGCTGGCTTTGAACTCAGGATCCTCTTGCCTCAGCCTCCTGAGTTTCAGGGATTACATGCATGTGCCACGGTGCCAGGCTGTGGATACATTTTATTTTAGGACAGGAATAGTGAAAACAGACTGGAAATTATATCTTTTATAACAGTTTAAACACAAGGAAAATTTTAGTGGTCCACTTACAATGGTGACAAGGGGTAGATTTTTCAAAATTCTTTATGTGCTTCAGAAACAAAAATGTTTGAAGTCCACTGATCTTGACCCTTGCTACTCAAAGTGTGGTCCTGGAATTTTACCAACATCATCTAAGAGCTTGTTAGAAATACAGATCTCGGTGGTCAAGTGCTTCTGGGTTCAATCCTCAGTACAAAAAAAAAAAACTATTCTACAGGATTCCCTCACATGGATAGTGTCTCAAAGTTAACCTTCTTACCCACACCCCCTTTTATATTTTTATTTTTTTTCAGTGCTGGGAATGCAAACTAGGGTCTTGTGCAAGTGTTCAAGTGTTGTACCACTGAGTTACATCTGCAGTCCTTTTTCTTTTATTTTGAGGCAGGGTCTCACTAAGTTGCCCAGGCTAGCCTTGAATTTACAATCCTCCTGCCTCAGCCTCCCAAGTAGCTGGGATTACAGGCATGTGCCACCACGCCTGATTTAACTTTCCACATGTCTTCCACTCGTTTCCCTATCCTAGTTTATTGAATTAGTATTCACTTAGCCCTCAATAGAAACCCACAGTCCTATGGAAAACCTCCTGTTCACATACTGCAATGCTTCTCACCTCCCATCAGCAAAGAAACCCAAACAAGTTTTTTTTTTTTTTTTTCCCATTAAGTAACCGTGTACCCGGCAATGAGGATTGAAAGTTAAATAAGATATAGCCCAGGCTGACCTTAAATAACTGTTTCCTAATGCCTTCTCTGGTGGACAGACTCTGTTTAAAAAAACTAAATAGAAGAACAATAAAAATTTAAAGAGTTTATTTGAGCAAACAATGACTCATGAATTGGCCAGCTCCAAACCAGAAGTGGCTCAGGAGTTCCACCAAGGGAACACAGGCAAACACAGAAGTAAGGCGAAGAAAACATTTGATTGATTACAAGTTGCTTGGTCTATGCTGTTGAATACTTCTCTGCTATATAATTATATGTTTGTTGATTGCTTCTGACTGGTTGAGCTAAAGTTCTTTCTTTGACCATTTATAGGAGAGGGCATAAGTTTCATTTATGTTTGCCGTTTTATCAAGGTTCAGGCCACACACAGGTCTAACTGGCTTTGTCTGCTCTGGGATTCTTCATGCCTGGTTTTCATTCTGCTCTAACTTCCAAAGATCCCTGCTTTCTGGGGGTCACCATTCTGCATACCTCCTCCCCTGAGTGTGGATGGGGAAGGGGAAGGGGTCTGTGACTTGCTCCTAATCAAAAACAGGGCAAGATGGCCAAACAGACCACCCCTGTGTAGACTATACAGCGTAAGTTCCCTAACAGGCAGGCTCTAGGGTCCCTCTGCCTTGCTGGACTTAAGGAAATGGGTTGAGACATGTCCTTTGGAGAGGATCCTGAGACACAGAACTGCCTCTAGGAGCTGAGGAAATCCTCACCCCAAAGAGGACAAAATTACCAAGCACAGCTGCTGCAAAATGAACTAGTTAATTAGAGAATCCGAGAGCTTGGAGGCAGATTCTTCCCTGGTCGAGTCTCCAGAAGAGCATGCGACCCAGCCCTCGGCTTGGCTGCAGCCCTGCAAGAAAGCCCCAGCCAGCTGAGAGAGAACCCAGCTGAGTCATTGAGACTCATAGAAATTCCAGGATTCCTGCCCCAGGAACATCGGGAGGTAATGATTTATTATGCTTTACAGAAAACTACTCATGCCCTGACCAAACAGGCTCAGGGAGACCTTGGCCACTGCTTTCCTATCCACCATCTCTCTCCTGTCTTCATCCAACATCAACACCCACAGCAGATGGGCTGGGGGTGTAGCTCAGTGATGGACAGCTTGCCATCTGTGAGGCCCTGGGTTCCATCCCCAGTATTGAAGGAAAAAGAAAAAACTACCAGTCGAGTAACTGAAAAGCAACTGTCACCACATCAGATCCATGCATGGAACACTCTGAGGGCCGGCAAACAAGGCCCAGCACCTAGGAGGTTTTCGACAAGCGGGTATTAAATGAATAAAAACGTGAAAGCCAATGAGTCACCTGTGTGTGATACAATACTAAGCAACTAAGCAACGAACCAGCTGATTTGAAAGTGCAGATCCTCCAGATGCACACATCTACTCAGCCAGGGGGGACCACAAGGCCACAGCAAGTGGTTGTTTTGCTTTCGTCGTGATGTGACAGCTAATTTTTGCATTCTTTAAAAGTTATTTCTCCGTGAGTTCAAAGCCAGCCTCAGCAAACAGCAAGGCGCTCAGCAACTCTGTGAGACCCTGTCTCTAAATAAAATACAAAATAGGGCTGGGGAGGTGGCTCAGTGGTGGAGTGCCCCTGAATTCAAACCCTGGTACAAAAAAAAAAAAATGTTATTTCTCATATCAAACTATCCTTTTCTATCCTAACAAAACAAGCAATCCTCTGTAAGTGCCTGATTTGTGTATTTTAAAACCACATTCAGTTTCCAGCTGCAGGGGCGGATAACTGATTTCCAACTGCATGTTTTGCTGGTCCCCATGATCTGGGGCCTGGCCCGTGTCCGACAGGCACATTCCCAGTGTGCACTTCTTCACAGGAGTATAGCATTCCCCACTTCCCTCCGTTTGGCTTTATCCATTCACAGCGAATTTAAGATGCTTCTAAGTTCTATGTTGCTAAGAGACTCATTTGCCCTATGGACAGGGAGCAAGGATCAACGGCAACTTGCTAATAGTTTCCTTCCTGACAGGTTAATCAACCTTGGAAGATGCAGGGCTGCTCTGCTTCCTGGTTTCACCAAATGGTAATTGGAAAAAAAATTAAAATGATGGATAATGATGGATGCTTCGGCCAGAGACATAGCTGAGTGGTAAAGCACTCGCCTAGCATGTGTGAGGCCCTGGGTTTGATCCCCAAGATGTCCAAAAAAAAAAAAAATGTATGGATGTTCTGCACAGGAGTACGTTCCACTCATTTCCATGGTGACAACACAACTCTGTCCAGCCCACACTGCGCACCAAGCTATTCTTGCTTCCATACTGCACACTGCGATCATCTCTGCCTTCGCACTTAGATCTTTAGTGATTGCCCCAGGACATCCAGGACCCTTCCAAGCCATTCAATGCGAACCCTTTAGGAGCATGCCTTATCTCTCTGCTGGGCCCTCTGTGCCTACCCTCCACCGGCTCACCAGCTGACCCAGACTTCTTCATCCCAACACTTTGCTACTGCCATGGTGGCTGGTTTAGAACGAAGTCCTCTGACAGACCCCTTGGATGGAATTTCCTGCATCCTCAGGACCTTTCTGATGACTCCCGCTCCCGCCATTCCTGTGATCGCGTACTTCCACCTCTCAGGATCTCCTCACCCTCGTGGTCACAGTATTCAGGGCTGTGTCTTTTCCCCACCTTGCTCGATGGCAGGCACTGTGCCAGCCACACTCGTTCCCCACACAATAGCCCACAAACACGGATGCTCAGTTTGTTTACTGAATAACAACGGCTCACGGTTGTGGAGTGTCTTACACTAGTGCTCTTGTATCTCTTCCTTTCTTTAGAAGGATGTTACTTCCTTCCTGAAGGCCCTAATCCTGGTTACCTGCACAGCCCCATCTACTAACAGCATCACCTGGAGCTGAAGCCTTTAATGCACACATTTTGGGCCGACATAGTTCAGTCCATAGCAGACCCTATGGGCCTTTCCATGACCCATCGACACGTGGCTCCACCTTAACAAACTCCCATAGAAACATTAGGTACATCAGCTGTTTGGTTCCACCCGCCACCCTTATCACTTGGCCAATTCCTACTTTTCCTTCAAATCCCTACTCAAATTTAGTCCCTCCAGGAAACCTTCTTTGCCTTGTCTTTTTATCTTCTTATCTCTCCCTCCTGCCAAGTTCTCTCACAGTCTCCTTTACTTTGATGATAACACTTGCCACTCTGTGTGTCATACCTTGTTCACTCATCAGTCTTCACCATGAGAATGCAAATCCCTCGGTGGTAAAGGGTTTGCTTTTGTACCTATGGTATACGGCAGTTAGCATGCTTTGGTGTGTAATGTGGACAGGGCAGAAATAAGACAGGATGGGGTGGCGGGGAGGGAAGCCTGGGCCTAAGATATAGGATATAAGAAATGGCAGAATTAATGCTTTTGAATGAATACATGGGTGAGATTAATAGTGAAATTAGGAGAAAGGCAGGAATAGTTTCTCCCCTGGACCTGGAGTCTTCAGAAGGAAGATAGCTCTGTCTACAAGTTGGTTTCAAACTTCTGACCTCCAGAAATGTAAGGACCATATTACCCTTTGAAGCCACCGTGTTTGTGGTATTTTGTCACAGCAGCGATTGGAAACAGATACAGATGTTTATTTCTCTGTGTGATTCATTGAAACCAGTGGCTCTAAAACTTGGCACCCTAGGTTCTACATTTACAGCGCCTGACTGTATAGCCGTGGAGTCAAGCCTAGAAATGCCTGAGATTAATAAGCTGCTTGGGTAATTCCATTACGGGGGCGGCGGGGTGTCATGGTTTGGATGGAAGTGAGGGGCCCTCCACAAGCTCACATGTGAGACAATGCAAGAAGGTTTGGAGAAGAGATGATTGGATGGTAAACTTAACCTAATCCATGGATTAGACCCTCATGGGATTAACTGAGTGGGAATGGTGGGGTGTGGCTGGAGGAGGTGGGCATTGGGGGCATGGTTCTGGAGTATATAATTTGTATCTGGAGAGTGGAGACCTCTCTCTGCCCTCTGATCACCATGTGAGCCGCTTCCCTCTGCCACACTCTCCCACCATGATGTTCAGCCTCACCTCGAGCCCTGAGGAATGGAGCCAGCTGTCTGTGGACTGAGACCTCTGACACTGGGAGCCCTCAAATAAACTTTTCCTCCTACCATTGCTCTGGTCAGATCTTTTAGTCACCTCAGTGAAAAAGCTGACTCAAGCCGTGGGTCACAGACCAAATTTTACAAAACGCCGCTTTAAAAATGCTCAAGGTGCTTTGCTCTCCCCCCCCACACTTTAACCCAAAGTCTAGTCCTTTCTTTTGTTGCATGGGAAACAAAAACAAGAAAGAAAAAAAAAAGCATATGCATTTGGTTCAATATTAACTTGAAATGGTCAACAGTGATTTGAATGATAAAGCAATGCTCTCCTTGAGCCCAGACACACCCAAATTACAGAGCAGAGGGAGGGGGGAGGTTAGCCAAATGACTTTCCCTTTGAATAGGGAGAATATGGGAATTCTGACAGACCCCTTATATTGCACCAAAACAAGCAGGTGTTACAACAATGCCAAGGACATGTGCTGGCAGAAGCAATGACTCCCATTCTGGTGGCTCTCTTTGAGTGTTTTCTTGTGGCCACGGGCTCACAGCCCAGCCAGCAGGACAGGACAGTGGAGGAGATCTGAGCTTGTCAGGAAGAGGGCTCTCTGAGAAATTCCTGACCTGGAAGCTGCCATCGTTTGTGTCCTCTAAAGCTTCAAGTGTGGAAACTGAATCCCCGACACAGGGGTGTTGAGAGGTGGGACCTTCGAGGGGTGACTTGGTCATAAAGTCTCGGCCCTCATGAACAGATCAGCATGGCTATCCTGAAAGTGGGTTTGCTTTGGGGAAAGTGAATTCAGCCCCTTTTACTCATTCTCCTGAGCTTTCTTGCTGAGGGATGCCTTCTCCCGGGTTTATGGCTCAATAACAAGGCCGACACTAGAGCCCCCTTGATGTTGAACTTCCTGGCTTCTAAAGCCATCAGCCAAATAAAATTTTAAGGTTTATAAATGACCCATTCTCTGGTATTCTAGAAGAGCCACAGGAAACAAGACCAAGACAGAAGCTTAAGATGGTCTGCATCAAAATCCCCCACCAAAACTAGTCCAGCAGATCAGAATCTTAGCTGCTCAGGTACAGCTGGTGAGTGATAATGGCTATGGACTTGGGTCTTCGTACTGAGACGACTGGTTCATGCTACCATCCGAATCACCAGGCACATCACATTGATCACAGGATTTGGGTTAGGACTCACCTTTGCAGTGTATGACTTGGCCCTAGTTATTTAACTTCTCTGAACTCTGAAACCCCACCTATGAAACAATGATCATAATTCCTGCCTCACAGGGGCTGTTTGGAGATTGAATAAATAGTCGTCGGAAGGTAATCCATAAAATATTAGTGAATATTGGAAGGCACCCACAGATTCTCCTGGCCATAGGCTACACCCTCAGCCCTAGGTGCTTGCTTCACGGGAGACCAAGGAGAGTTTGTGAATTGAACCTGCACAACTCACTACTCCCAATGACCGATCCCTGAATACTCTTTCCAAAACATTCACAGAATCAACGACTCTCTTCTTGCACTTAAATGAAATGTTGACGAAACGTTTAGGCGAAATATGTAATTACATGACAAATAGAACTGGCACAAGAGGAGATGGGCAGCAACAGAGCCAGCTGAGCTTGTGGGAACAGAAAGACCAGGATGAAACAGCAAGGGGGCTGCTCCTTGGGAGCCATGTGCATTCTCCCAGCAGAGGCAATAGGATTTACGTAGAGGACAGAAAGCACCAGTTAATCCAGCAAGGAAGATGAGGTGGGTTATGTTTCTGATGCAGTAATTTGTCTGATAAACAAGCACTAAACTGCCAGGCATGGTGGGTGGTGCACTCCTAGAATCCCCGAGACTTGGGAGGCTGAGGCAGGAGGATCAAAGCCAGCCTCAGCAAAAGTGAGGTGCTAAGCAGCTCAGTGAGACCCTGTCTCTAAATAAAATACAAAATAGGGCTTTGGATGTGGCTCAGGGGTCGAGTGCCCCTGAGTTCAATCCCTGGTACCTCGCCCCCGCCCCCCCAAAAAAGAAGCATTAAACTATTAGCAAAGAGAGACTAACAGAATTTATATGGACCAAAAGAAGCCTTGCTGGCGGAGCTACAGATTTGAAAACTGCTATCAGAGGGAAGACTGAGTTCTGGGGCTTTTTCTAAGTTTGACTTTAGTTGACAACTTATTTCATCAGCTCCTGGAATATTTTGAGATTCACCTCTCATAATGTTTCTGCCCACTTCAAGCCAAGAAGAAAGCATTTGAAGAATCCAGATAAACATCTCAGGACATCTGACCAAAGGCATCAGCAGACTGCTGAGCCCCTTCCTCCCCGGAAGGCCCTCAGGAGTCCCCTGGAGGAAATTGCCTTTTGTTAGGTCACAGAGCCAACTCCAGACTCAGCTAGACTAGCTCTCCCAGGACACACACATGAAGGTCACCAAAATCCATGGCAAGAGTAGCAGTAACTAACAACTCTGAAGATCTTTCTCCTCGCCAGATACTACACCCAGGGCTGTGTAGACATCTTCCTACCCGTGCATTTAAACAATACCCTTGGAGGTCCTGTTTCACAAATGAGAACACTGAGTCTTGGGAGGTTAAAAATTTCATGAACACACAGGCAGTAAATAATAGAGCCTGGCTTTAAACTTAGGGCTACCTTAGGATGGGTTAAGAAGTAGTTTAATCATAGGACAGAACATAAGGAGAGAAGGAATCTGCCTGATTGTAGAGCTTCCCAGGAGCAGAGTGTGATTGATTGATTGATTTTTGGTACTGGGGAAATGAACCCAGGGGTGCTTTTTCACTGAGTTACATTTCCATTTTAATTTTCATTTACTATTATTATTATTATTGGTACTAGTACTGGAGATTGAACCCCGGGGGTGTTTAACCACTGAGCCACATCCCCAGCTCTTTTTATTTTCTATTTTGAGACAGGGTCTTGCTAAATTGCTTAGAGCCTCGCTAAACTGCTGAAGCTAGCCTCAAAACTTGCCATCCTCCTGCTTCAACCTCCTGAGCTACTGGGATTACAGGCTGCACCACTGCACCCAGCGCACAGTCTGATTTTTAACAACAGTTGTAATTATTTAAATAACAGCCCTGAAGATAAAGAGGAACTTAATGTCTAACTCAGCGACACAGCAGAGGCAAAAAAAAAAAAAAAAATGGCGTAGATTTGAGGCAAGACGAGTGTCAATGTCATTGTCTTGGTGAGAGACTCTGAACTAATCTATTGGGATGATGATGATGTGGTGGAGGGGGGATGGGGGGATGATGAGGTAAGAACAGAAGGAGTCAAAGGGAGGGGATCATTGCCAAATATAAGGCAAACAAGCAAAGTTTCAAATCATGTAATACCTGCCTGAGAAAATCCCATCGTAGAATGCTACTGCAATGTCACCTCTGTGGCGGACTATTGAGCATCAAGAGCACATAGCGCACCTCTTCCTATGTGATCTACAGGTGACATCTAGCTCTGGCACCACACCAACGGTGGGTTGGAAGTTTCTGGAAAACAATCTGGCTCTTTCTAAAGAAAATTCTCACATCCACCATATCATTTCCTTTCTCCAATATCCCAGTGGGTTAAGTTAGCATCTCAACAGTAGCAAAGACAAATTTCACTGGAGATCGCAAAGCCACCTTGAGCACCAGATGTTCTCCCTAAGTGTTCAGTTGGTTAGAAATAAGAGGAGAGGGCAGAATAGGGTCAAAGACAGACCCAAACTCAGTATTTCTTGGTGATATTCCTCAAAATCAGAACTAGCCTTAAATGATCAAGAAACAACGCAGTCACACTTGGAGATGCTTAGTTGCAAAGCAAATCATAGAAACTGAGAGTCTCGTCCATTCACTCCTTAAATACATGCATAGTGAACACCTGCCTCAATCTCTTACCTGTCCAATGCCCACTATGCAGCTTGGACTGAGGCCAAATTCTCTGAGCCAGGTGTACAGCTGCCTTACAAGGTGGCTACCAACCTCCTGAAAATAAAGACAGAGTTTTGATTATTTGTGTGTTTATTTTTCTAAGAAATAGGCTCTTAGCTTTTTGTTGATCCTCAAATTCTCACCTTTAAAAGTTAAGACGTCCCGGAACCTAGAGTCTCAATATGGACGTGCACCAAAGGAACTTCCGGATCCTAGAGCCTAAACATGGACATGCTACTGAGGAACTTCCGGATGCTACGGCCTAAACATGGAGGACTGAGGAACTTCCGGATCCGAGAGCCCAAAGATGGACTTGCACCAAGGAACTTCCGGATCCAGGGGCCTAAACATGGATGTGCACCTGAGGAACCTCTGAATCCGTGGGCCTAAACATGGACGCCTGAGGAACTTACGGTCTTAGAGCCTAAACATGGATGTGTACCTGAGGCACGTCCGGATCCGGGTGCCTAAACGTGGATGTGAACCTTTGGAACTTCTGGATCCGGGGGCCTAAACATGGATGTGTGCCTGAGGAACATCTGGATGCTATCCCCTAAACATGGAGAACTGAGGAACTTCCGGATCCGGGGGCCTAAACATGGACACCGAGGAACTTCCGGTCCTAGAGCCTAAACATGGACACGCACCTGAGGCACTTCCGGATCCGTGGGCCTAAACATAGATGTCTGAGGAACTTCCAGATCCGTGGGGCCTAAACATGGACACTTGAGGCACTTCCGTGGATGTCTGAGGCACTTCCGGATCTGGGGGCCCTAAACATGGATGTGCACCTTTGGAACTTCCGGGTCGGGGGACTAAACATGGACACCTGAGGAATTTCTGGTCCTAGAGCCTAAACATAGACATGCACCTGAGGCGCTTCCGGATCCGGGGGCCTAAACATGGATATCTGAGGCAATTCCGGATCCGGGGGCCTAAACATAGACGTACACCTTTGGAACTTTCGGTCCTAGAGCCTAAACATGGACATGCACTTTTGGAACTTCCGGATCCGGGGGCCTAAACATGGACACCAAGGAACTTCCGGTCCTAGAGCCTAAACATGGACGTGCACCTTTGCAACTTCCGGATCCGGGGGCCTAAACATGGACACCAAGGAACTTCCAGTCCTAGAGCCTAAACATGGACGTGCGCCTGAGGCACTTCCAGATCCGGGGGCCTAAACATGGACGTGCGCCTGAGGCACTTCCGGATCCGGGGGCCTAAACATGGACACCAAGGAACTTCCGGTCCTAGAGCCTAAACATGGACGTGCGCCTGAGGCACTTCCAGATCCGGGGGCCTAAACATGGACGTGCGCCTGAGGCATTTCCGGATCCGGGGTCCTAAACATGGATGTCTGAGGAACTTCCGGATCCGGGGACCTAAACACGGACGTGTCCCTGGAACTTCTGGGTCTTTGTCCCTATAAAGGGCAGGGCGTGACTCTCAGAAGAGACGTGGCCCATGAAGAGGAGCGGAGCATGGGGCCTGTTGGGAGGCAGACTGAGCTGTCGCACCCTGAACTTGATGACCGTGGCCTCACTTCCCGGCCTTCCCCAGGGTGTCACTTCCTCCCCTTCCAGGCGGTGCCGGGGAGGAAGTGAGACCAGGTGCAGGGGCCAGGCCCTGAGGAGGGACACCATCTTTCTCCTCGCTTAGCCAGGTGCCCAGCCTGGCTGGGGACAGGGATGTCTTGTGACACTGGCTGCCTCCTGCATCCCTGCCCCAGGACCTCAGGGACCACAGGCGTGGACAGTCGTTGATCCTCCCCTGGCCACTGACCCTCAGTCCCAGGGTCTGCCCAGGGAGAGCTCTGTCTCCCAGAGTGTCAGGGGGCCCCTGTGACCTGCTGCTCCTTACCCACCATCATCCTGGGCGAGCACAGGTCAGGACACCAGACGCTACTGAGGGTGACATCTCCTGGATGAGCGGCTGGGGACTTTGCCTCTGTCCCCAGGTCTTGGACACCGGATGATCCCCCCAGAGTCAGAAAATAACCCCACACTGCCCAAGACTTATTTTTAAGCTTTAGGATTCTGAAATTTTCCTGCTGCCACCTTCTTTGTGAAGCCAGTTCTTCAACAGGGACAATATTCCAGGGCAGGGTGGGGGACAACATCATGGAGTGAATCAAACCAGCTGACACATCTGGTCCTCCAAGAGAAATCTGGATTGGAGGGAGAAGAGCCATTCCCAACTGGCGAAATAGTGAGGTTCCCTTGTCCTTATTTTGTGTAAGAAAAATAAATAATCTGATGTTAACTCATCAAATTATTTTTGACGAGTGCTTGGCTCATAGGAAAACTGATTCTGCTTTATGGATTGAAGTATTCCCTGATTTTAAAATTAAAAACGAAGCCAATTAGGATTGTTAAATCACATTGTCATAATTCTGTTCTTTGATAGCAGAAATAAATAAACCTTTTTTTAAAAAAAATGAATAAATAAAAATAAATTGCAGAGGCAGAGCAGCAAGGGCTGTATTCAAAGCATAAAGTTGTCACTGTCAATTCCTACATTCTATTCTACGGAAAAATGGAGGATGACATCTCCAAGCTGCTTCCTGCTGGGGTATGGACAGTTAAGGGCATTCATCATCAGAGCAGTCCAGAGGTGTACAGTGGCCGATGGCAGGTGACTGGACAAGGCACACAAGTTCTATCTTGTTTAGTGTCACATATTAAGATGACACTAAACAAGATAGTACAGCATGACTTTTTTTTTTGGTAAACAATTAGCACAAACCCAATTGGTATTTCAGCCAGTCTCTGAAAACGGTGAAGGTGGTCGCTCATAATTGTATCAGTGAAAAACAGACGGAGTTTATCTACACGGGCAGTTCGGAAGATCATAGGCCTCTGAGGTCAGACTCCAATAGACTGAGGACAAACTTGTGACTCTAGAGACGTTTGTGATAGCTATATTATGAGGCACTCCCACACAAGGACCCTTCTTTATAGCCTCCAGCTCCACTTATTTTTGGTAGGGCTGACACAGTGTACATCTTAAGTCACATTTAAAAAAAAAAAAAACATGCCACATTGTCCGTTCCCTTTAAATATCCATGCATGACTGTGCTTTGGTCATACTCTCCTGCCAGGTGGTTAAGACCAAGTTGGTCAGAACTGACTTTGTTCTTATTTACCCTTAGGGTCAGCTTAGATTCCTCAGAGATCACTCTCGGGGCATGCATGTGAAGCCTTTTGGCTCCTTTAACCCGGAGGACGTTATGTTGGTGATATCATCTAGGCACAGATATACAGATTCTTCAAGTTCTCCTTTAAACTTAGAAGTTAAAAAAGTTGATGTTTAGAAAAGTATTGTCCATCAGAGGCTAGGAAGGGAAGGACCGCAAAGGAGTGGAGGGAGACAGGAGAGTGAGTATTGAAATTCAGAGAAGGAGGAGGAACAAGTGTTAGTATTTTGTGGAAGAGGGATTATGATAGTTCCCAATAATTTATTATGTATTTTGTAAGGAACTAGAAGAGTTCAAATTTTACAACAAAATAAATAATAAATATATGAGGCAATGAAAATTTTACCCTGATTTGATCAAAACCCATTGAATAATGTATTAAATCATCATTCTGTACACCACCCCCCCAAAAAAGTTAAGACGTGATAGTAGAAAAAAAATGACTGAGATAAAATAATAAACAAGGAGTTATGGTCTGTGAGGACCAACCTCCCTCTCCTGCGTGTCCACCTCCACACCCACCCCCATCTGTGGTCACACTTTAAGTGACAAATTCCCACTAGGGTGTGTGGTATTTGCCTTGTAGTTTCCAAAAGACTGTATATAAATAGTAGTTAATGTTATGGTCATGACCACTCCATTTGCAGGTTGCTTCTCCCTACAGTCTCAAAGAAAGACAAACATTTAATGACCAGCCACCATGTTCCAAGGACAGAACTGTGTGCCACGCAGGTCATTTACCAAGAGGGGAAAAGAGCACTCAGTGCTCTCAGGCTACTCCGTGGACCCATGAGTTGGATTTGTTCTTTGCTTTCTTTCCTTCCTCTTATCCAGCCTGCCCGAGTATATTTCCTTTTAAAAAAATACAAAGAAAATGGAAAATGTAAAAGCTTCTGAGAGATTTTTAAATGTGATTAATTCTGCATACTTTTAAAATGATATTAACACATCCTGCAGCTAAGTGGAACCAAATGGTCTTTATGAAAATAATAAATAAATAAAAATGCGTGCATTTGCTTGGAGCTGGGAATAGCACACGAGTTCCAAAACTCTTCTAGGAACTGAGGGAAACCAATGGTTTTCATCATGAGAATCCCAAGCACGCTATAGACTCCGTATTTGATTGTACAATGCTTGGCTAGATTTTATTCTCCCCCTTCATCTGATGCACACACACACACACACACACACACACACACACACACACACACAGTGAGGAATCCTCTGAAGAATTTAAGCAAACACTGTCAGAGAACAGCAGCTTTTGAAGACTGACACCCCAACACGCACACAGTCTGTTTTGCTCCAGCTTCCATTTCCAGACTACTTCTCCTGAAAAGATGACTTGTTTTAAAAAAATAATTGCGTTTATTTTGACTACTCTGGCTTTTTAAGACACTTTAGCTATATTCATTGCAAAAGCATTCGGAAATGGTCTATTTGTTTCCTGGATCCCAGGACAAGCACTACCAATTCATCTTGTGGTTTTGAAAGAAATAAACACCCCACAGGACCCGTCTGTTTTCAAAGTCAGGTAGCTGTGTAATAACTCCTGGTTTTTTTTTTTTTTTTCCAGGACTTAAAGTGTGTCTGCAGAAAGTGCTCTCCCTCCTTCTGTTGCTCTCCAATTGAAAGGAAACATGGTTCTTTGGCTTTGCCTTACAGGAGCACCTCCCTTCCCCGCCAACAGTTCTAGTCACAGTGCCTGGGTTAGAAGCAAAATCCTCAGAACGTGAAAATCAAATTCTATATAATCCGCTTACAGGGGAAGCAAATTAAAAACTATTTTTGTCAGTTTTTGAGCCCAACACACGGTCTCCACCACAAATGGAATTTGACATTCAATCCCTCCCTACCAATGACCCAAGGGATATAAGTCTGTCAAGAAGCTTAAAGTTAGCTAAGAAGTCAACCTAAGCAACGGGCTGGCCAGGCCAAATTGAAGATACGTGTGCCACATTTTTCTAAACAGAGTCCATTTTCTATGCAGTGTTGGTAAATAATTTCCTTGCATATCACTGAAGTGCTCCAGCTTACTGCATTATCTCAAACGCAGCACGACTTTCAGCCTTGGTCATAAAATATGACATAGTTAAGTCAAAGCCAAAAAACCTAAGCCTGTCTGGATGCAGCACTGTTGAGATGTCATATTTTTGCCCTCCTGTGGCTGCTGTTACACCCACTCTTTGGGGAGGAAGCAGACACCCTCATCTGCCTCACGATGACTATCGACCAGAACACGGTGCAGGCCACATTTCAACAAACCTGACTAACCACTCATAAACATGAAAGGAGAGATGTATTCTTTAGGCCAAGCAGAAATGTACCTGGAGACATTCAAAATTGATTGCAGGGCTGGAGACACAGCTCAGTATATTGGTAGAGTAGTTGTCTCACATGCATAAGGCCCTGGTTTCAATCCCCAGCAACGCACACACACACACATACACACACACACACACACACACACACACACACACACACACATTGATTGCATTAGAACAGAGAAATGTTTTTAAGTGGTATAGCCTAATGGTTATGAACAGAGAAATGAACAGAGAAATGTTTTTAAGTGGTATAGCCTAATGGTTACCAGTGCAAATTTTTTTTTTTTTTAAAGAGAGAGTGAGAGAGGAGAGAGAGAAAGAATTTTTTTAATATTTATCTTTTAGTTCTCGGGGGACACAACATCTTTGTTGGTATGTGGTACTGAGGATCGAACCCGGGCCGCACGCAAGCCAGGTGAGCACGCTACTGCTTGAGCCATATCCCCAGCCCACTAGTGCAAATTTTATTCTTAGACAGAATGCATTCAAATCTCATTTCTGGTACTCGTTAGCTGTGTGATCCTGTGCAGGTTACTAACCTCACCATATAGTTTACCAGTTTTAACTCTGTTTTTTTTTTTTTTTTATGTCTGTGTCCAAAAGACCAGGCGAGAACAATTAGAGAAGGAAAATCTATTTGGCTCATTGTTCCAGAGGCTCAGTCCATAGTTGGCTGACTCCTTAGCTCCGGGCCCAAGAAACATCATGGCAGACGGACGGACGCTGCTCGGGACATGGCGACCAGGAAGCAGAGAGAGCTCCTCTTACCAAGGACAAAACGCTTGTGCCCAGTCACCTCTCTCCTCCAGCCACACCCCACCTGCCTACAGGTACCACCCAGTTAATCCATATCAGTGGATTAATGTACCGATTAGGTTAAGGTTCTCATAACCCTATCATTTCACCTCTAAACTTTCTTTCTTGTTTCACACATGAGCCCATGAGCTTTTGGAGATATTTTTATTTTTTATATTTTTATTTTTTTAGATATGCCTCATATCTAAATGATAAACTTTCTTTCTTCCTTTTTTTCTTTTTAGTAGTGGGTATTGAACCCAGGGATACTTTACCATTGAGCCACGTCTCCAGCCCTTTTGATTTTTTTATTTTGAGACAGAGTCTCACTAAGTTGTTCAGGGCCTCACTAAATCACTGAGGCTGCTCTCAAACTGGTGATCCTCCTGCCTCAGCCTCCTGAGCTGCTGGGATTACAGAAAGGAGCCATCGCCCCCGGGAAACACTTCTATTTTGTGATGTGATGATAGGTGCGGGATAGGTGCGGCAGTGTTCCATGCACGATGTTACAACCCCTCCTTCTTAGGCTATGTTTGGAAATTCAACTTCACCAGCTTCATTCCACAGAGCCTCAGAACTTTCCATTTCTGGCTTTCACCCATTAAAATTGGAGTGCAGGGAGGGCTTTCTTTAAACAGAAGCAATTCTCTTTTGAAGAGGAATTCTGCTTTCAGCTTTAAAAGTAAACAATATGGGTAAAAAACATCCTGTACCTACCCATGTTAACTTCTTAAAAACATGAACTAAATCTAAATCTTCAGCTTGCCCACTTTTGTGTTCTCCCATTCTTGGAAAAAAATCTTTTAGTGTTTATTCAAAGAGCAAGTTGGCTGGACATCGACCTCCCCATTCCTTTCCTTGGGGAGATGCTTGTTATCCTGCCTCAAAATATTCCCTGGCCACAATATCACTATCACTAGCAGGTTTTGTTTCCTGCAGGCTCTGTTTGAAGTAAAATCATGGAAGCAGAGAGAAAGGAAAGCCAAGATTATGAGGGGAAATTGGAGGACTTGGTTGAGGGGCAGTGGGACATCCAGGTAAATACAAGGTAATAGTCCCACCTATTTTCAAAGCATAGCCAAGCCTCTGAGAGGAGCATGTGTATGACCAATACTCTTGTCTTCTCTGTGAATCAATCTATAAACCCCTGGATCCTTAAGGTAGCCCGATTGAGTTTCTCTTCCCTGAAATCCAAAGAACTTGTGTCACATGCTTCCCATTGGGACAGACATTTCATTATCATACACTGTCAGGAAGCAGTAGACCTTCAAATATATTTTCTAGCAAACATAGATAGACTGACAGGTGATAGACAGATAGATAGACAGACAGGTAGATAGACAGATAGATAGACAATCAATCTTCCCATACCAGAGAATGTCCAATGGCTACATTCTTCTTTGTGACCCACTATTTTCCTATTCTCTTCCCTTATGAAAATAAGCACCAAATGGAAAAGAGTCATGAACAGAAATAATTTGATATGATCCTTGGGAGAACCTCCTACTTCTAGGAATATGCTCCCATCAGTCCCAGGAAATAGTCTGTCCCCATGAGATCCCCATGCCTGGATGACAGGGCTGTGACGTATTCTTGATGAAGTCTTGGAGCGATGGACTTGGTTTTAGTTCATCAATTCTTTGACTCCCTTCTGAGGCATTAACCTCAGCTTTCTGACCTTTAAACTAAGGGCTATTTGCATTACCTGGCAAATCCCTGCCAACCCCACAACTTACCTGCTTACGTAAGGCAAGATTCATGGCTGTTTGGGTACAGTTTTCTCTTCCCACGTGGCTGTTCATCGATTGATCCTTTTGAGCTTCTCATCAAGCTCAGAAGACCCTGTAGGCACAAATGGTAGCTCATTCATTCTGACCCAGCTCTGATACCTAGACCCAAAAGAACCTAAAATTCCCACATCACTCTACTGGTGTTTTAATCAGCTCTCTCCCACTGTGACCAAAAAACACTCAACAAGAACTATTTTAGAGGAGGAAATGTTTCCAGAGGGACTCATGATTTCAAAGGTCTCAGTCCACAGACAGCCAGCTCCATGCCTCTGGGCCTGAGATGAGGCACAGCATGATGGAACAAGAGTGTGACAGCAGAAAGTAACTGGGAGCAGGTCACCAGGAAGCAGAGAGAGACTAAGTTCAGCTCACAAAAGATTTACCCCCAAAGGCATGCCCTGAATGCCCCACCTTCTCCTGCCAGACTCTGCCTGCCTACCATCACTACTGAGTGAATCCCTATCAGGGCATTAATTCACCAAATGGGTTAAGGCTCTCATAACCCAATCATTTCTCCTCTAAACCTTATTGCATTGTCTCACACATGAGCTTCCGGGGACACCACATATTTAACTGGGAATAAGAAAATCCAGGTTTCAGCCCTGGATCTTCTTTGTGCTTTGGCAATAGTCTGTTGATAGGAAACCACTTCCTAAACTGCACTGTATGAGTCTTCGAGGGCTGCTATAACAAGGTGGCCCAGCATAGGTGGCGTAAATGACACCATTTATCCCATCCCAGTTATGTTGACAGAGTTTGTTTTTTTTCTGAGGATAGCGATGGAAGGATATGTCCCGGAAGTCTCTCCTACCTTCAGGTAGCCTAAGGTTTACCTTGACTTTATCCCATCTTCTCTCTGTGTGTGTCTGCATGCAAATTTCCATTTTATAAGAACAACAATGTTAGAGGCCAACATTATTCTAATATGACCTCATCTTAAATAGTTACACTTACAATGTGACTATCTTTTTTACAAATACGGTCACATTCTGCAATACTGGGAGTTGGGACATCAGCACATGAAATCGGGAGGAAAAACATTTCAACTATAACTGATAACTCCTATTTTTTTCTACTTTCTAAGGTGACATAAGAGATAATGGATACAAAAGCACTTTGTAAACTGTAAAGTGCTACCCCAACACTAGGAGTTATGGGGACTTCACATATGTCCTTGTTGGAGATTATTCTTTGAGCCTCACAGCCCAATGCCCATCCTATCCATCATTCTGAGTATAAGACTGAGTAGAAGTGGTCTTGCGACCTCTATAGCAGTGCATTTGTTTTTTCTGCAGATGCTGTTTCCTTTGCATTTATTGATTTGCATAAAGTGCCATTTGCTTAAATATTTATGTTATGTGGGTTTGGAAATAGTGTAGCCTAATTTCCACAAAATAAAAGGGTACAT
This sequence comes from Ictidomys tridecemlineatus, assembly GCF_052094955.1. NCBI lineage: Eukaryota > Metazoa > Chordata > Mammalia > Rodentia > Sciuridae > Ictidomys > Ictidomys tridecemlineatus. The sequence continues at coordinate 46,458,812 of NC_135492.1, read as the reverse complement.
TATCTCTCTCGCTGCAGACAAAGTCCTCTTTTTCCAAGCCATTTGCATTTCCATCTCTCCAGGACTGAGATTTATATAAATGGATTAACAACACAAAAATAAAATATAGTCCTTACGGGGGGGGGGGGGGGGATCTGAGTAGAAAAGGGTGTGTACTCTGAAACTACCTAAAATTTTTCTAAGAGTTCCTCCAAAGCCTAAGTTGATAGAGAAGCGATTGAAAATTAAACTAGCTGAAATGATAGTCTCTATTTCCCCTAAGGAGGAAAGACCGAGGAAGTTTTCTGATTCTATTTGGTTGGTTTCCCTAAATGCTTGTATCGGGTCTATTTTCTTCCCAGAGGAAGTTGATGACAATAAGGAATAATTGTTTTTATAGAGAGTAGCAACAAAAATTTTCTAATACCTTGGAAAATTATTTTTAAATTACATGCTGTATTTGTTTCCTATAGCGGCTGTAACAAATTATGAAATAGCTTGAGGGATTAAAATGACAAAGTTTTTCTCTCACAGTTCTCGAGGCTACAAGTACCAATTTTGGCAGGATCACACTGTCCCTGGGGCCCGTGGGGATGGATCCGTTCCTTGTCTCCTCCGGCTCCTTGTGTCTGTCCCCTGTCCCTCCAATCCCTGCCTTATCCTCTGTGTCTCTCTCCTCTTCTGCCTCAACTTCCCTCTGACTCTCTCTTGTATGTCACATATGCTGGCATCCAGAACCAACAAGAGTAAACCAGTTGGTTTCACCTCATTTCAAAATATTTACCTTAACCATACTGGCAAAGAACTATGGGTACAAGGCCACATTCAGAGGTTCCAGGAACTTGGTATGGATGCCTTCCAAGGGGCATTTCTCCACCTGCCACATGTGGGTAGAGAAAATAAGTCTACATAGAGCTTCTAGAAAAGAAGATATGTGTGTGTGTGTATGCTTATTGTATATTAATGTATACATATTATATGCATTATATAATATATATTACTCTTTAATATATAATTAATATATTATGGTTTATTAATTATTTGTTAATATATACATTGTTAATATATGTTAATAAATATAATTTATATATTAATTATGTTAATATATTATATGTTAATATATACATAATTGATATGTTAATTATATGTTAATATATACATTATATGTTAATATATTCATACATCATATACATTATACACACACACACACACACACACACACATATATATGTATGTACACATACATAATATATACGAGGTGACACAGCAGGAACTGCAAAGGAAGGTGAGGGAATGTGAGGTGTAACTGAGCCTGAGGCCACGCCATTTTTGTCCCATCATCAAGAACAGCTTTGCTGCCCTCTGTTTTGGAAAATGGGGTCCTGTGAGAATTGTCATTTCAGGGAAGGATTCAGAGGCTTCAAAACAGGTCAAACACTACTGCTCAAGGTTGGTGATTCTGAAAATGCTTTCCTGACTACTTACAGAAAAGAAGTTTCTGGAAAGAACATGTTCTCTTCCAGTACGGGAGATTCTGTGTCGTGGCTCTGGGAGGAACTTTGGAACCTGTGTGTTAAAGGGACCACAGTGATTTTGATCTAGTCACCAGGATGGGGTGTCATACAGCTCCAGGTCAATCAGGGTACTCATGCATCTGCTCTTAATCTCAGATTTGAAAATGGTGGCAGGAAACGAAGGGGTCTCTAAGGCTGATAAAAAGAATAGAGAGCTGCAGAGGCCACTCCTGTGCTATAAACACCTCTGGGCAATACTTTTTAAAGGATTATTGGCATTTTCTTTAAAATGACACGTGAATACTGAACAATTTCATGTATAATGAGGTCCCTAGATTAGCCACATTCATGGAGACAGACACCAAATGGTAGTTGCCAGGGGCTGACTAAGGGGAAGAAAGAATGGGAAGTCAGTGTTAGTGGGTACAGAGCTTTCATTTTATGAGATGAAGTTCTCAGTTGGATAGAGGTGATGGTTTCACAATGTGAATGTACTTAATGTCAATGAACTGTACACTTAAAATGGCTAATATGATCAATTTACATCATTGTATTTTACTATAATTTTTTAAAAAATTTCTTTAAAAGGACTGGGGATGTAGCTCAGTGGTAGAGCACTTGCCTAGCACATGTGAGGCCCTGGGTTGAATCCCCAGCACCAGGAAAAATTGAAAAAAAAAAAAAAAAAGATCTTATGAAGCAAAGGGTCACAATCTTGAATCCTAGTCCTTCTTGAACTCTTATTGGACTTTTGTGTACACCCCTTTCCTACATGAATTGGGTTTCTAACAGTCAGCACCTACACCTTATTTGGGGAGGACTTCCTTCAGAAGATACTGACAAATGCCCAATTAGCCCAGAGGGCCCCTAGCCACTGACCCCCGGCTTTACCCTACTCAAGACAACTTTGGGCATAGTGTACATATGTCCAAGAGTTCCCCCATGAGATCAGGGTTAATGCAGGCTCTGAAAGATTTTGCTCAAGATCTCACCTTTGCCTGTTTTTTTTTCTGATTCTCTGTCTCCCTGGTGTGCTTATCTGTCTCCCCTGGGGGCCCTTCCTTTAAAAATCACTTGTGCCACACACATATATTATGGTCCCCATTTAGCCAAGTTGATGAGAACAATCCATAGATCAGAACAAACCATATGAGTCTTCTACCAAAAAAGAAAAAGAGTTCTGCTTTCCCTTTGGGAATCAGTTTTTGTTTTTTTTGTTAAACATGCATTAAAAGTTTTAGGAAGTATACTAAGAAGGCCACCGTGCAGGAATAAAATGGTTTAGGATAGCCATGGACAGCTGCACAGAGGAGGGATGGAAGGATTTGGATCAGCACAGACCGGGTGGTGATGGCCGGCCTGAAGCCAGGAGGCAGACTGGTAGGCCACAGGGGCCAGACGCAAAAGTATGCGAAGAGACGAAATTAATAGCAGACAAGAAACAAAGGGAAGTTCTGGGTATAAAAGGATAATTTTTAGAAAAACCATGCCTGTTCTACAGATAGAAAATTAAAACGTGCCAGAGATTTTATTTAGCTCATCAAATGAAAGAACAAGGAGAATGTAAAAAGCAAGTCCAAAGGGGAATCCAGAGATACAGACAGAGGCAACCTGGTGTGCTGGAATAAACCTGCTAACAGATGCATCTGTGACTCCACCAGGAAAAGAAGAGAGAGAGAGAAAAAAAATAAAGGCATTTGCACTTCTAAGAACGAGCGTCGTTTGCATTGCTCTTGGTTTTCTACAATTTACAGATCTGTAAAATAAGTTGGTCTGGGATAATAGATGGCCAAGACCCTATAAAATCAGATAATGCCAAAAGGTGAGATGGTGAATGGTACGTTTTCAACTGGAAGGACACCCAAGTGTCTATTTCGGGCATTTTGAGGTTTTTTTTTGTTTTGTTTTTTTTTACTTTTCCTAACAGTGGTCAAATAATTTTGAGAAATATTTCGTTTAACAAATCTATCTTTTAACTGTTCTCAGAGTCTTAAGTAGGGAATAAACATTTAGAATCAACACAAAGGGAATAAGTAGCATTAGGGACCATTCTCCAAACTTGTTTGGTCAGAGGACTCTTTTCTGCAGAATTACTTTTAAGATCTTATAGACCGTACCTATTCTGTAAGGGTGAGCGCGGGAAACTCCATACCGTGATCTTCTAGAGATAATAGGAATAAAGGGCAGGAGGACATCATTCTGTCCTGCAAGCCTCCCCTGTTCCCCTACACATGCAAAACCCACTTTCAAGGTGGCACATGAAGGGTGGAGGGATTAGTGGGGAAACTATTCTGGTCCCTTACCCCACCCCATCCCCGACATTTATATCTACATCTGTTATTTGTGTCCAGCATGCCTTGGGCTCGGTTACAGACCAAGACATTTCTCAAGAGAAAGGAATGAGGGGCTGAGACACACCTGTTATGATCATGTCTGTCAACTTAGCTGTTGGCTCAGAGCATGAACCGGACCTCACTGAAGAACCAACAGCTGCTCTAATCAGCAGGAGGCCTTTTGGAGACAAAGATGCCAAGCCACTGGAAGTCACTCCCTCTGGGACAAGCAGACTTTCCCATCCTTCTGAGGACCAGTGGGGAAAGCATGGCAGTTGAAACCAGAAGACAGGAATTCAAGTCCTGGCCTTTATTGTCGCTAATTGTGTAGCTTTGGGCAAGTATTTACCACTTCTGCATCTATAAAACAAATGTAAACCCCACTGAGCCCATGGGGGGTTACTGTGAACATCAAATTATTCATTGAGATAACACAAAGCACCTAGTACGTATCTGGCACATAATAATTGCTCAAGAAACATCAATATCTCACCAATTGACTTCATTTAACTAAATTCAGGAAGGCAGTACTATTTGGAGTCCAAGCATATGGTGTGCTACCCCTAATGGTATGGAAGATCATTTTTTGTTTTTAGTACATGAGTTATTTTTATATGCATTATATTTTAAAAATACTCCCTCTGTAAGTCCAAAATTTCTTAGATAATTTTGCTTAGGCTAAAACTAAAGTACTTAAGAAAACAGGGCAGTGAAAAGAAGAATGTTAAGTGAATCATATTCTAAGTTGTATACAGAAAGAGAGCAATTGTAAAGTGGTCTCTGAGCAACAGACTTTAGGGAAACACTCCTATATTGTGCTGAATGGTCCAAAGAGGTTTTAGGAAGAATGTAAGGAGGCTTCAGGAAGAGCACTTCACTAAAGAATTGTATAAGACAGCTGGACAAAGATGGACTTGTCTGCCGCAGCCGGGCTGGCTGGGCAAAATAGCCAGGGGGGGGGGGTGACGAGCAACTTGTGTACATTGATACAGCAGGAGTGGGAGCCGTTTATTGTAGGACAGGAGGGGTATATATACATTCCACACAGCTTATCTTCATTAACATAAACTAGATACAGCAGTCAACCAATAAGGAATCTCCACACTTAATGGCTCGCTGGCGCCACCTCACAAACCACTCCCTCTGGCAAGATGCCAGGCGCCATCCCGACTTGTTTATAGACCCTAACACTTTTCCAGGAAAGTATTGAGCTCCTGGAGATGTTCAAGCAGAGGTCCCCAGACCTGTTGGAAGAAGCCACACATTGAATGTGATGCTAGTTTTGTGTCAACTTGATACGTAACGGGATGCCCTGACATCCGGTGAGCACTATTCCTGGATATCTCTATGAGGGTGTTTCTGGAAGAAGTCAGCAAGTGACTCAGGAAAGAAGACCATTGTCACCCAGTTTGGACAGGCTCCATACAAACCCTTGAGGGCACTTGGGGGTGAAAGGGCAGAGGAAGGATGATTCCCGTTCTCTGACTGAGCTGAGACATCCATCTTCCCCTGCCCTTGGACACCGGTTCTCTGGCTTTTGGACTTGAACCTGGGCCCTTTCTGCTGAAATAGTAGTTACTACTGAAACTACCGAACGACTGCTTGCCCTTTCTCGGCTTGCAGATGGAAGATGCTGACCTCCACGTGAGCTAATTTCTATGATAAATCTCCTCTTGAGAGGAAAAGAGAAAGTACCGGGGAATGAAATTGACCAATTACATCATGCACATGTATGAGTGTGTCACAATGAATCACACTATTGTGCACCACTATACTGCACCAATAAAAATTCATAAAAAGGACGGGCATGGTGGCGCATGCCTGTGATCCCAGCGGCTCAGGAGGCTGAGGCAGGAGGGATTGCAAGTTTGAAACTAGCCTCAGCAACTTAAAGAGACCCTAAGAACTCAGCGAGATCCTGACTCAAACTAAAAAATAATAATAATAAAAAGGCCTGGGGATGTGCCTCTGTATTTAAGCACCCCTGGGTTCCATCCCTGATACCAAAAGGAAAAAAAAAAAGAAATTAAAATAAAGAAATAAATCTCTTTTATGTATCTCTTTGTATAGAGAGCCTATGGGTTCTTTTTTTCCTCTGGAGAAAACACTAATACCCTAGGGATTCAGACTACAGATGGATGATTAGACTGTGTGCTCATTAAGGTCCCCTTTGAACCACAGGAGATGAGGCTCCTATCATTAGAAGGATTTTTGTTGTAGAAGTTGACAGACCACAAGTAAAAAGTATTGAGTAAGAGACTCCTGGGAAAAGAGAGTGTCCTTCAGAACTTGAGGACTGTGGGCTGTCTCCTGCGCCCTGTGAGTCCCCTGGCTGGGTTTCTGTGGCCTGCGTCCATCTGCGAGTGCCTGCCAATTTCCATCACATTTCACAGGTTCTGAGCTTCCTATTCACCGGAGGCTTCCTCCGAGAATACAGCCTAGATCCTCTGCTGCGGTGATTTCCTCTGGGTGTGAGCGGGTTGGAAGGCACAGGGTAATTAAAGCCCACACACACAAGCCTGTCTGGCTGATGGATGTGCGCTCCCCTCCGATTGAGTCTGATTTGAATGAGAATACCAGGTAGGCAGAGCCCAGAGAGAGCAAAGCTTCCGAAGGCCTTTCTACCTTCTAAAAGGAAAATGTTAGACCGGATTGGGTGAGCTCTGGAGGCAGGCTTCCTTCCCCAAGGCACGCCCTCTTCTCTCTCTCTTTCTGTGTCTCCTGCTTCTCCCACTGAAGACCTCAGGCTGGGATGCCACAGAGGAAAAACAAAAAAACAAAAAACTATCCTCCTGGCCTAACTGGTTGCTTCACACAAAACACATCTTATAGAGTATCAGGTGGGTGATCTCCAGGGAGTATAGAAAGCCCCTCAAAGGCTTCCTTTTGACTGAAATCCCTTTCACAGATAACAATGACTTTGTCAAGAAGCACCACCGGCCCCCAGGGAAACACCATGGTTGGAATTCAGGCAGAGGCTGAAATGATCTGTTTGGTCCTAGTGGTAGAAGTTTTCATTAGGGACGTTACTGCCAATGCTGTTACTAACCACAGTACACACCAGGCGCCATCCTGAGACATACACTGATCCCTTCTCACAACTATCTGTGAGGTAGGGGGCTCTCATTATCCCGTTTCATAAGTGACAGATCATAGGTGACTAGATGAGGCGAGGGCTGAGGATTCTAACCCCAACCATCTGGCTCCCAACTTCTATTTTCAGCCAAGGAGGTAATTTACAGATAGCTCATCTGAACCAGGCCTTTCTTCGTAAATAATGAGAAACTGACTCAGTGGAGCGTGCCTGTAACCCCAGGCCAGCCTGGACCATTTAGCGAGACCCCATCTCAAGATAAATAATTTTTAAAAAGGGATGGGATGTATAATCCCCAATACTGCAATCAATCAATCAATCAATCAATCAATCAATAAAAGAATGAACAAATTGAGGAGATGTATCCAACATTATGCAGCTAGTACGTGGCACAGCTGGTACCCAAATCCAAGGATTTCCAGAATTCTGAGTCCAAATTCCAGCCTCTTTCAAAGAAACCTTTGTATTGAAGTGAAAAGAAGAGATGTGAAAGATTCTGGGTTGAAATTTAGGAGGACGGACAGCGTGACACTAGCCATGAGCAAGTACTTCACACCTCCTTCCGGGTTTCTCCTTGGTGGCCCTGTGGGATCCAGGGGGAGCCTATACCAATGAGCCCCTCTTGTACCACACTGGCCTGGCCGTGTGGCCTCAGAAGAAGCAGTGATCCCATCTGACTGCTGGAGAAACAGAGGCTGCGAGAAGCGGGGCCACTTGCCCAGAGTCACACAGCCCAGACTGGTGGCACAGAGACTCAAATTGAATGACTGGTAGAACAAACTAGACTAATTCACCGTGACTTCTTGGGAAAGTGAAGCAGGTTGCTGGCTTTCCAAGTGTTGGGTCCTGATGGTGAGTGACATTCCCGCTAAACACCAGCCGGGTGGCCATTCACCCTGACAGTGCGATCCCAGCTGTCCCCAGGTGCCCTTACCACACCAGGTCTCAGTGACAAACTGCTTCTCTGACTTCCCGTGGGAAAGCATGCCCCGGTGACCTGGAGCACACAAAAGGGTCACTTGGAGAATGAAGCAATTAGCGACCCCCGATGAGCTGCTGTTATTAGTGACCTGGTGAATGAAGGCCCAGGAGCGCTGCCCCCACCCCGCAGGACAGCCGTGAGCTGCAGAAGCTGGGGCTCTGGACCATCCCCGCAGCTGCTGTTCCCCCAAGACGCCACAGTCTAGCTCTGGTACAGGAAGTGACAACCCACGTGTTCTCAGGACCTGGCTGGCCTTTGAAGAAAAGGGTTTGCTAATAAGGAACCAGTTGGCTTAAAGGCATGAGCAGTTTCTCTCAGTGCCTGGGGCAGCGCTGGGCCCCGCTCCTCCAATGCTGGGGTTCCACGTGACAGAGTGTAACCATTAATTAGACACCTGGGCCTTATTTATGGCCCATGACTTCAATCCCTGTTAAGGTTTTTTAATAAATCAAACCCTTCTGAAACCATCTGCCGACCGAGGAGGAGAACTAAGGGAGAGGCAGGGAACTCAAGACCAGTATCCCCGCCCTGAAATCTCCCAGACCGGGGGTTTCAATCCCCAGCAGTTAACAGGCTGCGTTGGCTCCCTGGGCTACCCCCCACCTTTCTCAGCCTCTGTTTCCTTATATGTAAAATGGGAATCATAATATTTCTTCATTTTATTAGAATGGCTTTGAGACCACACAACACATTTTATCTGCATTTTAACTACTCATTCTCTTGTCTGAATCCTCCGCTAATTAATAAATTATATAAGAACAGAAATAAAGACTTCCATGCTCACCTCTTGGCTGGGGCTAAATTGCCCCAGAAGTAGGCCCCCTGGTAAGGATTTGAGAGCACGTGGTTCCTCTGGAAGGGATCCCAGGAAGCAGGAAGTCAGGGAATGAGGAAGGAAGCAGGCAGGAAAGGGACAGGGAGCCAATAAAGAAGAAATCATGCAGCCTTTTCCTGCAGTGGGCAGCTGAAGCTCGGTCCCATTATGATCCTTGGATAAAGCATGCCCGGAGAGGTGAGGGAGCTGGGCACTCCTCTACCTGAGTCTGTGCATCACGGATGAAGGCAAGGACTGGAAAGGGCAGAAGCTGAGCCACTTATCCACCAATTCCCATCCGCCACTGGGAGAAGGCTGCTGCCGGGGGCACTGGCTGCTCCTGGGGGCTCTAGCTGCTCCTGGGCACCTTCAACGCCCTGAGTACCCGACAGAGAGAGAGCCTTCAGGCAGAGAGTTACAGGAGCTTGCACAAAACGGCAGGCAGCATGTTCAGATGCAGTGGACGCCCACAGGAAAAAGGACCGGGCTCTGCCAGGATCTGCTCTTCCTCCTCTCTATCTCTGGCCTCAGCACATTGCCCAGCACACGATGGTACCTAGGAAACACTGAGCGAGTGAATGAATGAGTGGAAGGAAGTCACATGACCTTGGCTGCCATGACCTTGGGCTATTTGTGAAATACCAGATACACCTGGCCCCATACACACGGAAGAAATATACAGAGATGGTGTTCATTATAACAAAACAAGTAACTCTTCAGAACCACAGAAGAGGCACTCGCCCTACCAAGGCAGGTTAAAAGGAAACAGAGCTTACTTTCATCAGGAAGGATCGTGAGGGTTTTAAAGAGGTCTCATTTGATCCAGCTTTTTAAGCATGGGTGGCCTTTAGGCCTCTGGAAAGCAGAAGCTATATCCCTTTTATCTCTGGCACACTTTTGGAGCTCAATAAACATTTGTTGAGGGATGAATTTGGCCGAGTAGCCAGTAGAAGAAAGGCATTGACCGAGACGAGCCAGGAGACGTGCATGAATAAGGGCGCAGGGAACAGAAAGTATGGCATCTATTAGAAACAACAGGTTCATTTTGGTCAGGGCATAGATGCTAATGGTGTCTAGTGCCTCATGATGTGGGGATGGCAGATGGAATTAGGAATGAACAAATGCCACGTTGAGGAGTTTGGACCTTATTCAAGCTGTTGCAGCGACACCCCCGAACTAAACACAGCTCCTTCTCCCTGTATCTCGGCTTGGATTCTGGTCTTGGCCAATGGTTCATTAGTAAATGCAAAACAAGCAAAGGCTTAAGAAGCACTTGTGTTTTGCAAGAGGATCTGTCTCCTGTCGCTCTTAGAGACCCTGAGATGGCATATGAAGCAGCCAATGTTTGCCCACTAGAGGGTGGGCGACCAGGCGCTCTGAAAACAAACCATCCCCCAAATGGCTGCCATAACCAGCCCCACGCATGTGAATGAGGTCGACTAGATGTGCTAGCCCCGCTGAGCCAATCAACAACAGAAGGCTCTGGCCAACCCACCCAAGTGTGAGCCTAGAGAAGAGGTGAGGGCTGGTTTGAGGATGTAAATTTCTCAAACAACAAGGGGCAAATGCCAGACACGAGATTCCACATTAATAAGACAACCCAACTATTATCAACTGGTAAGACAAGACGATCAAAGCGAAATAATCTAACATTCAGGGAGCAGAACTCCAGAGAAAAAGAGTTCAAAGCTGGAGATCAGATTAGAAAAAAAAAAAAAAGAAGACTCTCACAATTCTAAGAGACAGAGGCCGGGTTTGGGCTGCCGGTGGCTGGTTATGTGGCTCACTGTTAAGCTCGGATGCTTTCACCCTCGGATACAGTCAGAGTCACTTAGCATAACTGGAATGGAATGAAGACGTGTGGAATTATTTTTGACTCCCGAGCTGCTATGATAAAAGGCTTGGTGAGAAAAGTCGTATATGTTGCTGCCTAGTCTGCCCTGATGTACTTCTCTCCACCTATTCCAAGAATTGAATGCTTGTGTCAATCAGAAAAACTCGAAACAATACCCTTTGCTTTTAAAGACTCCATATTTTAAAAGCCCGTCTAAACAATCCTCTGGCTGCTTCATGCTGCAGCTTTGGGCCATGTGTTTCCGGTATTTCACAAATAGCCCAAGGTCATGGCGGCCAAGGTCATGTGGACTTATTAGAATACTTTGGCAAGTCATCCAGAGGACCAAGCTGAAAACCATCCCTGCAAATGTCCTATGGCTGGCTTTATCCACAGCTCCATCTCTGCTCTCATAATTCCCTCAAAGATCAAGGTGAGGATAATTTAGGGAACTAGACAAATCATTTGTCTTGTTTTCCACTGAATTCTAATGTATTCTTCAGCATGCAAATTGCATGAGACCTTAGCTGAGACAGGAAACAGGGAGAGGGTGAAGAATCGGGGTCTGTTTTTGCTATATTTACTTTACTTTAGCAATCATAACCCACTGTAATTATGAGAAATAACCCAGAAATGATCCTCTGTCCGCCCACCCCCCGACTTCAAAGGAAACTGATGCTCTGATTACTGGTAAGCAGTGTTTCTAATGTCCGCGTTGAAAGCACAAGCCTTTGTGTCTCTACGGAACCAATTATCTGTAGCTCTGGAAAATTAAGAAGTTGAATTATGTTTCCGTGGATGCACACTCAGAAGCTAGGTACGGGCACCGGGTGGATGGTTATCACGATCCTCTCACAAACCCTCGTGAAAACACAGCCCTTAACTCGCAGCTCTTCTCGCTTGCTCAGGGTGTAGAACTTCAGGTTCAGTGGGTGTTGGGTACCAGGGCCTATATCACAAAGTGTCACGGATGTCATGTGCTGGCAATCATCTCATGGGGGACTAACTGTCGTCTGAACTTGCTAAGCTGCTCATGTGTGTATAACTGATTTCATATTCAGTTTTCAGGGGAATTGATGGGTTTTTTGAATCTATGACAAACACGGCCCCATTGTAACACAGTGGAGAGATAAAAGCAAAGTCTTGAGAGAAAGGAAACTAGAGCCCCAGAATTTCCTATGAACAATAGCAACATTAAATATTATTGCTAATGATGTTATACGTAATAAGAACAGGTAACATTTATTGAGCTCTTAATGGGTCCCTGTGTCCAAATAGCAGCCTACCTACCACTTGCTTGGTTTGACCTTGAAAAAAATACTGGATTAGCCCCTGAGGAGTTACTAAAGCAGAGCAGCTTAAACCACAGAAATTTATTGTCTCACCATTCTGGAAGCTAGAAGTCTGAAATCAAGGTGTCCTGAGCCCATTCTTTCTCAGGAGTCTCTGCTGCTTCTTTTTCTGTCTTCTGGCGTTTGCTGGAAACCCTAAGCATTCCTTGGTCAGCAGAGACATCACTATAGACACAGGCTGCCTTCTCTCAGCGGGTGTCTGTCTGTCTGTCCAGATTTCCCCTTCTTTATCAGGTCACCAGTCATAATGAATAGACCTCACCCTAATGTCCTTAAAAGAACTTTATTACCTCTGTAAAGATCCCATTTCCAAGTAAGGTCACTAGAAGTTCAGACTCTAACTAACCTTTTGTGGGATATGATTCAGCCCCTAACAGGTAACCTGAGCTCTCTCTTGACTTCACATTCCCATTATGGAATAAGGCTTCAAGGGCGGACATCTCCTGGCTACTGAGAAGATTCAATTAGACCATGTGTGTAAAGGGCTCAGCACCGAGCCTGGCACACAGCCGGAAGGCAGTAAATGTTAGCTATTATTATCATCATTAAAGTAGGGATATAATTCCTTAAAGCTCAATTTGTTTTGCTTTGCTTCACAGAGGGAAAGCTGAGGGCGATAATATTTTCTCTCGACTCTAAAGGGCATAAAGATTTTTCTTAAGAGTGCAAGCTGATATTTACATCTTGTACTTTACGGGGGAGCTATATGTTTGAATAAAGTTTACTTTTTATTTTAATATTGCCACCTCTTCATACCATGATAAAATCACTTTGAATAAACACTTCACTCCCAGCAAGTAAATAAATCTTAAAGGTTAAAGACCTGAACAATTTAAATAAGGTCAAGAAAGGTTCCTTCTACATTATCCCTAAAAAGGAAAAGAAAAGAAAGAAAGAAAGAAAAAGAAATTAAGGCTCTAAAATGCAATATCAAGGGCTTTCATTCCCCAGCCATTGCTAGATTTCTGATGCTCAAACATAGAAAAGACCATGACTTTGAGATTCAAGTGTATCTGGGTTCAACTCCTGACGCTTAATGGGCTCTTTTGACCCCTTACCCGCTCAGTGGCCAGAGAAAAGTTTTTAAGTTTTCTTTCGTCTATTTCCTCATCTGTTAAATGGACCAAAACATCACTTCAAAAGTAAGCCAGCCTGACCGTCAACAGATACCTAGAAAATACTGAAAGTCAAAATGAGTTTGACACACCTGAACCACTGAACACGCAGTCAGCCTGCCCTACCCCAAATTCGCCTGCTCAGAACACTTACGTGTGAGCCTACAGTTGGCAAAACCATGTGATGCTTCCTAGTATCGAATCTCTTCTGCAATTTATTTATGCTGGAAATAAAAACAGAACGGATGGAAGAGCAGACTTTTGTAACCAGGGTAAATTTAAAAATTTTTTAAAGTTGACTCATCACGGGTCAGAGACCATCTGTATACACAATGCAACATGATACAGTCTTGAAAAGGAAGGACAGTTTGACGCAGGCTACAACACGGGTGGACCTTGAGGACATTGTGCTAAGTGAAACCAACTCGTCACAAAAAGGCAAATACCATGCGAGTCCACTTACGTGGGGTATGGAGAGGAGCCAGGTTCACAGAGACAGAAAGGGGTGACGGGGACAGAAGGGATTGGGAGCTGTTGTCTTGGGATGCAGGGTTTCAGTTTTGCCATTTGGGGAGTTTTAGAGATGGATGGTGGTGGTGGTGGTGGTGGTAGTGGGACCGTAGGGGGAATGTTCTTAATACCACTGGTAGGCTGGGAATATGACTTGGGTATGTTCTTCCAAGATTCATGTGTTGACATTTTATTCCCATGATAAGGTATTAAGAGGAAAAAAACAAATTCGACTTTGGTGTTCAGGGGTGGGACCTTTCAGAGATGATTAGGATTAGATATGGTCATTAGGGTGGAGCTCCCATGATCAGATCCTGGTGACTTTATAAGAAGAGGGAGAGAGACCAGGAGACATACAAACTCATGTTGTATTCCCTGTCTCTCACCTCACTTTTATTTATAAAGCAGCCTGCCTCAGGTGTTTCATCATAGGAATGCAAAACAGTCTAATGCACCACTGAACTATGCAACTAAAAATGGTTAAGATGGTAAAATTTATGCCGTGGTATACTCTACTATGATTTTAAAAATGAATTCTACAATGTTAATAAATTCTGAAGAGCAAAACAAAAATGTGAAGCAGCCTAAGGAAAGCCCCTAACGTAGTGCCCGACAGATGGCAGGTAGCTATTAGACGCTTTCCATCATTGATATTCTCCTTCCTCCCCACCACCCATCCTTGGAAAACAGAAACGGAATGTGCCCAGGGGAGGGGACTGATGTGAAAGATTGCAGATAATCCACTAGCCCTTGATTCTGAAAGGAAGCTAATTAAGTAGGTCAACCACATTGAATCAGGAGATAAGGAAACTCGTCCATATGCCACTATTAACTGGTTCTGTCAGTGTAAGCAAGTCACTTAGCTTGCGGGACCTATTTTCTCATCTGTTAAATAAGAGGGTTGAATTAGAGGATCCCCATTAAATGCCAGTCCTTAGAGACTTTCATCATGTAAAGTCCAGATGTGGTATTTAAGAATGAAGGGACATAGCTTAGCATGCTAATATGCCTTTTTATGCAGAAAAATAGAAGAGGGGGAGAAAGATCTTTTAACATGACAAATTTGCAAAAGGGAAGAGGGAAATAAATTAGAAGTCAGGCTGAAGTGAGCAATTAATAGCAAAATACCACCACTATTCTAGGTCAAAGGTTAGCATACTTTAAAGACTATGAAAGCCAGGTGCGGCAGCCAACGCCTATAATCCCAGCCACTTGGGGAGGATCAAAAGTTTGAAGCCAACCTGGGCCACTTATCAAGACCTTGTCTCCAAATAAAAAATATAGCTCCAAGGTAAGGAGTCCCTGGATTAAATCCCTGAGACCATTAAAAAAAAAATTTAAAAAGCTTACTAGTGTTTCAAGATGAAAGACCTCTTCCACAACAACGTTTATATAGTTAACACTACCGTAATCTACACTTAAAAACATAGAAATGGTACATTTCCTATCATGTGCTTTCACCCTAATCAAAGAATATGGGTGCCTATTTTCTTCCCCTCACCTCCTTACTTCTCAAAACAACGCTGTTGGTTTTCAAACATTTTTAGAACATCAGAATCCATTCTAAAGTTGAACACCGTGGGGCTTCTCCACCTCCCAGTACGGCCTCTCTCCCTGAGCCCTCTGAAGATTCCCTACTATTGCAGAAGGCTGGCTTAAAATCAATTCTGTGTACTCCATAAAGAAATGTAAATGCCCTCTCACGGTGCATTCAATTGGGAATTAATCAATAATGGTGGAGCTTTGCTAGTCTAAGCCCTTCCATCCATCTAACCATTTATGGTAAATAGTGTATAAGTGGACCTTAGAGAGGGTATTTCTATCAGCCTCCATGGAGAGACTTTATAAATATGAGAGGTGAATAGATGTGTTCATCAACCCCCAGAGCTTAGTACGGGCTCAATAAAGATATGTGTAAAAGACCAACCTCTTGAAAGGGCACAAGCACCAGGAATAGCATAGAAGAAGTATTTCATTCATTCATTCATTCATTCATTCATTCATTCACAAATGTTTCCTTATCATCGACTATGTTCCAGGCCATTGTTAAGAACAAAGGCTAAAAACATGAATGAGACAAAAGTGTGCACTGTGGAGGAGCTGTCTGGTAGTGTTTGAGAAATGTTTGGCAGATCATTGGAAGGAAATGTGAGAAATGCAAAAAGAATCTAGAGGAGCGGATTGCAGCCATTGCTGGGGAAGGTGGTGTTAGGCACCCCCCAAAGCAGCAGCCCATCTGAGACTGGCTTAGTGTGCGGGAGCCCAGAGTGTGGACCAAGAGGAGAGGAAAGAAACAGAGCCCAAGGGTGGGTGCAGGAGAGCCCTGCGTGGCTTCCTGTCCCTCTTTGTCCCCTCCTAGGGAACCTCCAAATGACACTTGCAGAGAGACTTGCATTCTAGTTGGTGGAGCAAGAATCAACCAAGAGGAAAGAAGAAAAAGGGAGATTTCACCTCCTCAGTAGAAGCCAACATAAAAAAATCACACTTGACTTTTACCCATAGACGAAAACAGGGGATGTTGTTTGATGAGAAAATAAACAAATGAAAACAAAAACATGAGTCCTTGATTCTGTGACATTGGAGAGGCAGAAACCTTTGCCCAGGCTGGGTAGAGGACCTGGAGGGAGGAACTACTCTACCAGCTCCCCCAGACCCCGCAGCACAGAGACGCTGGGTGCTCGGGGTTGAGTCTCCTGGCAGGCGGTCCCCCTGCCTCAGTTTGGGGCTTCGGGTACTCTGAGCTCAGACTTTATCAGGACACTCCACTTCCCAGATCCATTTGATAAAAACATTCCCTTCAGATTCCAATTTCTTCCTGAATATTAGAAAACTCCAGATTCATTTTACTGACACCAGCAGGAACATCTAAGTAATCCCCAACTGGGAGGCTCCCGAGAGTTTGGGTTAAAATGCTGTTCGTCATGGAGGGAACTGGTGTCACCTTCTTTCCTGTGTGAACAGTCACTAGACAAACATCAAACAAGCACAGTTCATGAAAATGCTGACCACTAACTAATTAAATCATGACAGGAAACTTTAGAGCCTCTACTACTGTTTCTAAGAGTATATCCCATTTTCCCTCAAATTTAATTTTTTTTTTTTTTTTGGTACTAGGGATTGAACCCAGGGGGAAATTAACCACTGAGCCACATCCCCAGCCTTTTTGTGTGTGTGTTATTTAGAGACAGGGTCTCAATGAGTTGCTTAGTGCCTTGCTTTTGCTGAGGCTGGCTTTGAACTCAAGATCCTCCTGCCTCAGCCTCCAGAGCTCCTGGGATTACAGGCTTGCACCGCTGTGCTGGGCCCCAAATTTTAACTTTTAAAATCTTTTACTTGATAAAAAATCAAAGCAACGACTGCTTCCGTGTGGTCTAGAATACATGCACTGTTCTCATTTAAAACACATGGCAGAAACCCAACAGCCTTGTTGGATAAATTCAGGCCACAGGTTCCTAGGAGAAAATGAATCTCGGAAACAATGAAAATCAAAAGCAAATTACCTTTTGAAGTTTACAAATCAATGTTCTAAATTGAGTGTATTGGCAACTGAAGAAAATCAAACATTGCCTTTAATTACCTAAAGTACCCAAACTTCTCTTCTGGGAGCTAATTCTAAATTTCTATTTATTAAAGAAGGAAGAAAAAAAACATGTTAAAGTCTTACATTCTTCCATTTTTGCCTTTTCCACTGATTCACAGCATGATTTTGCATATACAATCTGATTAATCTAAAACATTTTTATGACTAACTTTAGATTTTTTTCTATAGCTGATACTTGAGGGAAGGTTTAAGTGATTCTGGTACCTAGACTCAAGGGCATCTACATCTTCAGGAAAACTACAAGAAACTTGTTTGATATTTAGTGAACAATGAAAAAATATGGTCCCAGTTTGAAAATAGAAGTTCTAAGTTTTAAACTGGAAAACACAGGTGACAGATCCACAACTCCCGTGAATGGGTGTGACAATTCATTTAAAAAAACAAATAGAGTTTTCTTATACAGCAGTTTTAGATCTGTAGCAAAATTAAGCACAAAGTATAGAGCTTATCCCCTCTACACTTACACCGTAGCCTCCTGACGATCAATATCCTGCATCATAGTGATATATTTTGTTTTTGTTTTTTTTTTCTTTTGGGTTCCAGGGATTGAACCTAGGAGTGTTTAACCCTGAGCCACATCCCCAGCCTTTTTTTTTTTTTTCCTGGTGCTGGGGATTGAACCCAGGGCCTTGTGCATGCAAGGTAAGCCCCTTTTTATTTTTTTTATCTTGACACAGGGTCTTGCCAAGTTGCTTAAGGCCTTGCTAAATTGCTGAGGTTGTCTTTGAACTCATGATCCTCCTGCCTCAGCCTCCTGAGTCTCTAGGATTATAGGAGTGCACCATCACCCCCAGCCAGAGTGATATTTTCCTTAAAATCAATGAAGAAACATGGACACGTGCTTATCACCCCAAATCCATAGTTGACATTAGGGTTCAAGTTTGGTGGTGTACATTCAGTGGTTTTGTTTTTTGGGGGGCAGGTACCGGGGATTGAACTCGGGGCATTTAAACACTGAGCCACATCCCCAGCCTTATTTTGTATTTTTTCTTTAAAGACAGGGTCTCACTGAGTTGCTCAGTGCCTTGCCATTCCTGAGATTGGCTTTGAACTCCTGATCCTCCTGTCTCAGCCACCATCCCCACCCACTGGAATTACAGGGAGGCACCACTGTGCCCACCCGTTCAGTGGGTTTTGATGTATGTATAATGATATGTACCCACCATTACAATATCCTCTAGAATCGTTTTGTTGTCCTAAAAGTCCCCTGTGCTCAGTCTACTCACCCTCTCTTCTCTCACGACCCCAGACAATGACTGATCTTTTTACAGTCTCCATAGTTGTATCTATTTTTTTTTCAGGCTCTCACAAAGATGAAATCATATGGCATATCATCTTTTCAGTATGCATTTAAAGTGCCTTCGTGTCTTTAAAGTGTCTGGACACACCCGCCCTTTATTCACTCATCTCTAAGGATGCTTTCATTGCTTCCAAATTGAACAATCCATGTGCAAAACCTCACCTGAGATTAATTGCTGTCTTTGTTTTCTCATTGAATTTCGGAGGCCACCCACCCAAACTTCTGCACGGATGCATGAATTCTCCACCACCATCCCAGTGGCCTGAGAGTCTGGCTTTGCTGCCTTCTTCCTCTGACAAGTAATTCA
Organism: Ictidomys tridecemlineatus; assembly: GCF_052094955.1. Classification (NCBI taxonomy): domain Eukaryota; kingdom Metazoa; phylum Chordata; class Mammalia; order Rodentia; family Sciuridae; genus Ictidomys; species Ictidomys tridecemlineatus. The sequence continues at coordinate 46,440,077 of NC_135492.1, read as the reverse complement.
CTATTTTCATGAGATAGTGCATTTCATTACAAGCTCCAATTATTATTAAACAGTTCTTCCTAGTGGTGAGTTATCCCTAGACCTTTCATAATAAATCCAATGCCTTTCCATATGCATTACTAAATGTATATTTATGGTAAAAATCTCAGTGTCTTTAAAATCCCTCAAAAAATGCCAGAATTATTAGGCTTAATGTTTTTTTTAAAACATTTGTGAAATTCATTCTCTTATTTACCATTAAGTATTTTTTTATTTCATCCTCGATTTTCTTCTGTTATCCATTCATCCTTCAGTAGTGAATTATTTAAATTCATTCTCTTATGATATTCATAGACGGAGACTTTCACATAACCAACACGATCCCTCCCATACCCATCATCTAGCAAGACCTTTCCCCCCACCAAGATGATCATTGCTGTGCCTGAAGTTTTTAATCTACTCTGATTTGAATGTGACCCTTCCAAGTTAATGTGTTGGAAATTTAATCCTCAAATTTCTATGTTAGTGGTATTTGGAGGCGGGTCTTGGGGAGATAATTAGGATTAGATGAGGCCTTGACAGAGGGGGCCTCCATGATGGCATTAGTAGCTGTATGAGAGGGGGAAGAGAGACCTGAGCTAGTGCACTTGCTCTGTCTCACCTTGTGATGCCTCCACCATGGTGTGATAGAGCAACAGGCCCTCATCTGATGTTGAGCAGATGCTGGCACCATGTTCCCAGCCTCCAGAACCATGAACTCCATAAACCTCTATTCTTTATAAATTATCCAATCTCAGGTACTTTGTTATAGCAACAGGAAACAGACTAAGACACTCTTGTTGTGAGTTTCCCATGTCATTATGGCCATCTTCGTACAGACATGCTTCCTTTTTAATCTATATTCTTCCTCCAGAATTGGGCACACTCTTCTGTCAGCACAGAGGAGAAGGAAACAATTATTCCTCATGCATGGTGTATAAACTCCAATTATTGCCATTGGAGGTTTGCATCAGCTTTTCAGCCATACTACTCTGAGACCACATTAAACCCACAGTTAATTAAAACTCGCTCCTTCCCCATCTGCTCTACTCTGCTTCCTTACTTCATCACATATTCCCTCTTTAGGTTTCATCCTGTTACACATGGCCCATAATATTAACCTGTCAAGTTTCAAGTTTTGTTTTGTTTTGTTTTTTGGTACTGGGGATGGAACCCAAGGCACTTTACCACGGAGTTACATTCATGGCCCTTTGTCATTTTTTAAATTTTGAAACAGGATCTTGTGAGGTTGCTGAGGGTCTCACTAAGTTGCTGAAGCTGGCCTTGAATTCGCAATCCTCCTGCCCCAAGCCTCCAGAGTTCCTGGGGTGACAGGTGTGCACCACTGCACCCAACATCAAGGTACTTCTGGAAACTGTATCTACTATCAAAAATGTTGGTCCTCTCACCCTGCTTTATAGTATTTATGTTTTTGAGCTATTACATTCAATTAACTAATTCACTCATTCAACCAATATTTATCAGTGTCAAGTTTGGATCAGATTCTCAGGCTCTGAAGAGGCACCGTAAACATCTGCCCATATTCTTAGGAAATAAATCCTTTAGGGGAAATGGCTGGTTATAACGGATCAAACTAATTAATGGGTAATGACACAGGGATTCAACTGGCCTGAAATGTAAAAATACAATTTTATCAGTTATTATAGGCAAGTAATCCAGTGAGGATCCAGGCAGGGGAGTGGTAAAGAACGGCTTCCCCAGGGAGATGGGGGTGGAACCCAGAACCAATAGACAAACAGTAGAGGGGAGGGAGGGAGAACATTCTAACCAGAGAAGAGCCTGAGAAGGGCCCTGGAGGAGACGGAGCTCGCTACCCAGACCTGAAATGAGGCTAGCTATGAAATGTTCTTCTAGCTAGGTTTTTCATCACTGTGACCAAAAGTCCCAAAAAAGAGCAATGAGAAGAGGAAAAGTTTATTTATGGGTCACCGTTTCAGAGACACCAGCCTGCAGATGGCTGATTCCATTGTTCTCGGCTCCAGGGGAATAGACCATCATGGCAGAAGGTCTTCACGTGGATTGATGCACTGATGGGGTGCACTAATTTTCTTGCATTATCTCTCCCATGAGATTTTGGGGGACACCTCAGATCGAATCCATAACAGGTGTCCAGGTGCACAGTGGTCATCCTGGAAGGGAGTCAGGCCAGGTGACACTGTACCATAGACAGGGCCGGACTAGCTAAGGTCTCTCTAGGCAGGATGAAGGATTTGGCTGTACTTCAGCAGCCCTTAAAGAGTCTCTCTGCAGCCGACTCTTCTACTGAAAAACCTCATCTTATATCCTCTAGATTTTCCCAGTCTTTCTGCAGCCCCCATTTTTCAAGTCCAGACCCTTTAGCTTGCTGGCTAAGGCCCTCAGATTTGGTTCTCCTCTTCAGGGGTGTCTCCAGTGACCTCTTGAGGTGAGCCCTGTGTTTCGGCAGGAGGCACCAGGATGGAGATCATTTCCCCGCCCCATGCCTTCGCCTGCCATGTGTTGTAGCCTCTGCTGTGGTCCGTAAGAGGTACAGTCAGACACACGACCCCTTAGCATTTCCTCCGACAGGGAAGGGGTTCAGTCTGCTCAGTGGGACTGTTGTTTCCCCCAGTGAACAGAAAAAAATTTTTTTTTTTTTACCTTGGGGGGTGGTGGCGGGGCACTACATAGCTTCCGTATAATTTCCACATTGGATAAGAGCTGATTCGTGTTTGTCCATTATCTAAGTAGTGTCCCCTGAGAGCTGCCACTGAGGGAGATTCACCTTTCCCCCAGCTCTGTGCCCTCTGTGGTAGGCGCGACCCTAATGCCTGGTGATTATGGCATTCGGCGTCTCTAGGATAGATTCCGTGGAAACTTCTGCCTGCATTAGGGATCTTTATGCAATACAAAGGGCACATGAGGCCACGTGGCTTCCTCTTCCCTCATGTTTTAAGGCAGTGTTTTCCAAAAGATGTTTCTCACTAGTTCTCAGGGATATCCACAGAAATTATTGAAAAAGAGGGTCCCCCAGGTCATATGTGTTTGGGAATTATCAAATTATACACAAATTCTATTCCTAGAAAACTTGTCAGAGCATCATTCATTCGGTTGCTGGATGTTTTGATTGTCCAAGAGAACTGTATTATCTGCTTATTTATTCATTCGTTTGACAAGTATGAAGGATAGGCCGTATGTGGCAATATGTGCTAACAGAATTGGGTTGATGGTAAAGGCTTTAAAAAACCAGCTTTCTAAATCAACCAACAAAAACCCTCCAAAACAAAAATTACAAAAAAAAAAAAAAAAAAAAAACCAAACAAACAAGTATCCTGCCTTGGGGTGTTTGCCAATTTCCAGGGTGTAAATGTTCCTCCCTGGCTGAATGGCTGGTTTCAAGTCAAGATGACATCCCTGAACTCAGAGTCTGAGAAGAAATGCTCACAGTCAGTGCACGCCAGCCAGCTCCAGCTCTCTCCAGCAAACCACTGGGTGTCAGCCAGCAAGAGAAAGGGTGAACAAAACAGCTGTGATCCCTGCCCAGGTAGATCTTATAGTGGAGCACAGGGGACATGGCAGGTAGTTTCGTGAACCCTCAAAGGAGAGCTGTTTTTGCTGAGTAGAAGTTTTTAGAGGGAACCTCTCAGGAAAGAAGGGAGGGGTAAAGCATTCCAAGCAAGAACAGCTCATGCGATATCTGGGGCCTGGAAAGAATATAGTTGTTTAAAGGACTAACAAGTCCAGTATCTGGAGTGGGGTGAATATGGAGAGAAAGATAAGGGATTTGGTAGGAAAGGTGGGCAGGATCTATGTGCCTGGTCTTCAATCTCCTAGGAGGGAGTTTGAATTTTTAAAGTGCAAAATAAAGCAACTGAATGTTATTTTTGTTTTGTTTCAGAAACAAGTGAAATAGCCTTAGCAATTTTATAAGCTCGCTCTGACTGCCATGTGGGAAATCGCCTGGAGAATCTCCCATAATTATTTGACCATGGATCCCTGCTTTCCCCAGAGATTTTTCCTCTGGAGCCACTCACAATACATTTGGGGAAATTTTATACTTGGAGTTGTAAAGATGAATGTAACTTGTGTTAATCTGTTTTTTATTACCATAATGAAATGCCTGAGGCAGGCTAACTTTAGAAAGAAAAGAGGCTTATTTAGCTTGCAGTTTGAAGGTTGAAAGTTCAAACAGCACAGCACAGGCCCCAGCAAGACCCCTTCCCTGTGACTGCTTTATCATATGGAAGATGGCAATGGCAGAAGTATGCATGAGAGGGAAAGATTACACCCCAGAAAAGAAATCCAGAGAGAGAGACAGAGAAATGGCTGTCCAAAGATCCCTTCTAAAACCACAGCCCCAATTCTGAGGCCTTCCCACTAGGCCCCACCTCTTACAAAGTTCCTACAACCTCCCAATATTACCACCCTGAGTGTTAAGCTTACAAGATCCACTTAAACCAAATCCAAACTATGGCACTAGTTAACCATATAATTTCTCAACCTCTCATGCAGCAAGAAATACAAACTTAAGGGTGATTAATAGAAGTTTCTTCTTTGCTGCTCCCTACCCAATCATCCCGGGCTTCCCCAGTAGACTCAATAACACTGCCACCGTTCATACAAAATTAGGAAGTGAACAGAACTAACAAAAAAACCTGAGTGGCATTGTAAAAGCCAGATGATTCTGGCTGATGAAGCTTATGCCCAAAGCCTGTCTATTTTCAAAAAAGAAGCAAAGCCGGTTCTGGAGCGATTCTGTCCAAGAGAACTTACTGTGATGATGGAAAGTTCTGTATCTGTAACTGTGAGGACCGTAGTCACTGCCCATATGCCCATTATTCATATGAGGGATGGTCATGGGACAGAGGCACTGAATTTTAAATTTTATGTATTTTACATTCATCTAAATTAAATAATCACTTTATGGCTTTGGCTACCATCATGGATGCCAAGGTACTAAGAATATTAATGGAAAAATTAAAAAGTGGGGACTTCCCTCTTTTTTTATGACTAAATGAAACCTCTGCTCCCAAATAAACTTAATCCCCATAGAGGCAAAGGAATACACTGCAGGATTTCAAAGGTCACTCTGCAATTTAGTCTTCTGCCTATCTCTTTTCCCTGTTCAAAGCCAGATATACACAAGAGAGTTTGTTAATGCCTCTAAATAATAGATTAGTATTATTTATTACTTGTGCTTCGGCACTCATTTTCTCCTAAAAGGATCATCACATTTTGGACATAAGGGCCTCTTCTTTGTTGGAAGAAAAAATGTTAGGTGGCCAGAGAAAACAAAGAGTTTTGTGGCTTTGTACCCAGATTTGTTCTGTCAACGTGTATCGCCAACCAACAGCCGATATAACACGACATTCCTATATATATATATATTTTTATGTCAACACTAAGAGTTCCTTTAAATTTGCTTTAAGTTCCCCAAGCCCTTTTAAATTACATCATACCCAGTCGATGGATGGGGAAAATGACCAAGAATATATGGTCCATTAGAAAGTCCCTACTGGCCGTCCATTACAAGCCATTTCTCAAAGCATTCTGTTATTTTGCAAGATAAATCTTTCTTATTGATTTTTGCTTCCGAACTCCCCAGTCGAGAAGAACCAAAGCTTGTAAGTGGTGTAAGACGAGGGGAGGCCATTAGCTGAATTCAAATGAAACTCCTTCGTCCTTTGTCCACATAGACCTGCTCTCCCTCCATCTTCTCTGTTCAACACATTTTCCCAGAGAGCTTACCATGGGCCTGGTTCTAATGGCAAGTCGAGGGATGGAACAGTCAAGTGAAATGCTACCAGCACCCGGGGCAGCAGGCAAAGGTCTATAAAGAGAAGTTTGTGAAACAGATCAGAATATTTGCATAAAGAAAGAGAAAGTTAGGAGACCGGCCTGGAAAGCCAACACACTGAACTCAGATTTTATTCCCCTTTTAAAGGGAAAGGAAAATATTTCCCAGAATCCTCTTTGAGGCCCATAGAAATAATTATCTGAAAATTATTGAAAGGGTTTAGGAGGGGCTGGCTCAGTGGTAGAGCTCTTGCCTGACATGTGCATGGCCCTGGTTTGATCCCCAGCATCTCAAAAAAAGAAAGAGAAAAACAGAAAAAGGGATTTATTGGAAATCAAGGCAAATCTCACTCCATTACAGAATAAAGTACCTTCCCATCTGTGAATGGAAGAATAGATAAAACTTCAAATTTTCTGTGTTTCAGGAAGATATTAGCTTGAAATTGACTTGTGAGCCATTAATGTTTCCCTATCACTGATGAGATGGTCTGAAATCCCTCAGCATTCAAGAGCCTCCAACATTTATCTCCTTCTTGCTTCACTAATTTTATATCTTTCTGCCCCTCTCAGAGACCCTCAGTTACCGTTGGATGAATCTACTAATTATGTCCTGAAACATTTGGGGGTTCTTTTCCTCTGTCCCTTTTGTTTTATTCCCAAATTCTTAGCAATGCCTCAAAGCCCAATTCATGCCTTAATCTTCTACATAAAGCTTTACCCAACCAATCTAACTTCTTAAAAGTTTCCCTCCTTCTCCTCTGCACTCTTAAGAGACCTCATGAAAATGATACTTTTTTTTTTTTGCAATGACAATTTGTCTCTTTGCAGTTAGCAAATATATTAGATGTCCCCTAAGCCATTAGGGCAAGATGCCTTATACTGTTTTCTTTATTCATAAATTACTTTGTGTACATATACAGTGCATTAAGCATTTGGATGAACCTCATTTCATTAAAGTTAATCCTCATTACAGTCCAATGAGGTAGGTATTTTCTTTACCTGTGTGCAGAGAGGAAAACAGGCCCAGAAAAGGGAACTGATTTATCTCAAGTTGTCTAGCTAATACAATAGAGCTGAGTTTAAAATGAGGGCTTCAGTTTTCAAACTAGGACACTTCTTTATAAGAGTAAAGAGGTTTTGAAATCAGAACCCTTGGTAATATTCCTCCTCTATGTGCACAAGACAGCCCAAAAGGTAGGTATTTAGTGGGTATATATTGAAAAACTGGTTGATTGCTGGTTAGTGATTGAAATGAGGTCTCTTCCAAAATCAGCATCATCCGTAATGCAAAAGAAATGGAGTGAGGATTCAACCTCTATCATGCCATCCACTGTAATTTTTGGACCTAAAAAACAGCTAAGAAAAGAATTGCCTGTGATTATGGCCATTGTTGCTCCAAATACATCTGAGTCACCTAACCTCTGGATCTTTTTTTTTTTTCCCCAAAAAATGGTTTCAGGCCAGACCATCCAATCCTTTCTGGTATAACAGTTCCTCCATAAATGGAGACAGATCAGAATAGACTATTAATACCCAAGCAGATGCAGAAGCCACCCAGATGGATAATTTCAACGTTAATACAAAAATATTTAAAAGAGCTACAGAATGTCACATAGAGGATTAGCAATACAAAAGAGATTGAAGGCATTTATTTTTGGAAAAGTAATTTTTCCCCCTGTATATCACTTGTACATTTTGAATAGAGCTTCTACAAGCTTACACATGAATTCTACTTTCTAAGCAAGAGGTAGTTTGCATGGGAGGTAAGGGTGTGGGTTATATACACTTAATTGTATTAGCTTCCATTTGCCAAAATTGTCCTCTGATTTGCACTGGACAACACAATCACCCTGCAAGCTACTAATGAGAAAAGAGAACCCCTAAACTGACTATAGATTGGTGCAACAAGAGATTATATAGGGATTGTAATAGAGGTTATATAATCATAGTTCTGTGGAGGAGGTAACATTTTTAAACATGGAGATATTAATTAGAAAGTCACAATTAAAGAACAATTGAATAATATAATAGCTAAATTGGAAAAATTAAAATGAGATCATTTTTTCCAAAAGGAAGGTATATTTTAAGGGCTTTTTTTTTCCCCTCTAAAATGACCCAACGGTGACCCTATCAACAGTTTATGTGGGACTCCAGGGCCCGATGTTAATTTCCATATGTTTCTCTTAATAAGAAACCTGGGACTCTCAGAGGGTAACTAATGCCCTATCTTGAAAGTGAGTCATAATAGGGAAGCGAGGAACACCTAGGTTTTGTTAAGGATCATTCATGCTCTTGAAGTCATCAGACAAATAGTCAATGTCTTAGTTTATTTTCTGTAGCAGTAACAATATCTGGGTGATTTGTCACCAGTATGAAGGTGTTTGATTCATTATTTCAGAAACTAGGAAGTCTAAGGGCAGGGCACTGGACTTCTGCCAGGAGCCCACTCCTGCACAAGAGAGCTAACCCACTCCCAAGATAACGGAACTCATCCATTCACGAGAACTAATCACCTCTTAAAGGTCTCCCCTCTGAACGCTGTTACGATGGCAGATACCGTTCAACCTGAGTGTTGGAGCCCACATACAATCCATAGCAGCCAGCTTCAAGTGACTTGCACTGACCAATTTAAGGCAATTTGAGCATCAAAAAGAGAAAACAATTATGGCTAAATGGGATCTGTTTGAGTCTGTGAAAGGCTAGGATCCATTCAGACAACAAGTGGTGGGGCGGGGGAGCTACCACAAAGGGAACTAAAAGGTAGGTCAGTTGCAAACAGAGGAATGACTGCTAGCATAATCTTTTCCTTTATAATTGGTTCTAATAGTTTAAGGACAGATTATGTGTAAATATATTGCTGCTGCTTTTTATTCTTCTGGACATCTGCTAAAAAGCTGTACATAATATGCTTTCTGTGTAAGCAGGGAAGAGTAGATGAAAGAACTACGAGTCAGCCATGGAGTGCCAAGGAACCGTGCAACTATGGAAAAGATTCATTATGGTCAGAGGTAGTAATCAGGTAGCATGAGGCTCAGTTAGTGGTCAGGCTCAATGTCCAAAAAGAAAGAGAGTTCAACAGTCAATTTTGAGATGATTGGTGAACTGGTTGTCCCCAGAGAGCTAGGTGGCCCTGCTGATAATAAGAAAATGTTAATAAGTAGTATTTATTAGTATTTCAGGTGCTATAAACAGCTAAATTGCAAATAGCATTTATAGGACAGGGCAATTTATAATCATTGACAGGAAAATTGATGATATGGTTCTGACCATGCAAAATTCTATGAGATTCTCTCATTTGCCGGTAAAAATCCTAAATTCCAAGTATCTTTACCCATGGGAAAGGCATGGGATTGAAACCCTTCCACTGAAAGAAAGAACATAGTTTTATACAGGGTGTAGGCAAATGATGAGTGGCTCAGGTTTGAATCCATTTGGGATAAGAAATCATACACTTATTAGGAATTATTTTTTGCTTGGTTAATCCGGATCCCATAAAGTAGGTTAGTCTGGGAATGCATTGGGCATGTGTTTGTTGGTTTCTTGGTGAATTAGCAAAGACCTTTATAATCTCAGGTATGCATCAATATAAATTCTAGTTATAATTTCAAATTATATTGAAACAAGTATTGTTGTAACCCTACAAAGGTATTTTAAAAACTTATATAGAAATAAAAATTAAATCACAGCATCGATCATTTTGAATAGTTTAAGTGTAATTACAGTAATACTTTTAGTACTCATTATTATAGTTTTGTCTACTCTTCAAGGTATTTATAGTATTCAAAAATTTCAGTCACATTAAAACTCTGATTATAATTTGCACATACCACAAGTTTAATTAACTGCACTTGTAATACATTTAAAATGTTCAGTTTGATGTCTCTGATCTTCTTTATCAGATATGTACACTTTTGTTGAACACATCGAGCAGTTTGTGAACTGTAGATAAAAGTTTTTGTCCCTCTTTGTTAAATAAACAAAGGAACTTTTTTTAAAAAAAATCTTATCAGCTAAAGCAATCTCAGAGAGCATAATTAATTTTCCTATGTCACCCTACCATGGAATTGCAGGCCTAGGACTCAAGTCAATCTATGTAAATCCACAGCTCATGTTTAACCAGACTCTTTGCAGACGTTTTTTGGAGTAGTTTTCACATTAGAGGATTTTCTTTCCCTGTTTAGCGTGAAATTATTTGGGGTGGTACAGACACAGCTCTCCAAACAGGTTTCCCACAGGCTGAATTCGATTATTAGAACTGTTGGTTTGGACTTCATATTTTATGTTATATATAATTAATAATATGGCTATTAGGAAGGCTGTGGTAGGAAATTGACATATCTACGCCAGACTGGGCAACATAGTGAGACCCTATCTCAAAAAATTAATTTTTTAGGGCTGGGGAATGTAGGTAAGTTGTAGAGTGCTTCCCGAGCATGTACAAGGAGAATTTCCCCATAGAAAGGCAGATGTAGTCAGGCACCGTGGTGTGCCTATAATCCCAGCACCTTGGGAGGCTGAGGGAGAAGGACCACAAGTTCATGGGCAGCCTGGACAACTTAGCGAGACTCTTTGTCTCAAAAATTTTAAAAAAGAAAAAAAGGATAAGAGATATAGCTCACTGGTAAAAATGTTCCTGGGTTCAATCCCCAGTGCCACCAAAGAAATACAAATGTATGGCTTTAGTTGAAAATCTGTTAATATTGGGCCCTCTTTTTTTTTTTTAGCAACAATCAGCAGGAAACAGGAGAGGGCTGCCCCTGGAATGGAGCACTCACCTCCAGTTTGCCTCTGTCCCCACCTGGCCACCTTGACTGGCTCACGTCTGGCCCCTGTGTGGCATGTAATTGTCCTGTTTCTACCGCACACGGACGGACTGAATCCAACTGCACAAAGACCCTCAAGTCACAGCATGGCTGGAAAAGTCAGAGGGGAATTTGAACAGAGTTGGGATGGATTTCGTGACCTCAAAGACCCATTCTAAGCTGCAGAAAGGCAATTCTCCTGACCTGGAATTGGATAGATAGAGTGATTTGCCATTCATACTCCCACTGTTCACCTCTAAACTATGATCTCTTCAATTAGACACCCAGCAAAGGAGAGGAGTCAGCACAGGACACTGAAAAGGGGCAGCCAAAGATGTCCACTGACACCAGAACCCCCCATCTGAAGGGAGAGCGAGGAACAAGAGACGGATAAGTGAGAAATGAAAGACGGAGACCAGGCAGAGATGAGAGTGTATTTGTCAGAGCTGACCAACAAAGGCCATCTCTCTATGGGAGAGAGAGGCAAAACTGGCTTGGGTTCTGGGACTTCTATGGGGGAGGCTCAGGAGTCAGAGCCCAGAGGGTCCTAATGAGGGTGGTTAGGGGTTGGGTTGGTATGAGGGAGTGGGGAGCCTTTCTCAGAAAGACCCTTGGGCGGGAAAGTGAAACCTTTGCCTTAAAATGGCGGCTGTCCCTTAAGATGGCCGTCCAGATGCTAAGCAAGGACCTTATAGTCCCCTCTTATTTATTGGGCCTTTTAGGGAACACGAACGTAGGTCAGTCTTCTGTAACTGCTTCCTACTGGGAAGGGGCAGCATTGGAATCCCTCATTAGGGGCACTGGATGTCACTGGAATGATGACAGACATTGAGTGGTGGTGGAATGCCATCCCCAGCGGCCCAAATTTGGTGAGGGATTGGTATTCCTGTAACAAAAGCTGTATATAGTTTGGGTAGAGGTTTTTGAATCTGGCCTTGAACAAATCTAACGATGCAGGGGGCAAGCACTAACAGAAGGCCTATGTCAAGGAGAGGGGTCAGGAAAGGAGGTGCCCACTGGAGAAGGGGGTTACTAAGCTGCCATCCTTCAGCAGAGGAGAGCTGTTGTTTTTGACATTCAAGGTCCTTTTGGAATTGTTTTATTTTGTTCTTTACTATACCAGATTGATTGACATAAAAATAGCATTCCTCCTGTAGGTACAAAGTCCACCTTTTTCAACTGTAAGATAAAGGCCCCTTTGATTCTGCAGAACCACGTGGAGCAGACATTATTACCGTATCTATATATGTGACTACATGACCAATATGATTCTGCAACTTATACGCTCAGAAAAAAATAGAAATTATATCCCATCTATGTATGATATATTGAAGTGCATAAATGCATTCTACTGTCATGTAGAACTAATTAAAACAAAACAAAACAAAAAGAATCAAGCTGGGATTGTATGATTAGTAATGGTTGAAGCAAGTTGCTGTAAGTCTCCTAGAAACTGGAATGATCATTCCTGGTAATAGTCCCCTAGGAGTGAGTGCAGAATGTGGGAGGAGGGAAAAATGAAAAAAAGAAAGGATGGTACTCTGGTTTTGCATTGTCCCTGGGGTCCTCAGAGCCTGAAGGAAGGTTGGGGGTTCTGGCCTTGGAGAAATGCATCTTGAGAGGGCCTCTGTATAAAAGGTCAGAGAAAACCATTTTAAATGGGAGTTATAAACCTAATACGGGATGCCCTCAAAGTGGGCCACCCAGGGAGTGGTAAGGATGACCTAAGAGGACCCAGTCCATTTTGTGGAGAGTTGAGAGGAGGAGGGGAGTCTGTTGTAGGGGGTTAAAAAGTACCAGGTCACCAGGAGACAGAGTGGGAGCAGGGGAAGAGGCAGAACTAGGCTTTGTCAGCATAGCATCATTGTATTGCCAAGAAAGGTTCCTAATGTATGCAAGGAGGGGCCAGAAAAGATGACGAGCAAGGGGTAGTGGAGAACCAGAGGGTGGTGAGCTGAGCAGGGAGATAGGCCGTCCATCTAGAAGCTCAAAAGGGGAGATGTTGTGTGGCTGCTTTGGGAGGGCTCTTAGCCTAAGAAGAGCCAAGGGAAGGAGTTTAGTTCAGTCTAAATGTAACTCAAGGGAAAGTTTAGTGAGAATGTTTCTCAAGGTCCAGTTGGTACGTTCCACCTTGCCAGAGGACTGGGGATGGTATGGGGATATGAAAACGCCAGGAGATGTTGAGAGTCTTAGCTACAGACTGTGAAACATGGGGAGTAAATTCAGGACCATTATCAGACTGGAGCCAGGAGGGGAGGCGGGATCAGGGAAGAATGTGTTCAACGAAGATGCTGGCCACCATGGGGCATATGGATGAAATAAAGCTGCCAATCAGAGCAAGGGAGATGTCCTCTTGCCTGGTGTAAAGGGAGGCAGGTCGGCAGAGACTGGAGGTGGATTGGTTTTGGGCAGATTTCACAGGAGGCAGAGAGGGTAGAGAGAAACTGTAGGTCCTCTGGAGAGAGTTTCAGGTGGGAAGTGAGAAATTGTTTTAAAGATGTGGTGTTAGAGTGGAAGAGGTTGTGAAGGAAGGTAAGCATTGTGTCAGGTGGGGAAGAGTCCATCAGGGGACTAGCAAGGCAGAGGACCGCAGGTGGAGTATCTGTGGGAGGGCGGTGGCCCTCACTTCAGAGTCTGCCTTGTTGTCAAGTGTCACAAAGGAGGTGTCTGTGTGATGGGATTTACAATGTGAGATTCCAGTAACAGTGGGAAGCTTTGAGACCTGAAGGAGATCAGAGATAAAGGGGGCATTAATAATTGAGGTTCCCTTATTGGTAAGGAATCTGCCCCCTTTCCAAATAGCAGGGTGGGAGAGAAGTATGGATGCCAGGTCCTTAGCCAAGACCTGTCTGAAGATATGAGGGCTGTCTCGGAATCCTTGGGGGAGAACTGTCCACATCAGCTGAGTGGAGTTATGTGACTCAGGGTGTTTCCATGTAAAGGGGAAAATGTCTTGAGAGTCAGAATGGAGGGGAACAGAGAAGAAGGCATCTTCCAGGTCTAGTAATGAGAAGTAAGAGGTCCTGGAAGGAATGGTGGAGAGAAGGGTATAAGGATTGGTTACCATGGGATGGATTGGGATGACCGCAGAGTTGATGGAACAGAGGTCTTGGATCAAGCGGTAGAAACCACTGGGCTTTTTTACTGCCAAGATGAGGGTGTTATAAGGGGAATGAGGAGGTCTAAGAAATCCCTTTCAGAAGAGGTCTAGATAGGCTGTAAGCCTAGGAGTTTTTGTCGGGACAGTGGGTATTGTGATTGGGGCAGAACATGGAGGGGGTTTTGAGACAGATGTGAATGGGTTCGTGGTGTGAGGAGATAGAAGGACTTGAAACATCCCAGACAGTGGGGTCCACCTTGGAAGGTGGTAATGGGAAGGCAATGGCAGACAGAATAGGGGGTGTTCCTAAGGTCAGGGTGAGGATCAGGGGAGCGGCAGGCGAGTCTAGATGGAAGTGTATATGAGGGGAGAAGGCAAGCGTGGCCCCCAACTTTGTGAGGATGTCCATTCCCACAGGGGAACAGGGCACTGTGGAATGACCAAGAAAGAGGGGGGATAAATTAGCCAAAAGCACAAAGGAGCAAAGCTAGGTGTCTGTAAGGGAGGATAAGGTTTACCCTCTACCCCCAAAATAGAGGTCATAGAAGGAGTAGTCAGCCCCCAGAACTCCTTAAGGACTGAATATGTAGTCCTGGTGTCTAGGAGACAGGTCTACCTGAAATATGCGGTTACCCTGGGTTCCTGTGAGTGATGGTAGTGGTCAGGTGATGGGGACCTGGGCCTCAACAGTCCTCTTCAGCCAGTCCTAAGAATTGGAAAGGGGAACCAGAAGGGCCGGATGGCCGGGGGCCACTTTGGGTTTGGAGACAATCAACGACCCACTGTCCCCCCTGATGGCATTTAGGACAAGTGCCCAGAGGCTTCATCTGGCCACATTTAAAACAGGGTCCGGCAGTCCTGAGGGGCCCTTCCAAGGGCCAGTGGAACCAGGGACAGAGGCTGTGGCTGGCCGGTCAGCTTGAGTGAGCATCTGGTATTTCTGCTTCCGGGCCTTCTTGTCTCTCCCATTATACACCTTAAAGGTCACTCAATCCCAGAATCTCAGCTTGGGGAGTTAGGGGCCCCCTCTTGAGGCTCCTGAGTTTGGCCTTAATATGGGGGAAACTCTGGGAGAAAAAGTAGGTCACTAGTGGTTGTCTCCCATCTGGAATCTCAGGGTCCAGATTAGTATATTGTAATACAGCCTTGGTCAGGAGACCTAAAAATGCTGAAGGGTTTTCATTCTTATCTTGGATGATTTCCTGGAGTCTTTCATAATTGATAGCCTTATGGGCTGCCTTTCTAAGTCCTGCCATGAGGCAAGTAATAAATTGGTTTCTACTAGTTACTCCTCCAGGCGAATTATAATCCCAGTTGGGGTTCCAATCAGGGACGCTTCAGTGCCAATCAGATGGGCAGGGGAGGTCTGATGTATTCTAGCTTGCTCCCAAACTCGCCTGTGGTCCTCGGGCAGGAGGGTGTTAGACAAGATCATGTGGACATCATGGAAGGTCAAATCACATGATTGAGTGAGATATGGAAACTCTTTGACATACGTGGTGCGACTTGAAGTATAGGACCTGAGCTGCATTTCTATCTGTTAAAGATCTAACAAAGAGAAAGGCTCATGAACCCAGACTATACCGTCTACCCCAGCCACGTTGTGTAGAGGACACAGAGACGGGGATTGGGCAGCAGCAGCCCGTGAGCATGTAGCAAGCAGGAGGAGAGATGAGTGGAGGGGCCAAGGGGACATTTGCTGTGGCAGCTGCATCAGAAAGAGAATTGTGGAATGGCCGGGGCTCATTGGCTGGGTTGAAGGAGCAGGAGTCCTGAGTAGGATCTTCTGTCCCTTTGGAAGCAGGCACAGGGGAGGTGAGAGCTAAGAGGACTTGTGCAGGAGAGCAAGACTAGCAGAGAGGGGGCTTAGAACATAGAGAGGAGAATGCCTGAACTATGATATCTCTTTCCATTTTCCCAAACGCTCACAATAGTTGAAAAGATCCCTGATAATATTGGGATCTAGAGTGCCGTTAAGCGGTCATTTAGAGTTGTTATCCAAAGGATATTAGGGCCAGATCTGATTGCATAAGCAGAAAAGTTTTGGGGGGATTTAGGTCCAGGGTGAAAGATCCTAACTTAGCCAGAAGACAGCCTAGGGGAGTATGGGAGGGAATAGACGAGGAGCCACCGTGATGAGACGTAGGAGGTGAGTTCAGAGGTTGGGCATCCCCCAGTTTCTAGAATCACCCAGTTGAGTGGATGGTTACACTCAGTGGGTCGTCACCACTGCTGAGTAAGTGTCAGGGGCAGGGACCATAGAGGCACTTGGGTGCCTGGCTGGGACTTCGTAGGGGCAGAAGCCCATAGAGATTGACCTAAGGTCAAGGGGGTCTCATCAGGAACAACTCCCAATCACCCTCAGTGTTTTTTTTTCTCAAAACCCAGGACCCAAATAAAAGACCACCTATAGACCTGGATGACAGTAGGGATCAGACGTAGCTGTGAAAGCTGTGGCTTGGGATGCCCTCGATCACACAGTAACCCTGGGAGTGCCTGACAGTCAACGGTCACTTCCTGGGACCTGTAGGTCATTTAGGTCCACTGGAGACAGGGGTTTTGCGTGGAATGTCTGGTGATGGGTGCGGAGAGGGTGTTTGGCAGAATGGAGGGCCTGTACCCACGACAGAATTTGGATTGAGACCCGGGGATGCTCAGTGACCCTGGAGATGGGGAGCAGGCACACTGGGGAACCTGGTGTTTCAGCACCAAATGAAGGGAAAGCGAGGAACAAGAGATGGATAAGTGAGAAATGAAAGACGGAGACCAGGCAGCGATGAGAGTTTGTCAGAGCTGACCAACAAAGGCCATCTCTCTATAGGAGAGAGAGGCAAAGCAGGCTTGGGTTCTGGGACTATTATGGGGCAGGCTCAGGAGTCAGAGCCTGGTGGGTTCTAAGGCCGGCAGTTAGGGGTTGGGTTGGTAGGAGGGAGTGGTGAGTCTTTCTCAGAAGGCCCTTGGGCGGGAAAGTGAAACTTTTTCCTTAAAATGGCGGCTATCACTTAAAATGGCAGCTATCACTTAAAATGGCAGCTGTCACTTAAAATGGTCATCCAGATGCTAAGCAAGGACCTTTACCATCCACCCCTCCAAGCATGCATCCTTTCATCCATTTAAAAAGGTGCTTGCTACACTCATGGGTTCCTGTGATAGGGAACAAACAGATTGGTGAAAACAGGAGGTTAAACGGGGAATGCGTTTGGCTGGGCCTACTGTGAGGATCCCTCACCAGCTTTCTTTTGAAGGAAAATTTGCCTGGGGCTAGCCTGGGCCTGCCTGGTTTAAGTCAACAGGGTGCCTCTACTCCGCAGCAAACAACCTGTTACCTGCAGGAGACATGCAGGCCCCCGAGGTCCCCCTTGACAACGAGAAGAACACAAGCTCCCCTGAAAGGGTGTGGGGGCGCTTCTGTGACCTTTACCCTGAGCAGATTCCAGGACTCAGGGAGACAGGACAAGCAGAAGCAAAGCCCCCAACCATAAAATCTGTAAGCACAAGTTCCAATCAGAACTGGTCGGTGTGGACCTAGGTGACTCAGAGATGCCTTGGATCTTTAACATGCCACCATAACAGCAAAATCTCTTCTCTATGGGGGAGGACCATGCAAAGACTATTAAAAGAGCATTAAAAAGTCCCCTTTTTAGTGGGGACTGAGAAAGTCTACTGCAATCCCGCTGTCCGTCAGAAATCAAAAGATGGACCTGGGCGGAACTCTCTGGAAACCTCCTTAGGACCCTCAATAAAACAGGAGGGCAGGAGGGGCATGCTGTCCCTCTCCTCTCTGAGAGGATGCACGCTTTCCCTTTCTCCTTTGAAAGTGCCCCCTTTCCCCTTTTCCTATCTCGTCTAACAAACTCATGCCTGCTGCTATGTGGGACTTGTCTGAAATCCTCTGGCAGGGTCCCAGGAACTGCTGACCAAGGGCATCTGCAGCCGCTTCAGTTCCATGGATGGCCTTGCTCTGCAACGCTTCAACTTGTGTGTTGAAGTTCGTCCTCCTTCACACTAGATGATTCTCAGCACCCGCTCTGCACCAGGCACTGTGGCATGTGCACCAGGTATACAATAGGGAACAAAATAGGCAGGACCCCTTCCATCACCTATCACACGCTACATAGACAATCACACAAACCCTTTATAAAAACTGATAAATGTGAAAAGGGGACATGTCAGAAGCTGCTGCTGACCCTAACTTAGAGGTTCAAAACAGGTTGCCCAATTACTTAGAACCCACAGGCCACTGACCATCCTTTTGGAAACCCTGGTCTGCTTTCCGTGTACGCTCTTTTGCGAACTGAATTAATAACAGCAGTTGACATGAACTCAGGGCTTGGAGGGTGCTCAGTTGGGTAGTGAGTTCTTTTACACAGATCAACTAGTTAACCCTCAAACCAAATGTATCCTAAGATTGGTGCTATGGATATCTCCCCTGTGTAGATGAGGAAGCACAGACCTAGGAGAATGAAGAACTTTCTCAACTCTGAAAAGCTGAAGTCAAAATGATGCAGATCTGCTCTTCTTGATTTGCCTTTGACTTTCATTGCTTTCTAAAGCAATCTAACTGATAAATAACTGCATATCAAACACACCCAAGCACGCGCGTGTATGCGAGCACACACACACACACACACACACACACACACACACACACACACACTCAGACCAAGGAATCCCAAAAGAGTAAATGTCAATATATTTTCTCACTTCTGTAGTAAACAGTTTATCCAGCAAGAACAAGAGTATCCCTCCTGTAAATACCTTTTTATTAAGAACAAACATGAGTTAGGACACATGGTGCTGTATCCAATCTCGGAAAGCAATTTTCAAGGACAGAGTATTTCCACTTCATGTTGCAAAATAATGAACACATGGACACCCCAGAATGCTTATCCAACATAGTTTGCCATGTTAGTATTTAAAATAGGCGAACATGTGCTGAGAGATATAAAGAACTGTAACTATACAGATGATTTCTTCCCTACTTGGCTCAACATTGATCATTCACTGTTAAGTAAACACTTTCTAAAGTAAAAAGGAGTCAATGGGGAATGTTGGATCTTTCAAAAGAAATAACACAGAAAAAGCTCACTTGGAGAGGCGAGGGAAGGAGAGGGAGAGAGGAGTCTCTACCAGGGCTGAAGAAAGAGCTGAAGGGCTGATCACCTTGGCAGAGAAAAGCCTTTCAGACTGAGCCACTTACATATGCAAGACGATCATTTTTTATTCCTTTACATTTGCGAGCTAAGGAGAATGCTTTTTGCCCTTATCCAAGTGCAAGGAAGATCACTGGCCAGATGAACATCAGAAGCATAAAAATATTTTCTTCCTAGGTTTTCCTTCCAGCACCAAGGACTCTGGACTTTATTAATCCTTGAAGGTTCCTGATGTAGCCGGAATCCCAACTCTGAAATACCCTGACCTGCAGGGGAAGATGCAAAGACTGGAGGCCTCAGGACAGATTTTCAATCTTCCCCTTCTCCTCCAAAGACAAAACCTCCCTAAAGCCACGGTTTGCTCTGTGCCTCTCAGACATGGGAAATTTTCAACATGAGCTAACATGTACACATTCTGCCTAAATAGAACGAATGCGTGAAAGGCTTTACAAACAGTGCCAATCATGCATCAAGACATTGTGTTTGTATGGTTTTATTTTATTTTATTTTTTTTTTTGTATATTGAGAGGGTGGGGGAGAAAGAAATGTTTTCAAGTGTGGTGATGCCCCATGATAAATCAGAGCAATGTTTCTAAAGTGTATTTAATTAGAAATCGGCTTGAACTTTGAAAGGACAGGCCTTGTAGACAGATATGTCCTGAATATGAACTATGACCATACTAATGATGTATTAAATCATTTTTATAAAATAAAAAAAAACACTGCTTCTGGAGTACATAAAATTGTATCTGAAGCCCTTCACATAGCTGTGTGAAGGACAGAGATTCTTGACTAAAATTTCGAACACCACTGAGCGCTAGGGAATGGGATCATCTAGTAAGCCTTGCATAGATGTCTGTGTCTCCTTCCTTTCTTCCTTCTTATTTCCAACCCTCCCTTCCTTTCTTCCTACAATGTCATCCAGGGTGTACCAGGGCCAGAGACTCTTCAGTTTTGGGCACTGGGGATTGAAGCCAGGGGCGCTTGACTGCTGAACCACATCCCCAAGCCCTCTACTGTATTTTATTTAGAGACAGGGTCTCATTGAGTTGCTCAGGGCCTCACTACATTGCTAAGGCTGGCTTTGAACTTGAAATCCTCCTGCCTCAGCCTCCTGAGAGGCTGGGATTACAAGCATGCATGCACCACCATGCCCAGTGACCAGATGCTCTTTTAAGTACTGAGGAGACTACAGTGAAAAAAACAGCCTCTCTTCTCCAAGGGCAAGATGATATGTTATGAAGAAACATGACACAAAAATCTTCTGTACCATGTCGAGGAGGGGTGGAGACTCTGCATCCAGTAGTGAGAGGACGGGATGGGGAGTAGGAGCAGGAGGGATACACGAAACAAGGGCTTATGAAAATAGTTTACCGATGTCTTACTTCCTGCCGAGGCCGGGGGACATTGAGCGTTCTGGGTGAGGAGCCAGGAGATAGGGGCATGTGCTCAGTTTTGTTATATTTGAGGTATCAGGCAAATCTGGAAAAATTAGAAGGCCTGACCAATCAAGAAACTGGAAAGAAATTCTGCAGCACCATGTTCACAGGTCAGGTTTGTGCCTTTATTAGGTGGCTGGACAGAACATGGGCACTGGAAGCAGAAGGACCTAAGTTCAGAGCCTACTTCAACCTCTCCTCAACTGTCTGGCCTACAGCAAGTCGCTTTATCGCTCCAAGTCGATATTCCCATTCATCAAATAGAAATCTATACCAACTCCTAAATTTCCATGAGGGTTAAATTTGACTGCATATGCAAAATCAGCTCAATCCTTGGCACATGGTAGGCACCCAACAAATGGGAGATATTCTCATGATAGAGAGCAAACGAGACCATTACTAATACCTTCAAAACAAAGCCCTTTCTCTTGTCTGAAGATGCCCTTCTTTTTTTCTAAAGTGAAGTAACCTGATTATCGTAAATTGCTCTCTTGAGGCTGGTTAACCGTACCTGTCTTGTTACAGACTGGTCTGCTAAATATTTTCATTTTAAAAATAATAGAGTCCATTTGCAATTATTCAGATAAATGGAAGGGGAAAAATGTACTGAAAACTCATGCAAGTCATTCAGTTACTGGATGCAAATCCTTTATAATTGCAGGGACCAGATTTCCCCCAGGTTTGGACTCACAGGCAACACCAGCCATGGAGAGGAAAGAGGCCTAGATTCTGAGTGGGTGTGTTTATGTGTGTCTAACTGGATCCTAAAAACAAATATAAAAATAAGCTTTCACTTTGACTTCTTTGTGGATTATTCTTACCCAGTGCTCTGCGCTAGGGCTGGCAGAGATAAAGTGTTGACTTGAAATGTACTTTTGTCATTTATATACCCTGCTCCGAAACAAAAAAGAAAGGGATATTTTTAAAGATTTGTAAGAAAACAGTGTGCAGCAGAGAGAAGATTAGTCATTTGGTGACCAGAGGCTCAGCCAAGGGAATGCTTCTGTCAGGAATGTAGGCCTCGTAGAGCAGACAGACACAGCGCTATGGGATAGGAATTCCCAAGAAGTATCTCTTACATTTGATCCATGAAGTGACAGGTGTTCTTGGAAATTGGATCCTGGGTTTGGCTCAGACCACATTCTCGGTTAAAATGGGAACAAAGACTTGGAAAAAATCACCACCCATGTGACATTTCCCACTAACCTCTGGCATAGAAGAACACACTCTTATCTTCCCAGAACTGGTGTGCAGTCTGCAACCTACCTCTTATCTTCATTTGCAGCCCTTGGAATTACCCGGGCCTCTGAATATGAACCAAGAGCAAGTAGTTTTGCAACCTGAAGCTCTTTGGTGACTAAGACCCTCCTGGGGCCCAGAGAGGATGGTGGCAAATCCATGTTTATCTTGATGAACACACATGGCATGGCCTGAGATTTTAAATCCAGGCCAGCGTTGATTTACTCCACTTTGTTTGGAACACTCAGGGGTTGAATATCCATCCGGCTAAGAGAGAGGGGAGAGGAGAGTTAAGAGCTCTCTGGAAGTTGTTGCCACATATTGTGGACACTCTCTTGTCTCTGCTGGGACTGTGTATTGGGGATAGAAATGACACCCTGGAAGAAGTCTCTAAAGAAGGAATGAACAGTACAGAACACTGCCCAATCCTCCACCCATGACAGACATCCCAAATTTATGTGGACTTTTTCCTTGGTTGTCCATTCACACCCCATCTCCGTACACTCATCCAGAGAGTTACTTCCAATTGATGCAATATGGCACAAGTGAAAAAAAAATGTGCTTGATCTAAATTTATATAAGGGCACAGTATAATTGCGCACCTCTTTCTCTACAGGGACAAACTCAAACAACCTTATGCTTAGGAACTTTAACACCATTAATTCCTGGCTAGATTTTTAACCCACATGACATCACTCTTGAAAGCCCACCGTCTCTAAAGAAAAAATGTTATCGTAAAGTAGCAGTTGTGAAGCCTTGAAATGTCAAGTGGATTTAGAGAAAAAAAAACAACTGTACTTCTAGATGGCAACAGGTGGCCGTTACTTTTCATGTTTGTTTGCAGAGGGAAGATCACAGAGGAGAACACATTCTTCCCATCGTGGCGATGATGCATCAGACAGGAGGTGAGAATGAGGCCTGACGTAATGATGTTACAACATTTGAAAGGGTTATAAAAATTTGTTTTCCATCATATTCAGTGGTTTCGAGTTACTTTGTGGGAGGAAAAATGACCATGCATTGTTGGTCATTTCCACTATGATCCTACTTTCAAGTAGAACAAAATATGGGTTTTGGAGAGAAGTATGGAGTTGCATTTCCTGAACAAAGAAATGGCCGTGGTAGAGAATCAATGGCAAAGAAATGACCTAAGCAGGTGTCCTCTCTCCTGCACATGCCTTCCGTATAGGTGCTTCCAAACCTTTAAGGAAAGTTGAGTCTATCCCTGTTTCAGTGGACTCACAGGTAACGTCTTACTAAGAAATCACCTAGGCTTGGCATCCAGGAAGGAGCTCACCGTGAAAGGTCTTCTAGTTTGAGGCACAAGCCAGTGTCTTGCGGTTGCATTACCGGCTGTTTTCACCTGTTTCAAATCTACTCAGTCTGCATAAGCCAACACCCTTCCCCATACACCAGTCAATAAACGAATGCCCTGTGAACTTCAAGATGGGGAAATTCCACCCAGGCATCTAACCCATGCAGAGCGGTGTTCCTGCTTGCATCTATTTTTCTATACTTTTTAGTAATCTTCTTTTAACTATATCAAGCAAAGAGCCTTTCAGTGCCTAAGAGCTCTCACTGCTCAAGAGGTTTCCTTTCTTACACTTTAAATGTCCACTGGACCAAGTTCATCTCATTATGCCTTTGAGATGCTCCCCACCAGCTTCCCATTTCGTCCCCAACAACAGTATGCATGGAGAGAAAAGAAAAAAAGAAAACACTCAGAGAGAGAATTCGTTGTTAGAAAGCTCCCCAAAGAAAACACATACAGAGTTGAAGAAATAGCTGCTAATTCTGTTACGGGATACAGAATGCACAAAGTGCTTTAAAACATCATCCTGTTGATTCCCTACAGCAGCAGATATTTCCCACCCAGTGCCCCTAATTCTGTCAAGCCTTTTTATGTCTTCTTCACACCCTCCTGTCACTATCTCGCCCCGCTACACCCTTCATTTGTTGATTCCCACCACTGATTTCACCCAAGACAAAGAGTCACAGGGATTCTGAGAGCATCCGATCTATTACACTGATTTGACAGGTAGTAATCATTTCTTTTTCCTCCTGCCGAAAAAACTCCTAAAGGAGTTATTCATTCTGTTACTCATTTTAATGATTTTCAATGAATTCCACATTATTTTGTTTTATTGCATAATTAAATCCTTTACACAGTGCATCTATTAAAATGAGATCGGTGTCGGCAAAACAATGCTTACCTTCTGATATGCCTTGTGTTCTCGCCATGTTTCATTAATGACATTTCAATAATACATTAATTGGTCTTAAGTGATGCAGTCACCAGAGTCAAATGGCATGATGGTTTTTCTGAGCTCCAGAAAGATCACTCAAAAAAAAAAAAAAAAACCTAACATCCTTTAAAAATTTCCTGCAACACTTTTAAATTCAAAAGTAAAAAAGATAGGAAGGAAGAATTTACAGGGGCTATGAGCAGTTGGACCTTTAGAAATAGTCAGCATTTTTCACATTTCTCTTTTCCTTTCATACTATTCCATAAGCATTTCATCGAGTCCTGTTTCCATACCTTATTCCTTTTAATAAAATGTGGATGCATCTATGGGAGAATAGAAAAACATTAAGAATTGCAATCAATGGCATTGAGTGGGTATTTGCTCCAACCAACGACCAGTCTAAGCTCTTCTGTGTGAGTATGTGCTCCACCCTGAATGGAATCTCACTGCAATTTTATTATTATGCCTATTTTAAAAAGAAGAACGTGAAGTAAAAGAGATTAAGTAACTTCTCCAACTTTACCCAATCAAAAAGAGTGGCTCTGTGGACTGGGGATATGGCTCAGAGGTAGAGTGTCTGCCTGGCATGCATGAGGCTCTGGGTTCGATCCCCAGCACCACACATAATAATAATAATTTTTTTAAAAAAGAAGAGTGGATCCCGTATCTGACTCCAGAACTTAGATTTCAAACAGCACTTTTCACTGTGTGCTCTGAAAGAGCACAAAAACCCCAAGGTCATCCTTCCCTCCATGGATTCTCCCCTCAGCCTGGACTAACCACGAAGAAGCCAACACTTGGCATCAATTATCTGAGTTGTATGCCTCCAAATGTTACTTAGAACCAATGCTTCTGAGGCCCTAAGACTATTGTTGAATTACCCAGCCTTGTGTCATACACATCCTTACATGTTCAATGCCATTTCTTTCCCACTAAAATTGTACACTGCCTCAAAATGGTGTCCTTTTTCTGAGATGGAAACAGAGGTTAGTTCTTCTGAAGAAGGTCAAGGCAGTATTCCAGAGAGTGGTGGGCAGGTCGATATGTTATATTGGCATTACCTTGGGGGGGTGGTATTAAAGCACTGACAAAGTAAAATAAGAATTGAAAGAAAACAAAACAAAACAAAACTCTAACACCTGACATCAACCCTTTACCGTCTCTACATTATTATTATTATTATTATCATCATCATCATCATCATCATCATCATCCTTCTTCCTCCTCCTCCTCCTTCACCTCTTCCTCTTCTTTTGCCAGAATTTACCTTAGTCCATTTTGTGCTACAATAACAGAATATCACAGACAAGATCATTTATAATGAACAGAAATTTACTGGTTAACAGTTCTGGAGGCTGAGAAATCTTAAGAACAGTTGCCAACATCTGGTGAGAGTTTGAGTCAACTTTTTCATCGCTGTGAGCAAAAGACCTGAAAAGAACAGAGCAGGAGAGGAAAAGTTTATCTGGGCTTATGGTTTCCGAGGTTCCGTCCATGGTCAGCCAAGTGGGTTGCTCTGGGCCCAAGGTGAGGCAAAGCATCATGGTGGAAGTGGAATGGCAGAGGTAAGCAGCTCAGGACAGGGCAACCAGGGAGCAGAGGAGTCTCCAGTCTTCCCTAACGGTGTCCTGCACACGCTCAATCGGTCGCTTCTGGTCATGAACAAGAAAGTTCTAGAATAAGCAGATATGCATGGAAAGCTTCTGGTAGAACCTAATAATTTTACAGAGAAAAAAAAACTGGTGCTGAGAGGTCAGACAGCACATCTCAGAATACATAGCCAGTTGAGGAGCAGATTAAGCACCAGAATCTCAAGATTTTCATTTATGATCCTGAGCGCTTAGCCCCAAATCAAGTTTTTTCAGCTAAAGAGAAACCTTACAGGAGAAAGAGGTTCAGAAACACCTGGCTCATCCCACACATTGACATCCACTTGCTCAAGACAATTCTATGCTAGGGCGTTGGAAATAAAAAAGACTTTTCAGTGCTATTTAAGAATTTAAATAAATGAGAGATTGGAAGAATTGGAGTCAGATAAGTAGGATGACGAATTTCAGTCAATGGTGGACTTCAAGAACCACAGGAGTATACCAAACATCAAACCCATATGAACCATAGCAACCCAAGGTCAAAAAAGAGACACCGGCATTTAGAAACCATTTCTTCTCCACTGGATGCCAATGCAAAGTTATTAAGAAGCCATTCTTAACTAATCTCATTCTTTCTTGATGATTTCATGACTGGTGATAAAGCTCCCATTTAGAAGGGAGTGATTATATGGAAGACCATGCATTGAATCCTCACCACCACGTGGAGGAGGGGACAAGCAGTCTCCTAGGTGAATTGGCAGACAGAGAGTTTAACCTAGGTCTGCCTGATTCCAGAAACTCTCTTTTATTCTTGTCATCCTCAGCCTGATGGGAACCCCTAAGCTACTAGAGCAGGTAGGTGAAAGGGCTTCCATGTGGTTTGTTGTGATTTTAGCAAAGCACCTGATGGCCTTCTATAATTGTGTGTTGTTAAAGGGATCAGCAATTATTTGAATGAACCACAGCCAGTGAGTGCCGCTTAATAGATGAATATTGAATTGGAGAGAAGTCTTTAGGACAGTGCCACAAAGCTCCATTTGGGATCGAACGCTCTTGAATGTTTTAATCAATACGTCAGATTAAAATGTAGAATATGCCTCTGCAAAAGAAAAAAAAAATCTTTGGAACACCTAACTGGGCAAGAAGGCAGAACAATGGCCAACAAGGTGAAGTTTCAGAACCAGCTCTGCAGGCATCGACGCTGGGCTAAAACCAACATGGAAAAATTTAACAACTATGAAAGGAGATTCTTAACGTCTAAGCTTTTAAAAATTCAATTAAATAAAGGCAAGAAGAGAAAAAAAATCAGGTTGAGAGCGCTTCCTATTTTTGGACAAATATTAATGACTCTTATTTCAACACTATCCAAACTTCCCTTTGAGATTCGGAGCACTTGGAAGGCCAACCTGGAGATGAGGCTGGAAGTGGGCATGTCTGGAGGGAGATCGTGGATTTTGGCTCTGCCTCTAACAGGACAGATTGGGATCAAGCCATCCAGTCCTGTATTAGAGAGTCACACAAAAGGTGCTGGGTATCCAGCAAAGAAAAATAGGTACAAAGCAATGGTGCATGACAGGAATAAGAGACCTCTGGGCAAGGATGGTGGATTTGGAGCCAGGAGAAGAAGGCAGAACTCTTGAGAATTCAGATTGGCCATTGGGCTTCCATGGGCCATGAGCAGCCATTGACAATAATAGGTAAGCAGATAAATGTGGCCTCCTTCCAATGAAAGGTTACTTATGTACACTGAAATTTGAATTTCATACAATTTTTATTACCTACCATAAACAGCATTCTTCTTTTGACTTTTTTTTAAATCTTTAAAAATGTACAAAGCACTGCTAGCTCACAAGTAGTATAAATACAGGCAGCAGACCCTGATTCTAGTGGCAGGAAATAGTTGCATGAATGAACACATGAAAGAAAGTGATTTATCGGGTGTTTTAGGGAGCAGGGATGGATAATACTAGAAACAATAGGAGATGGACTTCAAGAGAAGAAGAGAAAATAATTCTATGGTAACCCAGCGGTTTTAGAATAAATCTAGGAAAAAACATCAAACTATAAAAATTACTAAAGAGTCAGGCACAGTGGGTGGCACACACCTGTAATCCCAGCAGCCTGGGAGGCTGAGGCAGGAGGATCACAAGTTCAAAGCCAACCTCAGCATCTTAGTGAGGCTCTAAGCAACTTAGTGAGAATCTGCCTCAAAATAAAAAATAAAAAGGGCTGGGGATGTGGCTCAGTGGTTAAGCACACCTAGGTTCAATCCTTGATACAAAAAAAAAAAAAAGAAAGAAAAAGTACTAAAGAAAAAACAAACTACAAAGGTAAAGTAGAAGCCAAAAGTTGACCCAAAGATCATTGTAATGTCATGTGTAGCTAATAAAAAAAATTGACCCAAAGAAATAAGGGTCAATTTTCTTCCATAAAATGAGAGGAAGTCATTGCATAACCTATGACATTCCTTGAGGCTGAGGTTAGAGGGGAACATGAGCATTGAACATGTGCACAGGGCAGGCCTTGCAGATTTTCCATGGAAGGATTGGATTTCCAGAGACACCACTTTAGTCTGCAACCCCAAAGTTCTTCTCATTCCAGAAGAAGAACTTTCCAATAATAATAATAATAATAATAATAAATTAATTAATTAATACAGATTAAATTTTCTTCCAGAATACTTTGGGTGACCATAAGGTTAATTTTTAGTTGGAACGCCAACTCATTTGACTGTTTTAATTTCATTCACCAAGCTCTTAGAAACCAAATAAAACTTAGCAGCAGCCTCCTTGTGGAAAGAGAAATACGAGAGCAAAGCTAAAGGGCTTCCTCATAGATGTGTATCTTACTTGGAAAAATGTGCTCCTGAATAAGTACCAGGGAACTGCTCAGGGTTGAAGATTTCCCTGTGAATCATCCACTGCAATTAAACTCTCTTAACGCTCCTTTCAAAGGAAAAAATAAATATTGCATTTATGTCAAACCCTAGGCTTGTAAATATGGCATGTAGCATATTAATTTCTCAATGGTCATCATCATACAAGTGCAGGGCAGGAGTGACAGCCCGGTTGTGTATGACACTGCGGAGTTTGCCATCATCCTTTTTTACATTAAAAAATAATGAATCTCATCTCATTCCCAGGTTCTTAAAAGCAGAGCATCACTTGATCACGTGACGATATGAAGACACAGCTCATAAATAGTAAATGCAAATTGGGTTTTCTTACCTTTAGGAAGAAGAACAACTGAAAGCTTTCTAGTCCTCCTGAGACCTAAACTTCTTTACTAAACAAGTTTGAAAGTTCAAGGGGAAAATAAAAGCCTTTAGGAACGGTGGTAGATCAAGAATTTGGTTCTCTGTGGTAGATCGAGGGTCACATTCTGAGGTTTTGGGGGGTTAGGATTTCAACACACCTTTTGGGGGCACACACCAAAAGCATAACAATGCTTACCAAGAAATCTAACCCATCTGTGATCCCAGAAGCTCAGGGAGGCTGAGGCAGGAGGATTTTGAGTTCAAAGCCAGCCTCAGCAAAAGCAAAGCACTAAGCAACTCAGTGAGACTCTGTCTCTAAATAAAATATAAAATAGGGCTGGGGATGTGGGTCAGTGGTTGAGTGCCCCTGAGTTCAATCCCTGGCACCCACCCCCACCAAAAAAGAAAACTGATTCAAAAGATCAGGCCATGTGAATAAAGAATATAGAACAGAGGCCAAAAATAAATCAACAGATATTCATGGGGAACATTCTTCCATGCAATAATAAGTATAATTTACTTAAGATGTTTTCCATCTCAGGCACTGTAGAACACGTCTTCATACCACACTACTGATCCTGCTGCAAGGTCAAGCTACTTTACAGATGAGAAAAAACAAAGACCTAAGAGACACAATGACGTACTCAATGATTCAGAAAGAACAAGAGAAGCAAGCAGGATTCAGGTGCAGGGCTGTCTGCGAGGCAAAGCAGTGTTGGTAAACTCGTAGGACCATGCAACTAAATAACAATAAAATAAGTTCCTATTATTATAAATTGACACTAGAGTGGTACCCTTCAGATATGTGGTAAATATTCGGAGACATCAGTGTGTGCACTGGGGGCTGTAATGAAGTTTTATTCTGAATTCTCTTTGAGACTAGAACTATATTAAAAATGGTCAATTATGGAACACTAACTTTTTGCTAGGCCTTGCAGTACATGTTAGAGATAAAAGATTGAACAAGATATAATCTCTGCCTTCAAGGTGCTTAGGGCTTACGACAAGAGAAAGACAAGGAAACGGACAATTTAAATTCGGCATAATGAGATAACAATGGGTAACATGGATGGGGCATTTATTCCCTTCCTGGGTCTATTCTCAGTACTTAATGTGTATTCTTGCATCCAACCTGAGATCAAGCTCTGAGAGGAGAGGTTGTTTTATTTTAAAACACCATGAATGAAGAACGTGGTACAAAGAAGCACTGGCAAAAATTGGCAGAGCTGGGATTTAGACCCACGGAGTCTGGCTCCAAAACCACACCCTTAGCTGTCAAACTGTAATGTCTTCCCAATAGAATATGGAAGAAGAGGACTAGGCATAGATGTTGCAAAAGCTCAAAGACAAGGTGGGTAACCACAACCGTAGCTAAGTCTCTATGATGAGACATTTCTTTATTTGGCCTGATACAGGCAGGAGGTAAAGAGCCGGAATTTTATCAGAGTCTATAAGGAATAGAGTTTACAGGTAGGTGATTCTGATCATCGGCCACATGCATTTCTTTGCCAATCCGCAGAAAAATCAAGCTACTTTGCACTGGACATGATGCTGTGGTCATGATCTCAAAGGTCAACAGAGAAAGTGGCCTGAGCCCACCATAAGTCCATCCCAGGGAGATCCCAGAGAAATGGTTTCGGTGATCCTCCATACCAAGTGCAGCTGGGCACAGTGGCTCATGCTTGCAGTCCCAGTAACTGGGGAGGCTGAGGCAGGAGGATCACAAGTTCAAAGCCAGCCTCAGTAATAGGGAGGCCCTAAGCAACTCAGTGAGACCCTGTCTCTCTATAAAATACCAAATAGGGCTGGGGATGTGGCTCAGTGGTTGAGTGCTCCTGAGTTCAATCCCCAGTACTAAATAAATAAGTAAATAAAATTACCTAGTGGAGTTCAGGTGGGGGAGACCTATCTGAATGGACGTGTGAGATGCTTGCAGGTCACGTGCAGTTAGATATGCTAAAACTTCCCAGGGTGCATGCAGAACAACTCCCCCACCCAAATCATGACACAATATGACTCAGTGGCTTTCTTATTAAGGAGTCCAAGACGTCTACACGAATGTTTTAACGTGAAATCTCAAGTCAAAGAATTCCCTTAAATATTGGCAAACTTTTGTTGGATAAACATTACTTACTAGGACAAAATTGACAAATGAGAAGCCCACAAGGAGGATTTAGCCCAGAGACACAAAAATGGTTCCACAGAGCTTCCAAAAAGTTGAACTGGCTGCTTCTTTCTCCTTTCC
The DNA here is from genome assembly GCF_052094955.1 of Ictidomys tridecemlineatus. Taxonomy (NCBI): domain Eukaryota; kingdom Metazoa; phylum Chordata; class Mammalia; order Rodentia; family Sciuridae; genus Ictidomys; species Ictidomys tridecemlineatus. The sequence goes on along the minus strand of NC_135492.1, from coordinate 46,409,215 downwards.
AATAGGATGACTTATTTATTAGTTAACTTTCTCCCCCTGCAGTGCTGGAGATCCAACCCAGCACCTCATATACTCGAGGCAAGTGCTCTACCACTGAACTACATCACTAGCCCTATTTGTTTCTTTTCTTGAAATGTATTTAATTGTCTATATTAAAGGCATACAACATAAGATACACCTGCATAGTAAAATGGTTATCACAGTGAAACAAATTCACACATCCATCGTCCCACGTAGTCACACATTTTACCGTCTTTGCCAAGGACAGCTATCATCTATCTACTCATTTAGCAGAGATCCTGACCAGGACACACGATCATGTTACACATTAGCTCTTTGTACTTGTTTTTCCTACATGGTTGCTACTTTGTATTCTTGAACCTATATTTCCCTATTTCTTCCCCCTATCTTGACAATAACATGCTGTCAAGCTTCCATTTTTTAAAAAATTTTGTTCTTTTTAGATATACATGACAGTAGAGTATATTTTGACAGACCTACGTGGAGCATAACTTATTCTAATTAGGATCCCATTCTTGTGATTGTACATGATGTGCTCTTACACTGGTCGTGTGTTCATATATGAACATGAGAAAGTGATGTCTGATTAATTCTACGGTCTTTCTTATTCCCATCCGTCCTCCCTTCCCTTCATTCCCCTTCATCTAATCCAATGAACTTCTATTCTTCCCTCCCTCCCCACTTGTTGTGTGTTAGTATCTACATATCAGAGAGAGAACATCTGCCTTTGGTTTTGAGGGATTGGCTTATTCCTCTTAGCCTGATAGCCTCCAGTTCCATCCAATTAGCAGCAAATGGCATAATTTCTTTCTTCTTTGTGGCTGAGTAATATTCCATTGTATAGATATATACCATATTTTCTTGTTCCATTCATCTACTGAAGGGCATCTAGGTTGGTTCCACAGTATAGCTATTGTGAATTGAGCTGCTATAAACATGGATGTGGCCGTGTCACTATCATATGCTGATTTTAAGTCCTTTGGGTATGGACCGAGGAGTGGGATAGCTGGATCAAATGGTGAGTCCATTCCAAGTTTTCTCAGGAATTGTCAGAGGGTCCCCCAATTTATGATGCTTGGACTTCATTTTTCAGTGAAGAAAGCAACACACATTCAGTAGAAAGCACACTGCAGATTTGGAATTTTGACCTTTCCCCGAGGCTGACAATACACAGCACAATACTCTCTGGTGATGCTGCACAGCAGCAGTGAGCCACAGCCCCCAGTTAGCCATCAGTCACGAGGATGAACAATCGACGTGACCGAATGCACTGTGTCGCTGAGCTGTGGTGGTGAGGAGTTGGTGGGTGCACTTGATGCACTTTTGACATGATATTTTAAATTCATGATGGTTTATCAGGAAGTGACTCCATGACAAGTTCAAGAGTATCTGCATTTAACAATAAAATATTTCACACGGATTCTGTATTTCCAGTTTCCTTGCGCAAAATCAGACCCGCATGCTCACAAGAGGCCAAGGCAAAAGAACTGAACAGCAGCTGCCCACCCTACACGGAGCAAGCTCATCCTTTCCAATTTGGCAGTGTCCCTACCAGGTCACTTTCCTGGCTTATCGGCCAGCCCCCTGCAGACACTTCGGGGTTTGTGACTGCTCTTACAAAAGATCACGGCAGTTCCATGAGGCAAACCAGAGCAGCAGTGGTCCTCTCACAGAGCTCTCATTTAATACAATTTAGGTCTGTGTCTGGGAGTGCTACTTGTTATTTTTGTACCTCCTGGGGCACCATACCTTTCAAAGAGTAGGCATCATACATTTTGGTTCAATAAATGAACAATTTAGTTTGAAAAAGCTAAAGTCCCCCCCATTTTCTCAAGCACAATACTCCTTTTAATAAACCTGAGGTCACATTAGCTCTTCAGGCAGTTACAAACATTCAGTCGTTGCTCCCATCTGCTACCCTAAGAGTAAAACACTGGCTTATCACCTCTGATCATCCACAGGCACAGTCTCGGGAAGTGCTTCAAGCATCCAAAGGAGATGCTTCTTATTATGCGGATTTTTAGCAGATCTCTCCAGCCTGGGTTGGGGCTGATCCCAACTTCCCAGTGAGGAGCCAGCTCTCGGAATCTCCAGCGTCTTCAGCTGGAAGAGCGTCTGGTTGGGCTGCTTCAATCATCAGGAGAAGAGACCGAATGTGAAGAGCAAAGCAGTCATCACACGAAAACATATGTCAAAGATGTCAGGTGAACATCTGGCAGGAAGTCAAAACTGCCTAATGTGGAAGAGCTGGAGGAAGGCAGGAAGGGAGAGGTGGGGGAAATACAACCCAGAGTCCAGCGAGCCAGTAATAGATGAAATATATATATTTTTTTTCCTAAAGGGTACTTGTAAAGAAAGCCCTTTAGAGTCTAAAAAAATGAGCAGACTGACTCTCATCATGTGAACAGAAAATTTGAAATTACAAAGCTGACCTCTAATTGGCTAAAGTGGGGGCAGGCTTGTTGCTGTTTAGAAGGACTCAAACAGTTAGCCTTGACATTTCAGTTGTGCTTTCTCGGGCTCATGCACTCGGAAGGGTTTCTGTCTCCGTAGCATAGCCAGGTATACATCTGTCCCTTCTCTGCCACTTTTCTCCTGCCATTCAATTTGCACGTGTCACCGAATCACACAAAGAGATTTCAATGTAATAACGTAGGCATTGGAGGGGCTTCAGAAGGAGATCATCTGACCTGACTCCTTTTAGCTACATAAACTTAAGACTTAAAGTTTAAAGGGCAGGTGAAATATATAGGATTCCCAGGATATCGACAAACCAAACTCAGGAATTTGTATTTCCAGAATTTGATCGTGTTAGGTTGAAGAAGGTTTTAGGAGAGACACCGAGAATAAAAAGATCATGCTTGTACCTGGGGAATTTACAATTTTGCTAGTAACTTGTCCCCAAATAAAACATGGAGATAGTACTTGCAGGGCAAATACAGCGCAAATGGTGAAGAGTTAAGGTGGAGAAGCATACGTATGTGAAACTTTTTTTTTTTTTGGTACTGGGGAGATTGAACCCAGGGGCACTTACCACTGAGCCACATCCCCAGCCCTTTTTCTGTATTTTATTTAGAGACAGGATCTTGCTGAGTTGCTGACAGCCTTGCTAAGTTGCTGAGGCTGGTTTTGAACTCTCCATTCTCCTGCCTCAGCCTCCTGAGCACTGGGATTACAGGTGTGTGCCACCGTGCCTGGCTGGATGTAAAACTTTTTTATTTTAAAGCCAGCATGCTATTTTTTATTCAAATATAGAAAATTAAAAACTGGCATTCTTTTGAGTCAGGTACTGGTACACATATTATTTCATTTAAACTCTCCTAATTTCCAGGGGATGGGTATTGCTGCTTCTGCAGATGAAAAGAACTTAGATTCAGCCAGGTGATCAATTTGTCAAGGGTAATCACAATGATTAGGGTCTTTAGTCTAATCCCTCTCTGTACTGCTTTGCACAACATCCCCCCCCCCACTATATTCCAGTTAGTAGTATTTATTTATTTATTTATTTATTTATTTATTTATTTATTTAATTGCAGAGAGTTACATTCCTCAAAGGCAGAGAGAGAGAGGCTTCCCCGTATGGGATATAAAACCTGTTGGCATGATCGACCCACACTGGTTAAACCAGAACCTTCCTGGTGTTAACAGAACACCACATTCTGGGAACTTAATCCGTCTTCTTGAAAGAGAAGTTTGTGTCCAAGACAACCCCTCAGTGCCAAGCAAACCGACATGGTTGATCATCCTGACCTCATCCGTGTTCCTGGGCAGAGCCGATCCTGATATCTGCTTCTTTAACGTGACTCTCCATGTCACCACCACAACCCACACAGGATCCTCCAGGGCCTAGCTCAAGCTCAGCCCAAATCAGCCCATACTGAAGAGCGAGAGTGATCTTACAGAGTTAGGAAGACTCAGACAGAGAGGTCCGCCTCTCTCCATGTCCCAGCATGGAGAACCAGTGGGTTGGTGTCACATTTGTGAATATGGCATCTGCCTCCTGTGAAAGGGCAACAGCAGGGCCACTTCTCCTCTCAGCAGCAGCCTCCCCCATTACCTGCTCAGCTGTCAAGACATCTGGGCCCCCAGGGGACCAAAGGCCAGGGTAGGGCCTGCTATAGTCTGAATCTGGAATGTTCTTCAAATGGCATATGGTAAAGGCTTGGTCCCCAGCAGACTGCCGTGAGGAGGGCGTTGAACCTGCAGGAGGTGGGGCCTGCTGCGGTCTCTGTTGGCCCTGAAAAGGTGGTGGGACCTCCCTTCCCTTTGCTGATTTTTGCCTCCTGGCCATGAGGTGAGCAGCTTTTCTCTGCCATGTTGTTTGAGTCAGCTTTCTCATAACTATGACCAAAAGACCTGACAAGAACGAATGTAGAGGAGGAAATGTTTATAAGGGAGCTTAAGGTTTCAGAGGTCTCAGTCCGTAGACAGCTTCCTCCATTCCTCAGGGCTCACGATGAGGCTGAATATCATGGAGGAAGAGGGTGGCACAGGGAAGCAGCTCACATGATGTTCAGGAAGCAGAGAAAATACTCCACTCACCACATACAAAATATATACCCCAAAGCCTTACCCCCAATGCCCGCCTCCTCCAGCCACACCCCACCCGCCTCCTGTCACCACTCAGTTAATCCCATCAGGGATGCATTCACTGATTAAGGCTCTCACCCAACCACTTCTCCTCTGAGCCTTCTTGCATTGTCTCACATGGTCTCACATCCAAACCCTAACACATGTGCTCCTACCTGATGTGCTGCCTTGCCACAGACCTAAAAGCAATAAGGCTCACCAGCCATGGGCTGGGACCTCCAAAACTGTGCCAAAATAACCTCTTCCTTTCATAAGGTGACATTCTTCTTCAGTTTGTTTTTTTTTTTTTTTTTTGTAGTAACTCCCAGCTGACCAAAAGCGCTTCAATGATTGTATGTGAGCACTCATGATGTCACAGGCAACGTGTTACTAATTTCACACGTTATCTCATTTAATCCTTGCAACATCGTGATTCGGTATTTGTTATCCTTTCCATTTTCTGGGTAAATTAACTAATGCTTCCAGAGGTCAGGGGACTGAATCTGGAGCCCAAGCTTGCAGATACAGTGACAGAGTGCATCCCAAGTTTACAGACACAATTGACAGACCCACAAGGCCTAATAAGATGGTCCCTCACTGGTCTCTCATGTCCTTCTTTGGTGCCTTGAGAAGAACTTAAAAGAGTTATTTCTGATACTTTAGAGACATTAGAGAGTGAAAACAAAAATTTAAGCAAACAGATCTCTCTAGAACATAAGGTAGCTGGAATTTGTCTGCTCTTTCTTTTGATTTTTTGGAGCTTTGTGCTTGGGACTTATAAATCTGAACCCGTGCCAACACTGTAAGCAGTTTTCCTATAACTGCATCTGCAAGTACTCTCAACTTAAAAATGCTTCCCCTGAAAGGCCCAAAATAACCCCCCTCTGAAAAGAAATCCCATAGAACATCTTTGTCAAACGTTCCTCCTTTTCCTCCACACCCTCCCTCTCCTCTCCTTCTCTGTGAATTGGATGTTCTTGCACTGATAGGCCTAAATGAGGAATTCAAGCAAAATGTACGGGGAGATAAAGCCATACTTCTTGCATGTAATATTCTTAACTACTGATAATTAGAGAGAATATATGGGAATTAGTCAGGACCTACAGGAGAATGCTTGTTGAAACACCTCTGTATTCAGTTTAACCTTGAAAATACATAGAATCAAGGAGTCTGAGCACCAGAAGGGATCTTGGGAATAATCCAGTTTAGTGGTTTTTCTAACTTTACCTTCTCAGCTGTCAAGACCATCTGGGTCCCCTGGGGACCAAAGGCCAGGGTTTGGGGGACTATTTGGTGAGTGCCCAGATATGAAGACCCCATCATCACTGCTGAGCAGTGTTCGGGGGGAGACCTGAGTAGGGACCCCTGCTCCTGCTGTTTCCGGGAGCACAGATGGGGCTACTGTGAGTCGGAGTACCCAGCATCCAGTCCAACTCTGTTCTAGCTGGCTTCCTGTTCTGCACAGGACCTAGGTTTGGTCAAGCAACACAGAGGTATAAGTGAGCTACATGGCAGGGCAGCCACCAGCTGGGGGCTTATATCTTCTGAAAGGGACAGTTGCCAGCCTCATCTGGGAGAGGAGTGTAGCTTCTGAGGACCAGACCAGTGTGATCGGGTAATGGTGACAATGTGCCCAACCACAGCAGACACATGGTGGGGTGGGCGTTTCCTCCAGCTGCTTGGGTGTTGGGCCAACATGCATCCTGAGCTCTGGGGTGTCTTGGTATGGCATTTCCTTATGACATAATTTAACCACAGAGTTCTGGGGGAAGGAAACTAGGAAATACCACTGATTCCATCAACTGCCTCGTTTGATACGAGGACTTGGGGGTCAGCGCAGTGAAGCCATTAGTGCTAAAGGTGAGTCTAGAATCCAGTTCTCACTACAGGCTGACAGGTGACAGACATTCCAGGAAGTGGCCTTGGCAAAGCATATCCCATATAACTGCTCAGCCCCTCAAGAATCACCTGCGAGGCCCATGGCTGACCAGCCCCAAAGCTACAGTGTTACAAATGGAAATTTCATTGCCTTTCACATTTTCAAAAATTCTCAAATCCCCCGATGTAGACTTTCAGATCTTATCCTAATGGAGTCTAAGCAATATTCCTCACGTTCTTCCTTCCAGAAAGAATTCAGGTTGAGGACAGCTCCTTAGACATTACTTCCACCTGCTTGGTTTTTTGAATTTGTAAATATTTTCCCCAACGGGTGTGGTATCTGTAATACGCTCAAAATGGAGCAGGTCTTTTCGATGACACTGTTGTGGCATAGATAGGATCAGAGACTACAGATCATATCATCATTAAAAGCCGGAGCTCTGATATCAGACTTGGGATCTTGAGCAAGTTATCTGACCTCCTTAAGGTCTCAGTTACCTTGGCTGAAACCATCCTAGCACACAGTACCAGTGTTGATAAGTGCTACCCACTATTATTATTCCTGTTGTTATTAAAATGAAATCTTACCTGTGATGGGTAAAATCCCACCAGAAAGTGCTTCCTGCCTTCCTTCCCAACTTCTGGAGGAACAGTTCTAGGGAACATTTATTTGTTTGTCCCAGGGTCTGCTGGTAGATTACCTTCTGCCCAGGAACTTGGGCAAAAGGGAGCAGGTGCAGTTGACCAATGCCCTCTCTGTTAGACGTCATTAACATCCTTCAGGCTGCCATGGTCTTTGGGAAACTCATTCTGGAAGCCCACTTCTCAGTATCCTAGTGTCATGAAAAAAAAATGTCTACATCTCACCATTTACCAAGGGCTTCCTTGAACATTTTGATTTGATGTGTAAAAATCGTATGGAAACAGGCTGGGTAGATCTTTAGTCAGACTTTTCAGGGGGCACATGAAAACTGGGAGAGAGTTGACAGTACATTGAGAAAGACATGGCTAGCCAATGGTCACTCCAATCTTCTGACTTTGGCCTAAGGACACTTTGGAGATTTGTGTATGCAGAATGTGTGACTGTGTCAGTCAGTTTCTCATTACTGTTAACAAATACCTGAGATGATTAACTTATAAAGAGAAAAGGTTTATTTTGGCTGGCTCACAGTTTCGGAGGTTGCAATCCACGATCAATTAGCCCCATTGCTTTGGGATTGTGGTGCCACGTTATGGCAGGTTTGTGGTGAAGCAAAGCCATTCACCTCACATCTAGGATATGAAAGGGCAGACGAAGAAGGACACAGGGCATGCCCACAATCTCTAAGACCACCTGCTCGGTCTCACCTTTAAAAGTTCCCAATAGCACCGAGCTGGGGACAAAGCCTCTGTAGATAGAGGTGGATAGTCATTTCTTTTCTTCTTCTTTCTCTTCCTCTTCCTCCTCCTCCTCCCTCTTTTCTTTTTTGCCATTTTGCCATTCTGGGGCTCAAACTGAGGGGCATGCTAGGGAAGCTCTCTGCCCACTAAGTTACACCCTAGCCCTGGAGAGTCATTTGTAAATCAACTTGTAAATCAGAGATTACAACTCAAAGCTAAATGGGGGGGGGGGTAACAAGTGTGATTTAAGGCAACAGGTCCCATGGTTACTGAGACCCGGGAAGTCCCACCTACCTAAAGGCATTCACATCCAAAGAGTTTCAACATGCAGGCCCGTGGGCACTCTCTCACGGGAAGGGTGGGAATCAAAAACGGCACTTTTACAAAGTTCTGCACTTTTTCAAATTGTGAAACACCTGCCACACGATCCAGTCATTTCATGCTTGGGTATTCACTCAAGAGAAGTGAAATCATAAGACTTGAATGTAACCTTCCAAGAGGCATTATATATATCAGGCAAAAACTGGACATGATCCAGATGTCCCTTCACAGGTAAATACATAAACGTATGGTGGTATCTCCATATAATAAAGTCAGACTCCGAAATAAACTGTAATTACACACAATATGGATGAATCTCGAAACAATTATTTCATTCAGTGGAAGATAGTCTAGAAAATAGGAATCTATCTATAGTGACAGAAAGGAAGGGGGTTTACTAAGCCTAAGGATAGGCAGTAAGTGGGAGAACATGGGGCTAGGAAGAATAGATTCCAAAAAGGCATCAAGAAATAAACTTTGGAGGGTGTTGGATGTGTTCATTACCTTGATAGTGATGATGGCTATAGGGGTGAATGGGGGTCCCCGAGGTAACTTTAAATATGTGCAGTTTATGGTGTGGGGATTGTGTCAGAGAGCAACCGAGAGCTGAGTAGTGTACACAGCAGAACTTCAGTTCCTCATTACTCTGGAACCCAGAAGTCCAAGGTCAAGGTATCAGCAGGGTAGGTTCTTTCTAAGGCTCAGACAGAATCTGTTCTGTGCCTCCCTCTTGGCTCCTGCTGATTTTCTGGCAACCTTGGCTGTGCCTTGGTTTGCAGAAGTGTCACCATGAGCTCTGTTCTCATCTTCACATGACATTCTCCCTGCGTGACATAAAGGACACCAGTCGACTTGGATCAGGGGCCTTCCCTACTGGGACAGAATACCCTATCTTAACTAATCACATCTGCAATGGCACTGTTTCCAAATTAGTTTACGTTCTGAGGTCCAGGAGGTTAGGACTGCAACACATGAATTTGTGAGGGACATAATTAAATTCGTAACAGTGATTATTACTGAATAAAGTTATTCAGGACCCAAAGACCCAACACTACTAAATTAGCTAAAGGACTGATTCCAATTCATTCTCTCTCTCTCTCTCTCTCTCTCTCTCTCTCTCTCTCTGATGCTTAAAGTACTCAGCTCTCCCAGCCCCCAGCCCCCCACCCCTTCTTTTCTCTCATCATTTTCCATTTGTGACTTCTCTGTGGAATTTTCTTTCTTAAAATTCGTTGACACCTCATGCAGCTTTCCTGGGAGAAGATGTCATTTATACATTGAAAACACCCTGTCTTTTCCCTCATTTGCTCCAAACACCTTATGTGCTACTGTTTGGTGTTGACATCATCACAAACACAAGCAAAGACTCGGGCACTATAGGTCATTTATATGCCTTCAGTGATAAGGTCACCCTGGTAATTCAGAATATGCTCCTACTGATTCTTCATATTATTAATGGAATAATAACCAATTAAAATTTCTCTACACATACCCAGGGCAGATTGCTCTATCACATGGCAGCTCTATTTTTTTAATTTCTCGAGCGACCTCCATACCGTGTTCCATAATGGCTATCGTAAGTGACATTCCCACCAACAATGTACGAGGGTTCCCTTCCCACCACATTCTTGCCAACATTCTTTGTCTTTCCTGATGACGGCCCATCTAACAGGGGTGAGGTGATATCTCCTGGTTTTAACTTGCATTTCTCTGATAATTTGCATTTTCTCTGATAATTAGTGGTTAAGAGCATTTTTAAACACACCTGTTGGTCAACTGAATGTCTTCGTTTGGAAAACATCTATTTAGACCCTTTGCTCACTTTTTAATCAAGTTATTTTTTTTCTTACTACTGAGATATCTGAGTTTTTTTGTAGTTTGTATTAATCCCTTATCAGTGTATGGTATCTTTTAGGTGTATATTTCCCCCCCTTCCTATAATTTTCTCTTCATGCTATTGATGGTTTCCTTACCTGAGCACAAGCTTATTTATTTATTTATTTTTATTAATTTATTTCTCATTAATTTTTTAAATGTATATATGACAGCAGAATGCATTACAATTCTAATTACACATATAGAGCACAATTTTTCATATCTCTGGTTGTATACAAAATATATTCACACTATTCGTGTCTTCATACATGTACTCTGGATAATGATGTCCATCACATTCCACCATCATTAATAACCCCATGCCCTCCTTTCCCTCCCACCCCTCTGCCCTATCTAGAGTTCGTCTATTCCTCCAATGCTCCCCCTCCCTACCCCACTATGAATCAGCCTCCTTATATCAGAGAAAACATTTGGTATTTGTTTTGGGGGATTGGCTAACTTCACTTAGCATTATTTTCTCCAATTGCATCCATTTGCCTGCAAATTCCATGATTTTATTCTCTTCTATTGCTTTTATTAATATTCCATTGTGTATATATACCACATTCTTTTAATCCATTCATCCACTGAAGGACATCAGGTTGGTTCCACAGTTTAGCTGTTGTGAATTGGGCTGCTATAAATGCTGCCTTGTTTGTCTATTTTTTGCATTTGTTACCTGTGCTTTTAAGTACATGGAGAGTGATCCAGAAGACTCTTAGGAAAGTGTATGCACAAACTTTGGGAAGGTCTGAGGATCCCAGTTAAAGTTACTACAACATATGACAAAGACCTCGGTTCTGAAAATTAAGAGAACCAGGTTTTGGGTCTAGTTCTGCTATTAACCAGCAGTGGCACCTTGAATAAAGGTTAAATCCCGTCAAGTTTCTCAGATGCTCTGAAGTTCATGGAAGCATTAGCCTTCTTGATACTTCAGTTTGCTCATCAATGAAAGGGTTGAGGCAGATCATCTCTGAGACTCTTTTCAGCTCTAAAATCCTCTGGTACTTGCTGAGTTGAATTGCAATGACCTTGCTTCTAAAAGCTAGAAGATTCACCATTTATATACCACGTGTCTATCTCCAGCTTTCTTTCTCCAAACTGATGAAACTCAAATGCTGAGTCTGTTTTCCAAAAGAGAGCTTGTAAGTAATGGCAGGGTTTGGGCAAGGATACAGACTCCAGGCGCAATGCGTGAACCGATTGCAAGAGAATTGGGATTTCAACAGATGACTAGTCTGGTGGATGAGTACCTGTTATCCATGACAATGGGATATGGACAAGGTTGGACTCAGAAGAGACTGTTCAAAAAGTATGGAAGTCCCCTGTTACAAAAATAGAACAAAGTACGCAAAACGGAGACCAACTTGACAGACTAAGGTACCAGATGAAATGTAGAGGAGATTCTGGGAGCTTCAGTGTTTCTGTAAAATGTATATAAACCAGATTATCTACTCTATCTGCCAATCTTTTTTTTATAGCCTCGTAGGCCCCTAGGACTAAAGGTAAGTGTTGATATTAAATTTATTATAATAGGGGAACTGAATTCCAGTGCCGTAGTCTCTAAGCATTTTCTTATGAGGAACAATTCTGAACTTCCTTAAAGCTTTATGGTTACTGAAAGAAAAAAGGATATAAATGGAGACAAGGATAGTTCATAGTCCTCCTCTACCTGCCCAGGAGTCTCTGGGAACTTCTGGTAGGTAATGAGCTGATGGTAATTAGACTAGCAATCAACCAAGCTCAGTTTAAAGAGGAGCAGAGAACTGGGAAGTCCTGTTCGGGTGGTTGTTCATACACATTTTGTTTACTGCAATTATATCTTTTCACTTCCAGTGTGAACCTAAGCTGGTCATTTCCTTTCTCCTACCTTTGTTATGGGGACTTTGGAATACAATGACCAATGGTAGGAGAGATGGCGGTATTTCTAATACAGATTATTATATGTTACAAAATTTCTTTCTCTAGTACACATTCTCCAGCTTCTTCTGCAATTTAGTGTAGCTGTGTAACAGTTCTTGAGGGTAGAACAGAAATGATGCGAGGCATTTCTTAGCCTGACCCATAGAGTTTTACCTTGTGATCCTGTATTCCCTCTCTCTGCAAGGCAGGTACGTCTCTTTAATCCTAACAAAACCCCATGATATAAGTTCTATTACATATATAGAGAACTTAAGTATCTTCCTCAAAACCACACAGTTGTGTTGGGTGGGATTGCAAACCCAGGCAGCCCAAATCAAGAGTCCTGGATCTTACCCATTGGCCTCTCTCAATATAGGAAACAGTTTTAGGTGTAGTGCTTGGCACAGAATTAGTCCTTGATTTATGTTAGCTACTATTTTACAGTCAAAAGAAAAATCACAAGAATGTAAATAGTTGAAAGCAAACTTGATTCTAAAATTCTCTTATCAACTAAAATCTTTAGAATATTAAAACAATCTTGTATTTTTAAGTCTGTGGGCCGAAGAAAAAAATAATGAATATCAGGAAAGCTAAAGACATTAATTTGATGATCCAAATTATAGTTAATATCTATAGTTTAATAACCAAAATGGCATTTCTAATGAGTATGTTTATTATATGTAATAGCAAATAACTGCCGAAGTCCTTATTTCTCACCAACAAAAGATGAGTGGGATTATATGGCCATTAAGCATGATAGCTCCAAAGACTTTCTAGTGATATGAAGAAAATGTTCATGATGTAATGTGATCCAATTACATGTCATTTATTTAATAATTGGATGAATTCACTAATTCAGAAAATGTCTACTGAGTACTGATTCCACACTGGGTACTATTGACTGGGCTAGGAGCTGGTCATAGTATCCTTGCCACCAAAGAGTTGATGGTCTAGCTCTTCAGGGCAGGCATTCTCAATAGACAGAGAGAGAATTCCTTTCCTAGGGCTTAGTTTCCTTATCTATACAACAAGGGTTGGAGTAGAGTATTGTTAAGGTCTTGTAGCAATTAAGTTCTACAAGAGGAAAAAGGCATAAGACTTTATTTGGCATATTATCATAGTACCATAAACCTATTAACTTAATTTCATGTAGAGTAGCTAATCAGCCAGGCGCAGTGGCACACACTTATAATCCCAGCGGCTTGGGAGGCCAAGACAGGAGGATCGTGAGTTCAAAGCCAGCCTCAGCAAAAAGCGAAGCAATAAGCAACTCAGTGAGACCCTGTCTCTAAATAAAATACAAAATAGGGATGGAGAGGTGGCTCAGTAGTCTAGTGCCCTGAGTTCAATCCCCGGTACCAGAAATAAAGTAACCAACCATCTCTACATTCCTGAGACTGAGTTATTTCCTGAGATGTGGGGACACTTTGGATTAAAACCCTAGGAAAACTCAGATGGATGGTCACCTCAGTTCCGTGTCAAGTTATTAGGCTTAAGATGTAATATTATTTTTAATTATAGAAACCTTAATTAATGCCTTTTTTGTGTTGGAAGGATCTCATATGCAGTATAAAGCTAGAAGAACAGGGACTATGTAGTAAACCCACTCAATTGTCAAAAATATTTTGAGAAACAACACATTTGGCATGAAGGTTAATAATTCACAACACAACACTTACATAATTACAAGTTGCAAACTTATCAACTTCTTAAGAGCTTGGAGGTGGTTGTTTTAAAACTAGAATATTAGTTCAGAGACTGGAAGGAATACCGACTACCAGCACTCTTAATATTTCAGTGAGAGAGAGAGAGACATATTTTTAACTTCTGAAAATTGTGGTTTTAAATGGCATATTATAATTTGGTTCTCAAAATACAGTGTTCTTTTAAAGATTATTCAAATATGATCACCCTCTAAAGTTTCATCTTTCTTTTTTCCCCTCATTTACCACAGAGATCAGTACCAATTATAATGTTCCTTCAAGTCAACGCTTCAGATTCTCAAGGGGATTGTAGGGGAATACACAGGGGTTTGGAGCATCCCAACACAACCAACTCTTCAACAGTAAGACCTCGCTCTCCTGGGAACTCCTGGGCCCTTCCCTCCAATTCCATTCTCCTTCAAAGACCCCAAGGTCTTCTACCATGCTTTAAAGAAACAAATTGTAAGACAACAACCTTTTTTTTACTCATTAATAAATTCTGGGCCCAGGACTGAGTGAGCTCACTAGGAATAATTCAGACGGATTTGAGGACTCAAAGCAAGAAACAAGCAAATGTAGTTGTTATGTTGGTTCATGGGGTGTCTCCTCTTTATTCACTCCAGTGACAAAGGGCTATAAAGTAGTAGTTGATAAAATATTCCCCAAATCCCTTCCCAAAGTTGAAAATGGCAGTTTCTAATATTCGAATCAGTTAACTATGAAGACAGTTCAACAAATCTCCAATAACAAGATCAAATTTCAGACTCTTACCTTGCCAGGCCTCATCCTTCTGTGTTGGGATGCTCCAAACCCCTGTGCATTCCCCCACAGTCCCCTTGAGAATCTGTCCTCTTCTCTTACAGCTATCTTTTCCAGTACGGTACGAAGACATTCCCCACACCAAACACACACACACACACACACACAAACGAATGCACACACACACACACACACACACACACACACACACACACACACACACACCTTCCTAATGCTCCTTCTACCAAGAGCCAAATAAATGCAGGATCAAGTAGAAATAAGCAGAGCTTCCTTTCACACTCTTGCTTGGGGGAAGAGGGGAATTAGCTTAAATAAATGATACGCTGATTTAAAAAGAAATGAATTGAACAGCAGGGAGACCGAGGCCATTTCTGTCACGGGAGTTGGGAGTGCCTGTAAGATATTCAGTCACATGAGGCAGTTGTGAGAATACCCATGCCACCTGCCTGACCTGATGTCTTGTTTTAATCTTCAGACCTGCCTGATAATGTCTAGTGTTTACATTTGTCAGGTGTTTACTGTATACCAAGCTCTGCCCTAAGCATTTTTCCTACCCTTACTTAAGTAGCCCAATCCTCTGGGATAGGTACTGTTATTAATCCCACTTTAGAGCCAAGGAAACTAAGGCTTAAAGGTAAAGTGACTTGCCCACAGGGACCCAGCTCATAAATTGCAGTGCTGGGATTTAAAGCAATGCTGGCCTGATTTCAAGGCTCACACATTGGTGTCTGCCTCCTACCATTCTCAAGAAATCTCTTCCAAAACCCAGAGGCGATTACCAATCTAGCCTCCTAGGACTAACTCCTCACCATCACCATCGTTCTTAGCTTTGGCCGCCTTCTATCGCAAGACCTACTGTATAAAATTCCACGTACAGAAACATCATCTCTTCTCTCTTGCAGTTCCAGGTAGACAAACTGGAAAACATGAAGGAGGCTCCCTAGGTCTTTTTGAATAATCAAATTCAATTCAGTATTTCCACAATTGGTCCACTGTCTTTCAGGCAAATTCCAAACTATATCTGTGCCAAAAATGGGAAGAAATAAATGGCGTGTAGTGACCCTTGGATGAAGTTCTAGACTCAACTGACTTTGAAAGTTCTTACATCTTATTTATTTATAGGCAGCAATGGTTCTTTTTGTCTTTCTCTCTCTTCTTCACCTACCTTCTAACCTGAATCGGATCATTATCTTTCCACAGAGCCTCCTAAGGGGCACTGTGTGGCCTGTTGTTATCTATGTGACATTTGCAGGATATCATGGAGCAGATGAACACAGAAGGGAATCAAATATGTATTAGACTTCCAGGCAAGACACCAAGAAATGCTACAGGGATCAAGAACCTAAGATTATTGTTATTGAATTTATCCTGCGGCTTCAAAGAATTCAAAAGTTGATTCTGTAATAACCTATTCTTCCAAATTCCCCAAAAGTTCTCTGCTCAGATATCATGAGGAAATGGAATCCCATTCTCTTGTCCAAAGTTATTCAGTACTGAAGGGCTAATGATGCTCCAGCTTAAAGTTGATTCCCCCAATACCGTGTATCAAGGGCTTCTCTTGAGCTCGGCTCTGCGCTGCCACTTTGAAGTTGAGACTCACGTGGATAGCTCTGTCTCCACAGACCCATTTGCATCCTTTCCTCCCACCCTTGATCTCAGACACCTCTCGCTGCATTTTTATTCCCCCGGGGTATTTGAACACAACTTTCATACATCACAAATCAGAAAGCTGCAATTTCGAAGTTTCATATACGTTTGCTGAGAGCCTCCTTAAATGGGAAGTGGATTCACCATTCACATTAAGTGTCCAAACACTACTTTCCGCGACAAGGACGAGGACCAGGTCCACCACCGCAGGCACACCCCACCCGGGCTTGTACACCCTGCCTACGGAATCACCCCACATTTTAAAACGAAGGGTCTGATTTCATATTGAAACTTGACTCTATCTCGGTCTTCTCAGCCCCTGAGCCCGAGTTCGACGTTGTGCAGGGAGGTAGTAGCCCCGTGGTGCCTGGCTGGCCTTTTTACACGCTCATTTTCTCTACATTTCTTCCCCCTTTTTGCTAAGAAACGGCAGTGTGCTTCGTTCGCTTCCCTAACCCGGTCGCAGCCTGTCGTCCCCTAGACAAAACTCGGCGGCCCCGCGGCTCCCTGCAGCCGCGGTGGCGGTGGCGGCACAGCGCGCAGCCCCGCCACCCGAGGCCGGTCGCGCTGCGCCTTTGTTGGGCCGGCTACAGATGGTGCCCCAGCACGGGGCTGAGCCGAGGGCGGGTGTGGGAGGCCGGGAAGGGGGTCGGGAAGGAGGGGAGGACTCGGCGGAGCAGCCAATCGGCGCACAGCCCATCAGCTGACCGCTTTTGCTTACACCAGGTGCACGCCGGCTGCGGGGAGCACAAAGCGCGGCGCACCGAGGGCGCCGGCAGCGAGCCGGGGAGCGAGGCGAGGCCCGTGCGCCCGCGGCTGCAGCGCCTGCCGGGCGGGGAGAGAGGCCGGCGGCGTCAGCCCGGGCGGCGGCATCCCTAGGCGCCTGGGGCGCCCTCCTCGGACCAGCCCGCTCGCCACCCCGCCCTCTGCACCCAGTTCTCTCGCGTTCCTTCCCAGCCCCGCTCTCTCCTACCCCGGCCCCCCAAGAGCCGGATTTAGCCCAGCCCCGCGCAGCAGCTGTTGCTCCCGTAGCTGCCTCGCCTCGGGTCTCGGTGCTCCGCCGGGGGTCCCCCGAGGAGCCGGTGCGCGCTGCGGGCTGGGAGGGAGGCGCCGCTCAGCCGATCCGCCTCCTCTTTCTCCTCCTGCCGCTGCTGCTGTCGCCGCGGGTGCCCGGCCCGTGCGCACCCCAACACCCCCGCCGGCCGGGCCTTGGGGTAAGTGCACTACCCCACCGGGCCGCAGCGGGAGGTGTGGGAGGCAGCCAGGGGAAGTCGGGGCAAACTTGTCAGCGTGGCGGACCCCAGAAGGTCTGGGGGACCCTGGGATAAGATCGCGGGCCTAAGGGGGATGAGGGGGCGCGGCTCGCGGAGCTATGGAAAATGACGAAGTCGGGAAACGAGATTCCAGTTATTTTCCCCTCCTAAAACAAAACCGAACATCACCAACAGCGAAACCGGGGGTAGCGAGGCCAGACTGAAATGGGCAAAAGGCGGTGGCGGGAGCCCAACCGGTGGATTTCGGGGACCCGCCGGGGGGAGGGTGGTACCCGGGAATGGGAAGGAGGAGGAATGGAATTGGGATGTGAATTGGGGAAGGCAGCTGGTACACGAGCGGAGCGCGGAAAGGGGGCCAAGAGAAGGGAAAGGAAGGTGGCTGATCATGGGTAAAGACAAGAGGAAAGAGGTCTTGCGATGATGTCCTTGTCGCTGTGAGAAAGGGGCAAGGGGCGTCATTCACAAAGCAGTTGGTGTATTGAAGTCAGCGTTAGGAAGAAGGCGCTCAACTACTCGGCCATCTAACGGGGAAAATCCTCCCCCTGTACATTCTGAGTCCAGAAGGGGTGGCAGCCTCAGGAAGCTCGCCAGGGATGCTGAAATGTCAGGGAAGTCCTGGTCCCCCTCCAGGATTGGAACCGGCGCGGGGTTCCCGGCTCGGTCAGGGTCAGATGCGGGGAAAGTTTGCCAGCGAGTGTCCTTTGTGCTGCGTCCAGAGGGGTGTGGGCAGCCGCTGGACTCACGCCGCGCTTCCTAGGATCCCGCGGTGACCGCCTCCTGCGGAGGGAGTTCCTGCCTAGCAAGCTGGGGTTGGGTGGAAAAGTCCAGCAGCTTAAAGGGCGCCCCGCACCCAGGACAGGTGGGAAAGTCTGTCCTGGGACGGCTGGGAGAGAGCAGGCGTGGATACTAGGACCCGCAGACTTGGGGTGATGCTTGTTTGCCATATTCACCTCTGTAGCCCCAGCGCCAAGAACAGTGCGAGTGAGTGAGTGGAGGAAGAGAAATGGCTTTGAGACCTTGGAAACACACAGGCAAAGGGCAAAAAATCTGGAATATGGACTCTATGTCCTATCCCATCATTAGTATTTTCATTCCTTGACCCGAATAATAAAACTGGAATTGAAATTAGGCAAGTGATCAGGTACTGAGGACTTGAGTTTTTGCATGTAGGCTTTCCTGCAGGACAATATGTTGTTGTTTTGTTTCGTTAATTTGCTTTGCCACCAGAGTCTGGATGATGATTATTATTACTCAGATATGATCATTAATCATTGTCAAAGCTAGGAGCAGAGGAGTGGGAAGTTCAGGAAGATTCATACTTTGATCCGTATAAATCTAGAGGAAAAGTGGTGTTATTGGCTCCAGGGCCATGTGTGTCCCCAAGTCTCTGATTTGCATGCAAATGTGAGCAGATCCTGGCAGATGTCTGGCCTCATCCATTCACATGAAGGAATTTGAACAGACAAGGAGCCTTCAGTTAACAATAGACCTTAAGAAAATGGTATAAAGGGGCAGTGTGAATTTTTCTGTTTGGGAATTCCATGGCTTGTTGACACCTTTATGTTAGAGCCAAATTCTTTGAGTGGTATTATTTTGGAAAGCTCAAAGTCTGTTTGCTCTTTACCTGGCTGTATGTATTTGTCCAACAGTCGAGCTGGATATTCTGAGCTAGTTAAGGAAATTGTTTCCGTGAAGCAGAGAGTAACTTGAATCCACTTTCGGTGGCTTTGAAGTGGTTCCCGAATTGACTTCTCAACTTTTGGAGTTTCTTTTCCTTTTCTTTGAAAAATAGAACTTTGTGCTCACACTTGTTCCCCATCCTCAGAGATAAGTAGTTGCAGAGAAGATAGTTTTCCCAGACCAACCAACAGGAAGGTCTCACTAGAGTGTCTGCTGTTCTGTCACAATTTGGGTCCTTAAGGCACTAAACTTGTACAAATGTGGTTCCTAGTAACAGGGGTGGATTTGGGGTCACAGCAGAGAATTACAAATAGGGAGGCAGTCATGCAATGAACCCCCAAAGCAAGGGCCTTCCTGCCTGATCTAACCTTAGCTGATCAACCAACCACATTGCAAGTTCACCTCCTGGCATTGTGTGACCCTGGAACAAAAGGCCCTGTCGGCCACACGTGAGGCCAGCAATTCTACCTCCTGACACACCAGCACCAGTGGCCTCTTCTTTTGTCAGTCTCAAACACTGCTGAAGGGAAAAAGACCCTATTCACTGAACAGCATTTGCCCCTGTTTTCTGTATATTCACTGAAAGGGACATTAAAATACCACCAAAAAAAAAAAAAAAAGATAACATTGTTTTGGAGGGCTCAGTGATTGGGAGGAGGGGTGGACAACAGATGTTGGTCTTCTATTTTGTGTTTCCTGAAGTTATTTTTGCTGGTTCAGTGCCTTTAACACATAATGCAGGATGTTCCATGAGGGAAAAAAGAAAATGAATTGAGTCCCATTTCAGTAAGAAAATGTTATAGCCAAGTTTGCATTTTCTGTCTTAGAGCTATATAGAAGTCAGAAAGTAACAAATCATTGTAATAAACTCTTATGTGACTCTTAAACCTGGGATTCTGTCTTCCTGATGGAGTTGAAGGATAACTATAAAATAAAAATGGCATTTCTAAACTAAGACTGCATACCTTTTTGTTGTAAAGTTATCATCTAGGTATTTTCTTGAAACAAAATACCACCGATTCATATTTGTGAATCTTTGTCTTTGGCTATTATCCTGTCTTTGTGAGATCTTTATTGTGGGGAAGTCGAATGAAAGGAAAGATTAGGGAGTTCATTCCTTGGTAAATAAAAGTAGTTAATTATTAGAAAGAATCACTCTGCTACATAAAGGAATCTCAGGCCAGATCCAACTGCAGCCTGTGCCTCTGAAGCATAATCACAGGTGGCTCTGGTTAGTGTCTGAAATTCTAAAATAAAGCAAGGGAAAACACCACCATTCATCTGTCTCTGGTTAGACGCTGCTAACCCTGAATTCTTGACTTGAATGGCCAGAGAATCACCATAGATTCTTTAGCAGAGATACTCAAGGGAGTACATCAAATATTTTCTAAAAATCTGCCTCTACAAAGTTATAGTGCTACTTTCCCCAAGCCAACTGACTATAAGAAATTATAAAGAATCAGAACTGTAGGTTTTTAATACCACCTCAAATAAGCCATAAGCCACAAATAAAATATGGTAAATTATAGGATTTGAATGTCATTTTTACAAGATTTCCACAATACTTTCTCTAAATTCATTTTTAAGCTGCAAAATAACAGTTATCTGGGTGATTCATTTGAGCGTTAATGTAAGGTTGCTCAAATATTGTGTTTAATTTTTTTAGAGTTATTATGCAGATCTTCTATTTTGGGTTAAGCCAATCCGAAGATAAAGCAAATTCCATTTTAGAAGCATATTTTGGTTTCTGGGAACAATGGAAGTATCTTTAACTCATGAATAGAGCTTTGATTAATATTTTATTCAGGATGAAATTATAATTATATAGCCTAAGTCAGAAAACATGTATTCTCTCTTGTTTTGGCCAAAGTTACAGAAGAGAGACTAAACTTAAACTCTAGCTGTAAAACTCAATATTTTAGTGACCAAAGGAATCATTTCTTCTAAAAGGTATTCTAAAGTGAAGTTTGCTTTTAAATTTTTCTTGTTTCAGAATATAACCATTTATCTACTTGATGGATATGTTAGGCTATAGCTTCCACATTTCTAAAAACAGATAAGGTCATAAGTGGTTATTGACTTTGCATTATAATCCATGGAGATATATGTGTGTGTGTGTGTGTGTGTACACACACATGTGTATAATATGTATAATAATATGTTTCAGTGTTTTTTAAAGGAAATACTGTGCAGGATTGCATACTCTTCTATTTTTAACTTTTATATGTTTTCAAAAGCTCTAGCAAAATAAGGATGTTATTTGCAATTTTATTTGGTTGGTAAGCAAGCTATATTACCTAGTCATAGAACTTGGATCATTTGCTGAATTGCCAGCCTTCAGATTTCTCAATTATAACCTGGTAGGTATGGACTAAGAAGGTTGCAAGGACTAACTGACTACCATAATCAGATTGCTAGAAGCTTTATAGAAGCACTACCTCCAGTACTACAACTGACGTGAACATCACATCAGATATACTGACAATCATCCCTGAGATGTAAAGGAGCGAGGTTGACAGTGATACACACCAAAGGCCCTGTCCACCTCGACTTCAGAGTCCCCTCTAAAGATGCCACTATATTAGCGTAAGACACTCAGTTTAGAAAGCTGTGCGGTGAAAACTGCTTTTATAGTGGCTTATTGCCTTCCATTTGTACTCTTTATAGCTCAGAGGTTGGAATGTTATTGGAAAGCTCTGATTAATATAAATGAGTTGTAATTTGGTGACCCGGGCTGTCCTAGCTCACATCTATTATACCACTGGCAGACATGTGGTCTCCACAGCTGTCCCCTCATTTGTGTATGAAGCAGACACACTGGTGGCATTTTTCGGTTACCATAGCTACATTTACAATGTACATGTGACATGACATCTTCCTGTGTGAAAGGTTTTTATGTGGCAGAAATTTAGTGGACCTGGGAGTGAAAAGTACAACTATTGAAAGTTGGAAGAACACAGGGATGAATGTGCCATTGTTCTGGAGCTACCTTCTCAACTATGGGAGGAGAATCATCCTCCAGGAGCATCCAGGAAAGGGCGATCACCAGCCTTTGCCTAACAGAGATTTCCAAGGGAGGTATTTCCAACAATGCCTAACCTCTGCAGGAGAATGTCCATTAAATCTTCATTTCAAAATATTTGCTCTTACTATTTATGACTGTCCTTTGTGGGATAAAGGATTAGCAGAGTCATTTTCAATTCAGACAGGGAGACCTGAACAGCATCTATCTCAGTGAGACCTAGGAGACCTCCCTACCCCCCCGAAAAAAAAATCAGTTTGTCCTATTAAGCAGTAAGCACAATGAGAGAATCTTCATTTAGGAATATTGAAAAAGCTTTACAAAGAAAGAAAGGTGGCTTAATTGGTTTCATGCCTATAATTTTCTCCTCTAGGAAAAAAGAAATATGTTAGCATGGCAATAAAGAATATCATTAACCTGCATTGTTATTTCACAATAGTAATAAGTCTTAATTTGCATCCCTAATACTCATTGTAATCAAGCCCTGTGCAGAGAGTCAGGGATGTTCAGGCTCAATTCCCAGCTCTGACACTAATGACTGACTGTGTGACCTTCCAGATGTCCTGCAACCTTCCCGAGGCTTCCTGTTCCTATCAGAATTGAGTCGTGAAGGGTCCAGGAAAGTTGGTAGATGTTTCTAGCATTACCGTTGCAAAGAATTTGATTTTTGTCCTAACGTTATGATTGCATAGAGAGCTTAAAGGTCCAGGGGACAACCCCCACCTTTTCTGCAAGGTGATTTTTCTCCTTTCTAGTTCTGCAGCTAAGAGATTGTGTTGTTGCTCTTTTTAAAATGTTCTCTCCCTAATATTGACAGTTCCCTACCACCTCATCTGGGCCCTCCCAGGGGAAAGAACTTTTCTGGGGATACAGGAAGCTATTTATGCTCACTAAACATTTGTTCACCCAATAAATATATATTGAACGCCACCTGCTATGTGCTAGGCATTAGAGAAGGCACTAAAACTAAAGTTGGCTTGATTTTTCTGCAGCTTGTAATTAAATCCACCATAAGCATTTGTTTCCTCAATCCGTGTATTCTTTTACAAATATTTATTGAGTGTGCAGAATAAAAAAAGGTATTCTGAACAGAGGATATTTGGGTGGGGGAGTTGGGGGTACCAGGGATTGAACTCAGGGGCACTCGACCACTGAGCCACGTCCCCAGCCCTATTTTGTCTCACAGAGTTGCTTAGCACCTTGCTTTTCCTGAGGCTGGCTTTGAACTCTGCAATCCTCCTGTCTCAGCCTCCCAAGCTGATATGAACAGAGAATTTGAACCGGGGGGGGGGGGTGACCCCCCACTTCCACCCCAGAACAATTGGCAAATTCTGGAGACATTTTTTTTTTTTTTTTTGTCAGTTGTTATCGCAACTGAGAGCAGGCAGGGTACTACTGGGATCTAGTAGGTAGGGGATGAGGCTAAGCATCCTACAATGCATAGGGTGATTTCCAAAGCAAAGAATTATCTGGTGCACATATCAGTAGTGCCTAGGATGAGAAACTTTGTCTCGCAAATATTGCCTCTGCCCTCAATAATCTGAAATCTAGCAGGGTTCAGAAAGGAGACTGACAGGTGATATTGAGTGCACTGTGATGGGAAAAGTAGGAGCTGTGGAAGGATAGAAGGAATCTGAATTCAAATAGTGGCTGTCAGCAAAGGCTTTCCAAAATATATTGGTTAATCCATGGAGCAGACTATCACCAGGAACACAAGTGTTCAGGAGACAACTGTAGATCTAGACTTATTGAACATAAGTGGTTAGACGATTGCTTGAAAATAGTAGATTCCTTCCATTTGTCAAGAACTATATAATCTGGGAGTTGGGCATGAGAGTTCACATCTGTAATCTCAGCCACTCTGGAGGCTGAGGCAGGAGGATTGCAAGTTTGAGGCTATACTTTGGCCACATAGGGAAAACCAATATCTAAATAAATAAAAAGGCTTTGGGGTGTGGCTTAGTGGTAGAGTGCCCTTGAGTTAAATGCCCAGTACCAACCCCCTCCACCACCACCACCATACACAACTATAAACCTGGGACAGAGTTGTTCATTGCTCGTAGGTCTGAATTCAGTGGGCCTTGAGTGAAGAGGAGAGGACTGCACAAGCCGCAGAATGGGAAGATGAGGCCAAGTTGACTTAACTACAGACGTCTCATGTCTTAGAACTTTAAGCTTTGTAAAAGTCTTAAATATCTCATTTGATCTGCAATATTCTGAGATACCAGGGATTATCATTATTTCTTCTAATAAGGGACCAGGGTCACGAAGAAGGTCAAACTGACAATGAACAAGTCACAGTTTATTGATTAAAGAAAGATGAGGGATGGTGCCAGGTACGGTGGCACATGCCTGTCATCCCAGCGACTTGGGAGGCTAAGGTAGGAGGATTGGGAGTTCAAAGCCAGCCTCAGCCATGGTGAGGTGCTAAGCAACTCAGTGAGATCCCGTCTCTACATAAAATACAAAATAGGGCTGGGGATGGGGCTCAGTGGTCAAGTGCCCCTGAGTTCAATCCCTAATACCAAAAAAAAAAAAAAAAAAAAAAAAAAGTTGAACTTGTCTAGTTCATACATCTAAGTAAAAGACTGAAGCTGGCCTAAGAGGCCAGGCTCTCTGGTTCTCAGACCCAGTTCCTTCTCCATTGGGACTGGGGCTGCTTCCTGGACTGTGGAGTCCGAGCAGGACAGAAGATGACAGTGATTCAGCCTTGTAGCTTCTGGGTTACCAGAGACAGCAAGGACCTGGGAGGCAGCGATTGAAAAGTAGCAAGCAGGGAAATTTAAGCTGGGTTTCCCGACAGATCAGGTCCTCCGTCTTGGGTGTTAAACTGACCTGAGCAGCATTAATAAAATGCTCAACCTGGAAGAAACTTTCATAGGACACTAGGGTTGGAAAACGAGAAGACCCAGAACATGCGGAAAGAATGAATTTGGAAAAGATGCAACAGTGTCACCGTTCTCTGTTCTCGATTTTGCTTTGGCAGAGGTATTTAATGTTCCTACCAGAGAAGGACAACCAGGGTATAGACGCATGCACACGCATGTGTACAAACATAAAACAGAGAGATTCCATACTGTCGAGCGTGTGCTTGTTTGTTTCTGTAATGAAACTGGCACATCAAGGTGAGTTTTGGAGAGAGCCCTCTCTCAAGGCCTTAAGGGTGTGTTGACCTCTCGTTTCTCATGCCTAGTGGAGTGTTTTCTTAGGGGAAGGAAAACTGAGAAGCTGCAGCACCACTCAAGGTTTCTTGTTTGTTTTTGCAACACTGGGAATTGGACTCAGGGTTCTTCTACCCCTGAGCCACATGCCCAGCCCTTTTTAATTTTATTTTGAGACAGTCACTAAGTTCCTGGCTGACCTTGAACTTGCGACCCTCCTGCCTTGTGGGATGACAGGTACACACCACAGTGCCTGGCTCTGCTCAAGAATTTTTTCATCCTCAGTGATTTCCAGGATCATGAGCAAGAGTTTCGCAGGGCTTCAGCCATATCCTGAGAGTCTCCAGGACACTCGTGGAATCTACATTCACTCCTCGAACATGAGTTACGGAATCTACCTACCCATTAAGTCGTCGGCCCATAACAGAAACACCGAGAACAGCAGAGTAGCAATTACTGGGTTTCTTTGGCTTGTTATTGCAGCTGAGTAGGGTTCCGAGCAGTGAGGATGACATGTAAGGTTTAGCACCCCCAAAGGACCAGTTAGCTTTGCTATGTTCTTCGGGGACACGTATAGCCCTGTAAGCAGAAACTCTCATCATTTCCCAATTGGGAGGTCAGGTGAAAAACTTGGGTCATTTTAAAGACATCTGAAGGGAAAACACGTAGTATGTGGGCAGATGCCGTGGGGATACCTTTCTCTGCATGTCTAAAGGGTAGCACCGTCAAAATGGAACTGCAGTGCAGAAGTTCCCAAGGCTTCATAAGGAGGATTGAGCAAGTGGGATGAAAGGTGAGTTCCCTGCAAATGAGATGCTTCAGTAAGTGGGAGGAAAATGTTACACAGGGCTCCCAGGTTATAGAGTCCTTTATTTATAGTCTCAATTTATGGCATTCCTGCTTTGTATGCAGGGCACTTTTAAGAATTGCCTCTACGGGCTGGGGTTGTGGCTCAGTGGTAGAGCGCTCTCCTAGCACGTGTGGGGCTCTGGGTTCGATCCTCAGCACCACATAAAGATAAATAAATAAAGGTATTGTGTCCAACTACAACTAAAAAATATTTTTAAAAAAAGAAAAAGAAAGAAAGAATTGCCTCTGTGACCCATGAATGGCACCTGAAGACCTGCTAAGAGGCAGAGCAGGGACATGAACTTGGGTCTGTGTGACTCTAAACCTGCCCTGTTAAAGCACTTGGCTACGTTTCTTCCTCTTTAATTGCAGCTATAAAACAAAAAGGCTCGATTAGATTAGCTCTTCTAGCCCATCCATATTCCACAAAGTTATACAATTCCATATAAAAGTAATGTTTATGTAAAATAAAACCATTTTTTACTGCTTTTAATTTTGAAATCTATTTAACTCATCATCTCTGAATTATCCTTTAAAATTATATTGGAGTTATTAACAGAACATGTTTTTCAACCCTATTTAGGATAAATAATTTTTACACGGAGGAAAATGCATATTTAAAGATTACATCCTTCTAACCATTACCATCACGCTGCATATTAAGTTGTATCATTGCTTTCTAAATTTAGAAGTTTCTAAAAATTGAAAAGCATCCTCCTGTTACACAGAATTTTTTTTAAAAAAAATTCCTGTTAATATTATCAGAGACAGGTAAATTGTTGAATCTTAAGTATCAAATAATTTTTATAAGAGCTTTGAGCTCCCAGGAATGTTAAAATCTACCATCTGAAATCTGTTTCTAAAGCTTGCTTTGCTTTAAGGTATCCTTCTGACGTGCAAGTGACATGTCAGAACAATGTGTCACTCACTGCGGTGGTGTTATGGATGTATAGCCCTAAGCAGGGGGAAAAGAGTGGGTAACAAGACAGGTCTTAGAGTCAGGAAGACTTAGTTTCAGAAGCACATCTCAGGGCTGGAGTTGTGCCTCAGTGGTAGAGCACTTACCTACCATGTGAGGTACTGGTTCTACCCTCAGCACCACATAAAAGTAAATAAATAAAATAAAAGTATTATGTCTATCTACAACCTAAAAAAGAAAAAAAAATTTAAAAAGTGCATCTCAGCTCTGTGCTCTAAGACTCGATGTCATCTGCAAAGTGAGGATAGTAACAGAACCTGCAATTCCAGAATCACTAAAATTGTTCAGTCATCTAAGTCCCCTAGCATAGTTCTTGAACCAAAGTAAGTACCTAGAAAGTAAATAGTACAACTAGGAGAAATTGTATTATTATTATTTTCTGACCCTTCTGCCTGCTACTGTTTCTGCATTCTAAGGATGCTAAGTCTGAGACAAGTGGAGCAGTGTTCAGGGACAAGAAGATTCAGACTAGAGGTTTCATGAAGTCAGAAACTCACACGATTGTCCCCTTTTGTGGGTAAGAGAGCTTTATATTTGTCCAGACATGCAAGAAATCCTGTCAGTTAATGTATTTTTAATGGACTGGCACACAGATGAATACGTTAGATCACTTTTCTTTGTTTCTAAATTCTGTTCTGTTTCTACCTTCTCTGTTCTCTTTCAGAAAATATTACAATGCCCCTTCTTAGTCTGTTTTCTCTCTGTTGCTATAACAAAATACCCGAGGCTGTTTACTGTATAAAGAAAAGATGCATACTTAGCTTATAATTCTCGTGGCTACAAAATAAAAAACATGAGCCCAGAGTCTGGTGAGGGGCCTCTTAGCTGTGTTACAATATGTTACAAAAGGTGACAGGGAACTGGCTACATGTAGAAGGGACTGGATGAAGGAGGAAAAACATGAGCCAAGGAAAGCTGAGCTTACTTTGTAACAACCCATTTCTCCCAGAAACTACTCAATTTCTGCTACAAGTAGATTAGCCTCTTCCAGTTGTGGTGCCCCCATAACCTGACCACTTCCCACTAGACACCACCTCTTACAGGATCCACTACCTCACACCACCACATTGGGACTAAGCTTCCAATACAGTAACCTTTTGCAGACAAACATCTAGACCTCAGCAGACCCTAAATTGTAATTCATAGAATCCCACTTTATAGCCAGAGACAAAGGTTACATTCAGAGATGTTCCATAAAGAGGATAGGAATTGAAGTTGGTATAATTCATAGACACAAGAGCTTCACCTCTCTGTATCCACTGTGATCATAAAATCATTGCTAAGCATCTTGGGAGTGCTCAATAAGCAATGCCGCACTCCTTGTTATTGTTAGTTCTTGGTATCATCATCTCCACACGTCATCATCTTATTGACCGAACTCCGAAGCTCCTGGTTGGATTGCAATGCTCCAGGCCACAGTCGGTCAAGAAGCAAGAGGAAGTCACCAGGGGAGCCAGATCAGATGTGACCTCTTAGAGGGATCCCAGGTGGACTGACAGGGGCAGATTGCTGTGGCTTATCCTCCACAGCCCCCTGCTCCATTTCAGCTCACAGATTTTCATTTGCATATGGAAGGGTGAATCAAGAGCATCCTCTTTGAATTCCTCATGATATAGAAATAATAATTATTTACAGAGAACTTCATTGTCTTGTTGAATCTTCATTACCAGTGCTTCCCATTGGATTGCATTAGTTGGCCATTGGAGATTTCCATACTCTCAGCTCTGCAGTCTTTTGGCCACCTGGCTACCCTTGCAGGCCAGTGAATGGATCTTCTGTGTGCTGAGAGGAGCACATAGAAACCCCGAGAGGTATTTCCCCGATTTAAAGATGTGGAAAAACCTGAGGCAAGGAACTTGCCCAATACCTTTCAGGTAGTAGTACATATGTAGGAGCAGGTACTCTGGCTCCTGGTTTTCCTTCAGGCTGCATTGAGAACACTATCCCTGAGTTCCCTGTATCTCCTCGCCCTTGCTTCAAGTATAGGAATATGCCATCTTAATATAGGATTATTTATTCAGGTCATTGTAATGCCATCACCACCAAACAGCTCCGTAAGGGAAAGAAACCATGACTTAGTCTTAGGTCTCTGGCACCTGTCACAGCACTTGGCACATAAAAATCACTTAGGAAATATTCAGTGAGTGACAAAATTTCCATATCATATGTCTGTTTTCATTTTGCCAACGCTGCATCTTTTAAACAATTTTTACAAAGTTATTTTCTCTGCCGTTAGGTAGAAAATGAGTAGTTCATAAAGTTGTATTATACTCATGTTGGTGTTTATTATTTTAGAAAGTTTATTATAGAAATTAAAACTCCTTTGGGGAAGTTTTTAATGATATTATTGCCAAGCAAGTGTTATTCATCAAAAGATATTGACTATATGCATGTAGAATATCATAGAAGGGTGATGTGGGAGGTGACAACATGGCATTATTTCCATCCCAGATGAGCTTCCAAACTCATTGGAGACAGAAAGTGAATAGAGACAAGACAAAACAGGCCAGTGATCATCTATAGAAATTCTACAACAAAGCAGGAAAAAAACAGGGGTTCCGCCGGAACAATTCCTGCTTTGCAGCTCTACCACATCACATGCTAGCTGTGCATTCTTGGTTAAGAGATTTGATGTGTTGATCTAAACTCTCTCCTTTAGACATTGCAAGAATGATATCTACTCACAGGGTTGTCATGACGACATATGGAAAGCATTGGGTCCAGTTCTGAGAATACGACGGTCATTTGGTTCAGTCATTTGGCAAATATTTCCATTTGTGTGCAGATCATTTTCTATGGACTGGGGATATGGTGGTGAGCAAAGCACTTGGTGTGTACTCCCCACTTGGAGCTTGCCATCTATGTGTGATGACTCCACTTATCACACACATGTATGAATGTGAAATGACGGCTGTGAGCCCAGTGGAAGAGAATCCGTTGAGACCAGGAGAATATACCACAGAGGCTTCCACGAGAAGACCTCCTAAAGAAGCGACCTTTAAACCCAAATCTCAAGAGCAAGCAAAGAGTTAGCCAGGGAAAAGATGTGGTTAGAAGGTGCCTGGTGGGTTTGAGACCAGAGAAGACAGGGATGGCACAGGATAGAAAAAAGGGGGGACTCTCTTCCTTCTGCTTCCAAAACACACTTGGAGTTAGAAAAGGCCGAACTTGGAGGAAGTTCAGCCAAAAGAGAGTTTTGGTTATATATAGAAGAGATGTGCTGGTTGCCATCCGGGGAGGAAAGACAGAAGAAATTCTGAATTCCTGGAGAGGCAAGTCAGGCGAGCAGTTCTTTGAGTGACATGTTTGATCTGGCATACACCAGGCTTCAGGGACAAAAGGACATTCCTGGAAGAAATTATTTCCCTCATCTCTGTGTGAACTTGTGCATGTGAACTAACTTAGATCTGAGGCTTCATTGTTTAAAAAAAATTTTTAAATAACATCAGAGGATTGTGAGAATGGAAAGATACAGTATATGTAAAAATGGCACACAGTACCTAGTAAGTTCTGTAAACTCATCTTGTAAGTAAGTTAGCTCATCTTGTAATGTTTGTCTTCCATTGCCTTCTCCCCCTTGTAATACAATTTCCTTTTATTGTAGATGAACTTCTGATTAAGAACTAGTTAACTGACACCCCATCACCTGGGTTGCCCATAAATGAACCTTTGTTCATTTAATTCAGGGATACCTGAAAAGTTTCTCTTGCTTGACCAGCCCATGGCTCCTGTGTAAGATGTTATTCTTGCTCATGATCTCGGTTATGTAAAAGGTATTTGACTAGATCTGGCTGGTGCGAACATGGAAGAAGAGATCAATGCTGAGTGTGTAAGATCTTACATGTTGGATTGGTCACTTAGTCCTAAGTGATGTGTCCTCAGTGGAGAGATGTTCTTTTCTGCCTGATCTTAATTATTATGGCTAATAATATAAAGGTCACTTCAACGCTGAGTTTGTAGCATTTTGCTCCTGTAATGACTTTTTTTTTTACATCTTTGTTTTGACATATAACTAAATTCAGACACTATCCCCAAATAGTGACCAAAGGAGCTGATGGAGTTAGTTATTTTTAAGCAAGATTCAAGCATACTTTTACTGTGCTTTTATCTCACCCCACTCCCTTTTTTATTTATTTTTATTGTTGCAGTACTGGAGACTGAACCCAAGGTCTCACAGATGCTAAGCTACACTAAGTTACATCCCCATCTTTTTTTTTTTTTTTTTTTTAGACAGGGTCTCCCTAAGTTGCCCAGGATGCCCTTGAACTTGGGCTCCTCCTGCCTCTTACCATGTTTTAGTAAAGGCAGTAAATCCCTGGTTCCTCTGCCTCGTTTTATCAATAACCTTCTTTTCTGTCTATGCCTTTTGAGATTTTAAGAACTCTTCACTAGATTTTCATGAGGAAAACTCCCACATTTCTCTCCAGCCATCTTTTTGCTCCCTCAGGCCAGTCCTATGTTTCCAAATGCCTCCTGGATATTTTCACCCTGAGAATAACAACATCACTCAGGGGACCGGGGGAAGCAGTAGATGCAGAATGGACAGTGCCTGTGTCAGAGGACACCTCTGCCTTCTACAGGGGAAAGAAGCCACCGCCAGGTGGCCCAGCAGGGAGGGAGCCAGGAGAGAAGGACTCCCGCCCCTCTCCCCCCATGCTCTACACCTGGATGGAAACACATCCCCTTCCAAAGTGAACTCTTGCTCTACTGACCCTCTTACTTTGGGGTCTGCTTTCATCACAGTCACTGGACCCCAACCTCGGCTTCCTTTCCTTCTCTGTGTCTGGTTAACGGGAGTATCTAATAGTTGCATGTTCCCTAATGTGGCCGTTTTATTGTTCCTATAACAACTACCCGGATTCCAGCTCTGATCGCCCTTTATTCAGCAATTATTGAAGCGCTTCTGAGCTGGTTTCCCTGCCCTCCACACGGCTAGTGGATTAAGCTTTCTCTATTATAGAAACTGTCCTGTGGTTCTCCTGTAAAAGGCATGTGGGGGTCTCTGCTGACTGTGAGTTGTGCTGGATAGTGTCAGCGCCCCTCCACAGCCACTCAGTGCCCTCTCCTCCCTCTGCCCTGGGGATCAGGCACGTGTGGGCTGGATTCATAGCTGGGCCCTTGCCCTGTGGTTTCTTCCAGCCTTCTGTGCTGTGGTGTAGCTAGCTCACAGGTGTCCACTCTCCTTTGGGAGTTCACCTGAACCTTGCCCATCTCTTGTTCTGTGGTTTGAAAGTAATTTGTCCATCCAAAACTCATGTGCTGGCACTTATACCTCCCGGATGATATGAAGAGGTGAGGCCCCTAGGGATGTGATAAGTCGGGAGACTCTGCCCTCAGGATGGATGGGTGCTCTCAAAAAGGAGGTTAAAGGAGGTACTCCGTCTCCCTGGTGCCCTTTCATCTCTCCCACCACATGAGGACACAGCCAGGCAGCACTCTCTGGAAATAAAGAGAAGCCCTCGCCAGACACTACCTTCTGATGCCTTGATTTTGGATTTCCTACCACCAGCACTTTCAGGAAATTCTGTTTTCTCAAAACAGAATTCCACAAATTACCCAGTCTTGAGTGTTTTGTTAATGGCCATAGGAATGGACCAATACACTTTGTAAATGGTCCCTTTTAAAAGCCTTTCTTTATTCGCTCCCTTTTGAATATGCCATCTGTTTTCTTCCAGGTCTTTGACAAGATTAAGAAGTGAGAGAAAACTCTTTAGGGAAACATGAAAGGCCCTGGATGTTGAACAACTCCTACCTTTCTCTCTTAATTTCTATTTTTGGCATAGACTTGAACCCCATGGAAGTGACGTAGTTCCCTTCCTACCATGTAGCTATTCCAGGTCTGCAGCTGGTAAGGGGTTAACATCTGGCTCTGCAAAAACAAGTCCTGGTTTGTAGGACAGGACCAGTTTTAAACTACCAACATGACGCCTCTGAACTTGCATTTGGAAAGCAACGCTCACAGTTAGCTCTGGATATCGCAGCTTTGCCTGCGGCTTCCCCCCCACCTGGGTAACAGCAGCTCTTCCACCTCCACCTCCCCCTCACCCCTTTTGCACAGCACACAGAAGAGTTTCTCATAAACTATTGTCCTTCGTTTCTATCACTCCTGTGGGCATTTGGAATAGTTCAGACCCTAATTACCAGCCACATGTTGATGGCTTTATCAGTCCAGAAATATTGTGCTAATGTAGGTGCCAGTTAGGTTTTTGAGATTTAAAATCCCTGAAGTGAAAATAAGCTACTTGCTCACATTTTATGCCAAGATACTGAAGCTTACTATGAAAGTTGCATAATTCTCCAAGATGATAACCTATTTTCTGGTCTTGTTTACAAATTATGTTGTCGTTGTCCTCATTTAAATATAACGTTAAATAATAATAAGCCATCATTACAATATATTTTTTATCTATGTCCCCTTGAACCTAAAATTCTTTAGAAAACTTCTAAGGTGCATGCTAGTCCTAAATAGAGAAGATTATGCTGCAATTTATTCTCTTTCTTTCCAAACAAAATATCTCACATATTTACTACTGAAGTAACCTACTAGCGCAGAGGATAACAACAAAGAGAAAAATCATTTTCCTGGTAAAACATGTCCAACTGTTTAAATAGTGGCGATGTTTTCAGCTTGCTATGGTAAGATGACGGTGACCTTGATGTAGCATAAATCTGTGTGCCATCTCATGCACAATTCCTTAGAGATCCTACTGGGTGGTTCCCCAATGTCTCCTCTTAGAATTGGACCTGATTTTATTACCAGCTCCATGCAGATCTACTGGGGGATGGGACATTTAGTTTTCCTTTCTTTACCCGGGAATAGCTTGATCCCAAAAGTTTCAAGAGAAAACATGGAAGGAATGGAGCCGACTGTATACAGCCGACTGCATACACCATGATGGCAGAGAAAGGGACAGAGAGATCTGCAGTTTATTCCAAATTGTGTTCTGATGAGAAGGAACCCTTTTATTTAGTCAGTCTTTCTAAGAGATAACTTTTATATTGTTTCATTAAAAAAATAACTCCTTTACTAAATGTACAAAATGGAACTATTTCAATTTGAAAACCAAGGTAAGTATGAATAAAGATGATCTCATAATAGCCTTGGATTAGTTTATATTTTAAGGGTTGTGAATGACAATATGGCTATTCCACTAAAATTATTTTTGCTTTTAACTTAATAAAACACATGAATTGAAGAGAAACTATACAAGGCACTATGATTTATAACGGCTGCTGGCATTTTAATGTTATCAGCTGTTCTCTGGCACCATTTGATTACACAAGGCCTAAACTGTGTAATTAAGGACCATCCTACTAATGTGCACCAGTGGATTTATAGTGTGCGGGTCATCAGCGCTCTGAGCACTTTGGAGTATTGGACCATTAGTTTCAAATGCATACTAAGATAGGAGACCCCCCCTGGCATCAAGGAGGCTCTATAATAAGAAACCACTTCAAATTCAGGGAGGTAGTGTTCACCGGATTGTCATTTACCAAAACAATTTAAAAACCTGATTAACAGAAATCCTAATTAACTAGATTCCCACCCCCCTTGAGTCTACTTTTAGGAGAAAAGAGAAAATTAGAAGAAAATAAGTTAATAACCAAGGGTTCAGATTAAAAAAAAAACAATTCCAATATGAGCTCATTATCAATGACTTGAAAAATATGCTTAAAAAATAACACCCTTATCAAAGGCAAGAAAGTAGGTATTAAAGTTAGCATTCTCTTAGA
The DNA here is from genome assembly GCF_052094955.1 of Ictidomys tridecemlineatus. Classification (NCBI taxonomy): domain Eukaryota; kingdom Metazoa; phylum Chordata; class Mammalia; order Rodentia; family Sciuridae; genus Ictidomys; species Ictidomys tridecemlineatus. Next base: position 46,374,440 of record NC_135492.1, on the reverse strand, counting down.
TACATAAGAGAAAACGAATCTATAGGCTCAAACCTTGGTTAACCATAAGAACGGGCTCAGGAAGGTGGCAAGGCACACAGGAATACGGAGATCCAATTAGACCCCTGAGGCAGGTGGTATCACAGAAAAGGTCCTAACTTCAGAGTCCAGTGAACTTGGATTTAACCTCAACTCTTCCACCTAATGGGTATGGGGATTCTGACAAGTCACGTGCATTTGTCATGGTTCTTCAAAAAACGTAACCAACAGAGTAGGCAGATAGATATGCAGGTATGTAGGTAGGAAGGTGGGCAGGAAGGTAGGATGGATGGACGGATGGATAGATGGATGGATGGATGGATGGATGGATGGATGGATGGATGGATGGATGGATGGATGGATATAGAAAAACATGTTTATTATGGGAATTGCCTCATGTGATTATGAAGGATGAGAAGTCCTTCCACCATATGTGAGCTGGAAAACCTGGACAGCCAGTGTTCAGTCCTAGTGTTACAAGAATATAAGTAAAGCCCCTTCCACAGTTTTTGTGCTATAACCTGCTCTCCATCCTAGTCTTTGGTTAGAGTGACCTTCCCTGTAGAGCCACTGGGGGTCCAAGTCTTACAGGCAGGTATACCTTTTACTTTATTTTCTTGCAATGATTAAGAATATTAAGTTCTTCAGGTTCTTATTAGAATAAGTAGTTATAAAGATAGTTTAGGAAAGGGATTTAAAACCAAGTTTATTTGAAGAGTTCAGGGACAGATGGCTTTATTTTGATTTTTAAAACATACAGCATTCAATGTGCTCGAGTTCTGGCAAGTTAACAGACACATTCTGTCATTCACCTGAATACTGCTAACCTTGACTAGCAGGAAATTTTATGGTAAAGAGATGTACACTTTACCTCTCTGTCTTCAAATTTTAAAGGAACATTTTAATGTGGAAGGGATATGTTCTTGACATTTTCTTTGTCTAAAGTTTAAACAGCACTTAGTCTTCTAATTGACCAATTCCAAGCAGTCAGATTCTTTAGAGAAATATCACTAGATCAGAGAGATAGGCTTCCATCTTAAGGACATGGATTTTTTTTTAAATTTTTTAAGTAAAAAAAAAATGTTGTAAAAATGTCAGATACTTAATAAATTTTATTATTGGATTAAAAGTATAATAAAAAAATAGCATGGGGCTCTAGTCAAACCAAGAAAAATGCAGTGAGTTTTCTGAAATAGATGTGAAAGTGTTTGGCATATGTTGATAAGGAGAGTTATTTTCACTATTACAAACTCAACTTTAAAAGAGTCTGGGAGCAAAATCAAATCTGATAGAGTCTAATGGAATTGCTTAGCTTGGTTAGCATCCAAGAATCTATGGCTTGGTATTAGCAGCCTACACACTGGCATTTTCGGTACCAGCCATGACAAATCTGTTTTTTTCATTGGTGCATCTGTGGTGTGGGGTGTACAATCCAGAACCATTGCACCTAGCAGCTCCTCTGCAATTTATTAACATAGAACGGTGAAATCCATGTCCAAAGTGAGGACACTAAGCAAATATGCTGTGAAGTACTTAAAAATAAGTCATGAAACTGGGCCTTCTAGGCATAGTAAGGCTGCCAAACTAAAGACTTAGCATTTATTTAACATTTAATCATGCTGCTAATTACAAAGCAATTATTTCATATAGACATATTACAAGAAGAGAATTAAAATGATCTGTAAAAGACTAAAATTAATTGATTTCATGGTAGTTTTTATATCATTGCACTTGCTGGTGTTAAAAAGAGGCAATAAAAATAGCCTAGTTGTTGGTTGATATTTTATTCTGTTTAGTTTCCTGTCAGTTTCTCAATTCAATAATGTTAAATTGCTACTTTATGATTCCAGCTATGCAGAAAGCTCATTTCTTTTAAAGAAAAAAAAAATCTTTCTTGATCTTACCAGTGAATTAAACAAGAGAAAAAAGTCTTTCCCCCGCCCCCCTTGTCCTCCTTCCTTTGCCTATCATAGAATCTCAAGTTTAAAAGGGATTTGAAAAAACCAAAGGTTCAAGAATTTTTCAAACTATATCTGGTGTGTGAGTTTCAAAACATTGGAGGAAAAATGATTTTGGCATAGAGCTGAGATAGTTCATGAATAATTATTAGTCTGGCTTGCTAGGTCCTCAAAGAAGAAGCTGCAAAGATCATCGAATTTATCACAGCTTTTGAATTTAAGAAACAGCTCTATCTCTACCCATAAGATTTGTAGGTAGTGGGAGCAGAAAACTTGCTTTCATAATCACTTAGGAGTGTTAGGGGTGCAGTGTGGAGAAGGGTAAGGATAGTCAGTGCTGTAAGTATTTAATGAAGTAAGCATGTACAGGAAAATCATTCACATGATTTTAAAGTAGTTAATATGTATATTAAAACCATATACTATTGGTTTTAATATACTATAACAAAGTACCACAAACTGGGTGTCTTAAAGCAATATTCAGTTGTGGAGGTTTGAAGTTCTAGATGATGGTATCCTTTGCCTCTTCGTAACTTCTGGGGATTTCCTGGCAAACTCAGGTGTGGTCTGGCTTACAGACATCTGACTCCCGTCTCTGCCTACATTGTCACATGGCTGCCTCCTAGTGTGTGTGTGTACCTGTCTTCAAATCCTTTTCCCCATTCTTTTAAGAGCACCAGTCCTAACTGAGTAGGGGCCCAGCCTCCTCCAGTCTGACTTCCTCTTAACTCAATTACATCCGCAACAACCCGATTTCCAACAAAGGTCACCGCTGAGGACCTTGAGATTGGGACTTGAACATATCTAGTTTGGGGAAGACACAATTCAATTGAAAATAAGCCCTTTGTTCTAGATGATGGGACTCTCAGTTAAATGTCCTAGGCATTTTACACATACTGTGCCCTGCTAGTTTTTAGAATTACTTTTATCTCGTGTCTTCTTCAATTATCCAGTGCAAGGATATTATACAGAAATGATAAATGTTCTTAATGCCTAACACAAAAAACAAATAGGTGCACCATCACCTAAGAAGGCTAAGCTGCCATTTTTGGGTGCCCAATCTATGCACAGCATTTTGCTAGGCCCCCTCACTAAACTTTCCATCCAAAACTCTTTTTTTTTTTTTTTTTTTTTTTTTGCAGGGGGCAGGGTACCAGGGATTAAACTCAGGGGCACTCCACCACTGAGTCACATCCCCAGCCCTATTTTGTATTTTATTTAGAGACAGGGTCTCACTGAGTTGCTTAGTGCCTCACTTTTGCTGAGGCTGGCTTTGAACTCAGGATCCTCTTGTCTCAGCCTCCCAAGCCCCTGGGATTACAGGCATACACTACAGCACCCGGCCTCCAAAACTCTTAATTTCTGAACATCAGCCTTTCCTTTAGGAAATAAAAACCATGGCATTTGGCAGAGGGTTACACATTTTTTTGTTTAGGTTATTTTCTATGCTGAGTGCTCTTGGCCAATTATTACTTTGAAATACCATAGCAAGGAATGCTATGATCCTTGACTTGAACATAAGAGCTCTATTCTGATGAAAATTTTTGTTGGCCTCATCCTGAGAATCTGGGCAAAAGAATTCTTCATGGGTTTTCTTCTAATTCAGTTGGTTCATTTCCAAGAGTACATTGGTTTTCCTGATCTGCTGTTTTGTGCTCCCAACGTTCACACACCAGTTTCCAGCAGTCTTTGTCCTCTCTGGGGTAGCAGAGAGAAGCCCAGTAAATGAGACTGAGTCTCTCTTATCTTATGCTTTGTTTGTTTCAGCGACTGTCCCCTGAGCCCTTGCAGAGTAGTCACCGTGTTCACTGCAGCGCCTACTAAGATAAATAAAGCTGAACCGTAGGCCTCGGTTATTTTATGTGAGCACAGAGGTTAGGGCACCTCTGAGTGGAGACTGGAAACACAGTGGCTTAGGACAAAGCCAAGTGTAGCTATGTCTTTGCAGTCACCAGGCCCCAGCCGACCTGCCTGCTAAGGCCCTCTGAGCTTGTGAGTGGCGGCAGGTATGGCCCCACCAGGATGGATGAAGTCTGGAGTTTTTCAACTTGGTCTGCATTGCAGCCCTCTGTGGAACTTCTAAAAATATACATATTCTCCCAGACCCCATCTCAGACCTAATTCATCAAAATCTCCACGAGGCACAAGAATCTGCATTCCTCTAAAGATCCCTGTGTTAATGAAGAACAGTGGTGTGTGTGGAGATCTCTGGCTGTGCGGCCTGACACGATAGCTCCTGGTCACATCTGGCTCTTTGGATTTAATTGAAATTAAAAAAAAAAAAAATTTGTGAAGATTCCGTTTCTGCTCCCACCAGCCACATTTCAAGTATGAAGGGGCCACTGAAGATCTAATGCACTGAGAGCGTGGGGCCAGAACCTTCCTGTCCTACTGGAGAGCAGCACAGGTGGGCAGCTCTCATGTCTCCTTCCTGTCCACCCTTCGGTCATGTGTCTTCTTTTACAGTCACTTGGGTACTTGTCTCATTGTCACCCCATAAGGAGATAACCTCTTTAAGGGCAGGGTCTGGTCTTCCTGGCCCCATGACAGGGAACAGTTAATGGGGATCTTTTAAACTCATCTGATTCATTCAGTGCCATCTTATTGGATCTCTTATAATGTAGACTAACTCCAGATTTCAGCAGAGATCTTCAGCATCCTAGAGAAAAGGATGGATCCGAGAGTAGGTTTGACTCAATATCAGATATTAGTATGGATGCAGAGCAGATTAATGCTAAATTTCAAGGATAATTTTTTTTTTTTTTAAGAGTAAGGCTTTTAAGAGCTCAGGGTTTATATCACTGCAAATGCAGAAGAGACACGGCAAGACTGTGAATATTTGCAGGCTGAAACATTTGTTTATTTTAGAGACCTGGAAAGCACATTTTAATGGTTCCATTATTTGCTTCCTTTTTGAGTGCCCACTAGTAGATGTCAGGCCCGGCACCGGCCCTGGGGTGACTCATTGTGAACAAGACAGAAGCACAGTGCTTATTTCATGAGACTCAAGCTCATGTGGACAGCTTGAAATGTTGGCAAGGACTCTTACCTGCATGGGCAAGTTGGGAAAGAACAGGGGTACAATTTGGGCTCTGGCCTCCGATGTCTGAATTCACATAGGACTTCCACCACTGTACTGGTTCTAGACTTCAGCCATTATTTCAATTTTCTAAATCTCCATTAAGATAAGAAACATACCGGTACCATTAAGAAAAAAAAAATCATGTAAAGCTCGGTGTAGTGCATGCTGCATAATAGAGCTTAATGAGTATTAATTCCTATTATTTTTGCAACTACTGCTCAGCCAGAACTACTCTGCAGTGAATGTTATGATGAAGAAAATGGGAGGTGTCTACAAGGTTAGAAAATACTCTGTCATTACTTGGGAGCATTATGTTCGGAAAAGTCAGCCAAATTCAGAAAGTCAAAGGCCATATGTTTTCTCTCAGATGGGGAAGCTAGAGAGGAGAAAGGAAAGAAAGGTGGTGGGGGTGGATCTCATGAAAACTGTAGGGAGATCATTAGAGTACAAGAAACAGGAGGAGAGGGAAAGGGGAATGACATTGGCCAAAATTATATTGTTATACCATTGTGCACATATGAATGTATAACGATGAATCCCACCATTACGTGTACCAACAAAAAATTGGAAAAAATTCTCCATTTTTTCAAAACAATTTCTTCCTGCTTTTCTTGGTCTACCTGCTTAATTCCCTTAGTTTACTGTTCATATCTTGGCATCCAGAATAGCCGAGATGGATATATAAATAAATGTTTGGGTAGTTTTTTTAATTTCTTCTTCTTTTTTTATTTGTTTTTTTTTTTTTCCTTTTTCATTCCTCTTTGTTTGGTTTGGTTTGGTGAAGGATTTAACTTGGAACACTACTCCTTGCAAGAAAATCATGCATGGGGAAGTGCTTTGTGCATCAGTCTGTCTTGGTGCCATACCCTCCTATAAGGTTCCATGACAACTAAACTGCCTTTGCTTAAAAAAAAAAAAAAAAAAATCTTTCTAGTACTCTAGAAATCTACTCTAGGGATAGAAGGTGTCTCTGAGGTAACCAAACTATTTTGTAAACAGATGACTCATCCCTAGGTTTTGACTGTGATTTGTTAAGAATATGTATTGCCTTCAGGAGCTACAGATGATCCTAGGCAGCCTATCCCCATTTCTGATGCTTTAAGATGATAGTTCCATTCACCTGACTCAAACCCAGGGGTTCTTTGGAGAATCGCGTGACCTGTAGGAGGTGAAGTTTAGATATTGGGTCCCAGGGTTAGGATTACTCAGTTTGAATCCTGCTTCCAGGATATAGACCCTGCTCTGCCTGCTTCTTGAGACTTGTGCCTTAAAAAACACACACAAACATGATCATGATTCCTCTTAAGAAGCCAGGAACAGGAGTTTTGCTCCCAGTCACAAGGAGTCCTGCTTACATGGGTGTCTTTAAGAATAGAAATCTGAGAAAGAAGCATTCAGTTTCTAGACTCTTCCACATCATCATCTTAGGTTTGTGTGCCCTGACATAGAGGCATCACTAGAAGTAAGGACTTGGGTCCCCTAACTCTTGGTCCAGTATTCCAGTCTCTGCCACAAAATGTTTCTCAAACAACCTGAGAACCAAACAGGATTCAGAGGTAGGGCGTGGGTCCTATATTCTAGGATTTACTAGTTCACTTAGTGACTTGACCACTCTGGAAAATAGGGACGATTATACTAGGCCAATCCATTTTGTTGTTGTTGTTGTTGTTGCTCTCACAGAAACCCCTTTATAAAGAAAAGAGATTGATTTAGTTCCCAATTTTGGAGGCTGAGAGTCCAACATTAGGTGGCCTCCTTGGCTCAGCCTCTACATGGTGGATCACAATGGTGGCAGAGCATGCAGGAGTAAGAGACCACACAGCAAGGTGGGAAGCAGGACGAGGGGTCAAACTCAGGCTTTAATGACAAGTCCAGGAGGCCAGTGCTCCCATCTGAGGTCAGTGTCCCCAGTGACCTAAGAACCTCTCACTTGGCCTCATCTCCTAAATGTGCTACATCACCTTCCAACGTCAGCACCCCTGGATTAAGCTAGTAACACACAACCCTTTGGTGGCACAAACCTGTTCCAAACCCTAGCAAATACTTGAAACTCTTTGCATGTAAGGGCCCGCCGTCTCGTGATTAATGCGTAGAAAGTCTTCTATTTAAGTCAGCTATGGAAGTGTGCTCCCCGTCCATGTTGTTATTGTTATTATGAGGATTCACGAGGCCTCTCCTATCTTGAGTGCCAGCTTCCAACGCCTACTCATTTTTCAAATCCTCTTTCCACTTCTTTCACTTGAGTTTCTATATCCTTATACAGTTTGCAACACATGATCTATCACCAAATTGAAAAAAAAAAGTTAATTTATGCATTTTGCAAATTAAACTCGCAGTTTGGCCGGGCTTATGTAGAACAGATCAACCCTTATGATCAATTCACTGCCATGTTAAAAAAAAAAAAAATCAATGAACATTATTTAGCTGAGTTGACTAATTTTTTGGAATAATTTGGCCACGAGCAGGACTGATTGAGCTCCCTACCCTACCCCTGATTTGTCTAAACAAAGGTCAGGATGGAGGTTATTACAAGAAAGCAAGCTACTGTCCTATCCCTATCCTGAATGTTTTCCTAGGCCATAATAAATGGTTGATTAAGGGAATCCAATAGCCCTTCAGAGTTTGCAACTCTACCTAAATGATAAAGAATACAGATTTAAGGTTACCCTGGGGTCAGTGAAGCAGCATGGGGTTCTGTAAGGAATAAAATGTGGTCGAGACTGGGAATGGAGTCAAGGTGGGCCTCCAAATGTCTGACCTCAGCTCTCCGGAGGTGTCCTCTGCTAAATGAGAGGTTGTTTTCCATGTGTCCGGTCGTCTCTCCATCTTCTCCACCTGTGGGCTTTGGTACATTTCACAGGAAGGCTAGCCTGCTTGCCTGGGATCAGTAGAAGCCCCATCAGAGTCTGAGGTTGGCCCTATTCCCCGGGGGGTTCTTCCACAGGCGCTCTCCCCAACCACACCAAGCCAACTACTTGGATTTGGATTCGTGCCAGCTGGGGTGCGGGGCTTTTGGCTTTTCATTTTCTTTTTCTTTCTTTTTTCTTTTTATTTTTTTTAAATTTTCTTTGGTAATTCCTCAGTCTATGCAGTCCAGCCCTGCCCCGTTTACCATGCCTGGCCAAACCCCTCTGAAAGGGCTAATGTGCTGGCCATGCCCAGTTCCTCTTGGGAGCTAAATGAATGGTGACCCCCGTTTTTTATGCTCAGCTTGGAGACCAGCTGCGCCTTTGGGCTTTTCCCGGAGATGCTGGCCGAGACTGCACCTGCGGCGTGATGGATTTGCCCTGGCCTGAAAGAGGAAGGAAAGCAAGCGAGCAGGAATCAAAAGATCACTTGTTGTCCACCCTCTTCGCACACTGGGACATTTATCCTACCCCGGCACAGCAGAGAATTGGGGAGTCTCTATTAAATAATAATGATAATAACCAATACAGCTTGAAGATAGTGAAACAAGGGAAAAGACAATCCAATTTTTCTTTGGGACCCAGAAAAAAAAAAAAAAGCCACTACAAAAATTGAAAATGGGATTAGGAAATGATGAACTTTGGGGATGAAAGCCCTTGAGATTTATTTTGTTTCTCTGCCAGTTAACTGGGTCAGTTTGGATCACCTAGGGATCCTCTAAGGTTCTGTCTGCTTTTAAAAATAGGTCTTCCAAAAGCAAGGAGAGTAAAATGAATTTTGTAAATGTGATGCTTTTTTTTTTTTTTTTTTTTTTTAAGAAAAGCACTAATGAAGTTTTCTTCAGAGCAAAGATCCACACCTTAATGAACTGAGTTCGTAATTATAGGTTTACACCTATGGAGTATTTGCCAATGATATTTAAAATTCACATCTAAGCACCTAGCTATCAAATTTTCCCTTTAGCTCAGCATTATAGGCGATCGCGTTATATAATCCAGAGGTATAATTATATAATTCAGAGGTTGCAAACTGTGGCCACGGGCTCTAAAGACTTCAGAAGGCAGCTGGGGTTTTCTTTGCTCTGCACAGCTCAACATTCCTGGCTGCCTTTTGGAGCACATGCGGTCTCCGGCTTTTACCGTGACCTCTGCCTCCTGCTGTGTTAGCCTGAACTACCTTGACTAACCTGGCTTGAAGGCACTGAGTGTGAGACACCTGGGCAATGTGTAGAGAAGATGACTTCTTGAGCTTCCTTTTGGTCTGGGAAGCCAGGACTCCTTTCCCTCTCAACCCATTTACTTTGAAATAAGTAAAAGAGGACACCAAGTTGCAGGACTTGTTCAAGGTCACCCAGAAAGTTTGGGGTGAAGCCAAAATTAAGACTCCCTTCCCGGGTGGACATCCTGGCTGCTGCGTGGCCTCAGGTGCATGGGTTTGAAGCTTACTGATGAACTGGGTGACCTGTCAGGAACAGCTCCCGTGTGTCCTTGCAAAGGGATGCACTTGATTGTTTCCTTAATGCATTATGGAGACTGTTTTCCCATACGAACTTCCATCTGGCATCACGAACACACCCAACAGGGTGTTTGCTTTGGATGATTTGTGAGCCAGGAATATAATTTTGGGAAATGGTTAGACAAAGAAATCAAGAGTCAGGGTCGAAGGCCAGACGAAAGTCAGAGAAACTAATGCCTTAAAGAATAGCCTGTGCAGATTCAGTGCTTGGGATGCATTCGCAAGGCCTTCTTGACCTCCCACAGGAAATAAAACCTGCCCTCCGTAAAGAATCTCTGGCTCCACCTGCAGCAGCCACCAACATTTAGGTTCAGAGCTTGTAGCTGATTGTGCCACAAAAGGCAATCTCCACAGATTTCAACTACCCAGTACTTCCTTTTATTCTCAATACCCATAAAAGAGACCCAGATTCAATATGAGACATCAAACCTGTAAATAATAACAGCTAACATCTTTTGGGCACTTGCTGTGTGCCAGGCCCTCTGCCAAAATCTTCACATTTAATATCTCATTCTAATTCTCTCACCACTCTTGCAAAGTAGGTTTTATGATCTCCATTATCCAAAAAAAAAAAAAAAAAAAAGGAAATTGAGACTCAGAAAGTTTCAATTACTTGCCCAAGGTCACAGAGCGGAATTTGAAACCAGTTCTGTCTCTCCAGAAGCTACTCTTAACACTAAGCTGTCCTCCTGCTTCAAAAGGCTTAAGGTCCCTGCAAGCACTAACAATCAGCACTTGTACCTGCAGAAGTCAGGGTGGCCCTCAAGCACAAGGTCAGTCCACAGAGTCCTGTCTAGTTCTGTGTTGCCCTTGAGGGGAATGGCTACAGGGAGAGCTTGGGCTGAGCTTATGCATTTGTTTTTTAAATCCTTATAAGGCCAGGAGTAAAACTGGGTTGAACAAAATCCCACTTCGACATCATTGAAATCATTCCCCGCCCCCCAAAAGAAAACAATCCAATTTGAATGCTGCATTAGTCCTGGGTCTATTTGGAGACTAAGAGAGCTCAAAGAATGACTTTTCAGAACATTTTCCACCTACTATAAATTTGTGCATGTGTATAAAAGTAAATGACTTAAGAAGGCATTTTTCTTCATTAGATAAAAAATTAGGTTCTTCATTGTTGTGACTACACTGTCTATGAGGTTGGAGTTTTGTGGGGTTTTGTTCTGTTTTACTGTTCTGTTTTATTTTCCCTCCCCAGTACTGGGGATTGAACCCAGGGCCTCACACATACAAGGCAGGCAATGTGCTACACCCTTAGCCCAAGATCTGTGCCCATATAATTTGCTTGCTCACTTAGGTTCTTAGTTGGACTCTGATGCAGTATTTGGTCTCTGGATTTCTAACCCTATTAATTCTAATAATACTAGTTGAAAACATAATGGAAAAGATAAGTAATAATAATGACTCTCCCAAACACCTGCTGTGCCCAAGAGCCTTAAGGAGATTTGCTCATTCATTACCTTCCAACAGCAGGGTGAGAATGCCATGTAACCACAACCCTGATGAACTTCCAGAGATTTAAAAAACATTTGAGTGTCCACTACGGGCCGGTCTCTTTCCCAGGCCCTAAGCTGATTACTTTCACATAGGTTGCTTTTATTATCATAATTTTCATGGATTAAGAAGTTATAATTGTCCTTATTTTTAGCTATGAAAAATGAGATGCAAAGAATTTAAGTAGTTTGCACAAGATAACCCATCCAATAAATCAGAGTTTGGATTCAGATCACCAAACTGTTTCCTCTGGGAGAGTTTATTCTGCAATCCCAGAGCTGCCTGATTTTTTTTTTTTTTAATGGTAACAAGAATTCACAAAACCATCATGTCATGATAAATGCATATTTCTTTTTGCCCAACTCCATAAGAATTTCATGCACACAGACCCCAGCCTGAAGTCCTATCAAGTGTCCTGATTTTGTTAAACTAACACCCCATCTGAAACAAGTCTGTGGGGAAAGCCAGAGTGAGAGCCAAGTTCATTGATGGTGATGAGCACGCATTCCCTCTCCTTTGGAAATTTTATATTCAGAGCAGAGTGTCCCAAACATATCTGGCTGGAAAAAAAGAGAAGCATCTAATGTAATTGTATAATTGTGGGCCTCTTTTGAAATGTGTCCCTTGCCAATTCTGGGCCTTTAAAACCATGGTTTGTTATTGAAGGGATTGTTTCTTTAAACTGCCAGACTTGTTTGTGGAACATCATTCTGCTAATTAGCAGGACATTTTATTTTCACATTGGACAGATTTAGCCAGTCAGCCCTCGAAAAAAGCCATTTTACTTTTTTTAAAAAAAATCAATGCCAGCCATTTTTCATTTGTTGCAGTATTTAGGATAATTAATTTGTATGGGTGATAAACGTTGGCCTGAATCATAATGGATTTACCTTTTTACTGCGGTTAAAAAAATGCATGATATTAATTTCACCATCTCTGATTTTTAAGTTTGTAATTCAATTATGTTAAGTGTATTCTGTGCAGCAGATGTCTAGAACTTTTTCACCTTTCAAAACTGAAAACTCTACACCCATTAGACAGTAATTCCCTCTCCCTTCAACTCTTGGCAACCTCAATTTTTATTTACTTTCTATGATTTTGACAACTAGATCCTTTGTGAGAATGGAATCGTACAGTCTATGTCCTGCTGTGACCAGCTTATTTCATAATGTCCTCAGGATTCATCCATATCATAGCTAGCACACAACAAGATTTCCTTCTTTCTTAAAAAGTGTGTGTGTGCATAATATAATAAATATAATATATACTATGTATACATAATATATGTATTTGTCCCTCAGTATCTTGATGAAATTGTTTCTTAGGGACATCCTCTCAGATACCAAAATCCACAAATATATATTGGTGCAATGTTTGCATATAATCTATGCACATCTTCCTGTATACTTGAAAGTCATCTCTAGATTACATATACTTCCTAATGCAATATAAATTTTCTGTAAATAGTTGTTATACTGTAATGTTAATTACAAGAAAACAACATCTATACATGTGTCCTATAGACATGATTTTTTTTTTTTTTTTTTTTTTTGCCTGAGTGTCTTCACACACAGTTAGTGGGATCTGCAGATTTGGGTATCCCCATGGAAACCGAGGGCCAACTCTATATACCACATTTTCTTTATTCATTCATCTAGGGATGGAAATCTGGGTGGCTTTCCCCTTCATGGTTATTGTGAATAACGAACGTTGCAATGAACATGGCAGGTGGTGAATCTCACTTTGGAGTCTTGCCTTGAATTACTTTGGATATATAACCAAAAGTGGGATTGCTGGATCATATGGTGATTTTTTTGAGAAACCTCCATATTGTTTTCCAGAATAGTTTCACCATTTCACATGCAGAACACTGCACAAGGGTTCCAATTTCTCTATCCTTGCCAACATTTATTAAATTTATACAACAGTTACTAATATGGTGTTATGTAAGAATGTGGATGTGTAATGGATGTGATTCTGCAATCTGTATTTGGGGTAAAAATGGGAGTTCATAACCCACTTGAATCTAATGTATGAAATATGATATGTCAAGAGTTTTGTAATGTTTTGAACAACCAATAAAAAAAATTTATTCTTATGATGGTGGCCATTCTGATATACGATGATAACTCACTGAGGTTTTTTTTAATGTGCATTTCTCTCTCTCCTTTGATATGGGATTGAACCCAGGGGCACTTTACCACTGAGATATAAACTCAACCATTTAAATTGTTTTTTAATAAATTTTGAGACAGGGTCTCACTAAGCTTCTCTGGGTCTTGCTAAATTGCCCAGGCTGACCTTCAACTTGCAATCCTCCTGCCTCAGTGAGTTGCTGGGATTATAGGCATGTGCGACCATCCTAGGCCATGCATTTCTCTTATAATTGGCAACGTTGAACATTTTTTTATATGCTTATTGGACATGTGTGTATCTTCTTTGGGAATTGTGTATTTTAAAGTCCTTCCCCCATTTTTATTTACATTGTTATTTCATCGCTGTTGACCTCCTAATACATCCTGGCCATCATCCCCTTACCAGAGATAGGATTTGAAAACATCTTTCTCTGGATCTCACCGTCTCACTTTGTTGTGCAGACATAGTCCTAAGTTTGAAATTAGCCCATTTGTTGGCTTTTTGTTGTTCATGTTTTTGATATCATGTCCAAAATATCTTTGCCAAATCCTGTGTTGTGATGTTCTTCCCTTACGTTTTCTTTTAGGATTTTTAGGTCTTTAATGCATCTTGAATTAGTTTTTATATGTAAGTTACAGGTCCCTTTCATCCTTCTGCATGTGCATCTACAGTTTTCCCAACAGAGTTGATTGAAAAGACTGTCCTTTCCCCATTCTGTCGTCTTGGCAGCCTCGTCAAACATAATCTTAACAAAGATCAATATAGGAAAGGGTTTATTTCTGGGTTTTCGGAACAGAAAAGACTCGCTGATCTGTGTGTCTTCAGCACCTCCTTTTGTATTATGTATGGTCATTCTCTGTTTCCAAAGGAATCAAATTCAGGTTTAGGAGAACAGAATGCCTTTCTTTTGCATTTGACGGGAGAGCTGACATTCTGGGCTTCTGTAGTTCTTTGGTTGGTTTGTTGAGGTGTGTGTATGTATGAAAGACGAATTTGAATATTTCAATGTAATCATCTCAAATCATAGCATTTAAACTATAATGGAGCAATGCCCATGGTATTCAAGCTACCGCACCACAAAAGCTATTTTTCAATAGCAATAAACTCTTTGGGGGAGTCTCTCATACAACAACTTTAATACATATCTTAATTCCTGATACATTTCCTTAAATTCAATTGAAACATAAAAATTAGTTGAAATTCCATCTTAGAGTTATGAAAGATAGATTTTTTTTCTTTTGGCTTTCTGTTTCAAATGAAGATTGAAGAATAACCTGTAACAGAAATTTTCTTCATGTTTACCTTGGCCCTTGTACTTGTTCTGTGGTTAGTCTAAATAGAAACAAGAGTGGAATAAATTTGTGGAGTTAATGGTATTTGGAAAATGTTATTCTCTGAGGTATGTCTTCATTTTGTAGCATTTCCCCATACAAGTCAGAATTGGGTAATTGTATATTGAGAAGTTTTGCAAATGCACAATAAATGGCAAAGTATTTGGGGTAAGATGGAGGGACAGGAATCCCAAATGTATTTCTTTCCCAGAAATCAGCAAGCTTCCAACATCCTGCTAACCATTCATCTTACCTCACACTTGCCAGAACCTGGATTGAGTGATTTTATCTTGTGAGACCAGGAACATGGTTTCTATATTCCATAAAGCAACAAAAAGTTTGTAGGATATATCTTTCAGTGCTCACTCTTTGTATTATTACACTTTTTGGGCAATCACAAGGATAACTATGATTTTAAAAGTAAACCGATATAACATGAAATGCTAAAGTGAAGTGAGAGTCCACTATGTGTTGAACACCAGGCTTGAAGCACATTATATGCACTGTCTTATTGAATTTCTAGAAACCACTAGTCACTGAAGTTCCCTCAGTACTCAAAGCTGAAGTTGATTATGAGAAGAGAAGTATAAGGAAACATATATAACCCTACTTTTAATAATTAGCAAGTAATGGGCCGAATCTTAGGAAAACAAGACTAACATGAAATCCATAATAGCTTTTTATATCTGAATAGAATCCAGAAAACTGGAACCATCAACCAGTAATATCATCTTTATAAGCCAGTCAGCATATATATCTGATCTCAGAAGATCTTATTAAACCTATAGATGATGGTCAATAGATCATGTGTCCTTGGCTTTTCTACTCTTACTTGTCCTCTGACAATTACTACTTACCTAAAAACCAAAATGGATAAGATACAATAATACGGTAATAAATAATGAATGTAGTTAACTTCAGTGAGCATTTACTATGTGCCAGTCACCGTGCTAAAAGCTTGACATAGATTCTTTAATTCTCTCAGTAATCCTATGAGAGAGGTATTTTTATGATCAACCCTATTGTATAAATTGAAGAAACTAAAACTTCAAAATATTGAGTAATGTCAATATTTATGGTCCACAGATATCATATGGCCAGTGACATTTTCATGAGATTAATGAAACTGTGCACCTGAGATAATATTTTTATGTATAAATGGAATATTTATGGAGGATTTTTTGTTTTTTGTTTGTTTTTGCATAGGATGGTCTGGGGATTGAACCTACGTCTGCTCTACCACTGAACTATATCTTCAGCCCCCTTTTTTTATTATGTTCTGATTTTTGAGATAGGATCTTGCTAAATCGCAGAAGCTGGTCTCAAACTTGAAGTCCTCTTGCCTCAGCTTTCTGAGCCACTGGGATTTCAAGCATGCACCACCACCCTTGGCTCAATATTTGTGTTTTTAATGAAAACTAGTAGTATGGGACCACAGAGTTTCTTTTTATTTACTCAGTCACGATCAGATGTGACTTTTAGAATGTTAAAAAAAAACTAATATTTTCCTTCCATAGTTGTGTTAAGTTAACTTTTTGCATAAAAATAAATTGATCTCTGGGCTGGGGATGTGGCTCAAGCCGTAGCCACTCACCTGGCATGTGTGCGGCCCGGGTTCGATCCTCAGCACCACATATAAACAAATATGTTGTGTCCGCCGAAAACTAAAAAATAAATATTAAAAAATTCTCTCTCTCTCTTTAAAAATAAATAAATAAATAAATAAATAAATAAATAGATCTAGAAAAGCTTTGGCTGGTGCCTTTCCACAGAATGTACCACTTAAAAACGAAAATTTCTGGAAACAAATGAGGTATTAATTAAACTGTAAATAATTAAAAATGCACCAAGTCTCTAATAAACTGCTATTTGTATTTTGCTTTTAGTAGGGATGATATTTTTTGCTTTTTAGAGCCATAAATATATGCAATTTCTAAAGTCATCTTTTATTTTAAAAGAAATGACATCTACAAGCTTTTCTAGGTATTCTGAATCAGTGTGTGTGTGTGTGTGTGTGTGTGTATGTGTGTGTGTGTGTGTGTGTGTGTGTGTGTGTGTGTGTGTGTGTTTAACAATTTGGTCCAGTAGTACATGCACTCCCAATTGTAAAAGTGAAGGAACATTAACTGCTTTTAGTATAGTAAGAGGGATATAGTGAGTATCCTGATGTTTTAAAGCTTATTTGCCTATTTGAATGCATTTAAACATTTCTTCTTATTAGAATTGTAAGTGACTATGCCTTTTTAGTAAATAAAAGGAAGGCTCTAATGCAGAAAGTAGTGGAACAAGCATAACACCTTTCCTAATCTACTTTTCAGACACAGTTCCAGACTCTTGGCTGAAGTCACTCGGATGAGAAGCTGTGCGCATGCCTGGAATGGAGAGACACAGCTGAAAGACTCCAAATTGCTTCCTGCCTTTTGAAAAGTCCAGAACATCATCCCTTTGGACTCTGGCATTCTGTACATCTCAACCGAGACTGCTCGAATGTTTACATTTTCTGCTCCGTGTCAACAGATAGAGTTCCCATTTTGTTAAAACTCACTCCCCAGGGCTGAGACTTGAGCTTGTTCGGCAAGCCAGCATGGCTGGGGTGAGCCTGGTAGCAGCCGCTTGCCAACTGGTGCTGGGCTTGCTAGTGACCTCCTTCACGGAGTCTTCCATACAGAATAGTGAGTGTCCACAACTCTGCGTCTGTGAAATTCGTCCTTGGTTTACCCCGCAGTCCACCTACAGAGAAGCCACCACCGTCGACTGTAATGATCTCCGCCTCACGAGGATTCCTAGCAACCTTTCTAGCGACACGCAAGTGCTTCTCTTACAGAGCAATAACATCGCCAAGACGGTAGATGAGCTTCAACAGCTGTTCAACTTGACTGAGCTAGATTTCTCCCAAAACAACTTTACCAATATTAAGGAGGTAGGGCTGGCGAACTTGACTCAGCTCACTACTCTGCATTTGGAGGAAAATCAGATCACAGAGATGACTGATTACTGTCTGCAAGACCTCAGCAACCTCCAGGAACTCTACATCAACCACAACCAGATCAGCACTATCTCTGCTAACGCCTTTGCAGGCTTAAAAAATCTTCTAAGGCTCCACCTGAATTCCAACAAGTTGAAGGTCATTGATAGTCGCTGGTTTGATTCGACACCTAACCTGGAAATCCTGATGATTGGGGAAAACCCTGTGATTGGAATTTTGGATATGAACTTTAAACCCCTCTCAAACTTGAGAAGCTTAGTTTTGGCAGGAATGTATCTCACAGATATCCCCGGAAACGCCTTGGTGGGCCTGGATAGCCTCGAGAGCCTGTCTTTTTATGATAACAAACTGGTCAAAGTCCCTCAACTCGCCCTGCAAAAAGTCCCCAATTTGAAATTCTTAGACCTCAACAAAAATCCCATCCACAAAATCCAAGAAGGGGACTTCAAAAACATGCTCCGGTTAAAAGAACTAGGGATAAACAATATGGGGGAACTTGTTTCCGTGGACCGCTATGCCCTGGATAACCTACCAGAACTCACAAAGCTAGAAGCCACCAATAACCCCAAATTGTCTTACATCCACCGCTTGGCTTTCCGGAGCGTTCCCGCCCTGGAGAGCTTGATGCTGAACAACAATGCTTTGAATGCTGTTTACCAAAAGACGGTAGAGTCCCTTCCCAATCTGCGGGAGATCAGTATCCACAGCAATCCCTTGAGGTGTGACTGTGTCATCCACTGGATTAACTCCAACAAAACCAACATCCGCTTCATGGAGCCCTTATCCATGTTCTGCGCCATGCCCCCCGAATACAGAGGGCAGCAGGTGAAGGAAGTTTTAATCCAGGATTCAAGTGAACAGTGCCTGCCAATGATCTCTCACGACACATTCCCAAATCATTTAAACATGGAGATTGGCACTACAGTTTTTCTAGACTGTCGGGCCATGGCTGAGCCCGAACCTGAAATTTACTGGGTCACTCCCATTGGAAATAAAATAACGGTGGATACCCTTTCGGAAAAATACAAGCTAAGCAGTGAAGGTACCTTGGAAATAGCTAATATACAGATCGAAGACTCAGGAAGATACACGTGTGTTGCCCAGAATGTCCAAGGGGCAGACACACGGGTGGCCGCCATCAAGGTCAACGGAACCCTTCTGGATGGTACCCAGGTGCTGAAAATCTATGTCAAGCAGACGGAATCTCATTCCATCTTAGTGTCTTGGAAGGTCAACTCCAATGTCATGACATCAAATTTAAAATGGTCGTCGGCCACCATGAAGATCGACAACCCCCACATCACCTACACGGCCAGGGTCCCGGTCGACGTTCATGAATACAACCTGACCCATCTGCAGCCTTCTACCGATTATGAAGTATGCCTCACCGTGTCCAACATTCACCAGCAGACTCAAAAGTCGTGCGTCAACGTCACAACCAAAACTGCTGCCTTTGCCCTGGACATCTCTGACCAAGAAACCAGCACGGCCCTCGCCGCCGTCATGGGGTCCATGTTCGCCGTCATTAGCCTCGCATCCATGGCTGTGTACATCGCCAAGAGATTTAAGAGGAAAAACTACCACCATTCCCTGAAAAAGTATATGCAAAAAACCTCTTCCATCCCCCTGAACGAGCTGTACCCACCACTCATTAACCTCTGGGACGGTGACAGCGAGAAAGACAAGGACGGTTCGGCAGAGGCCAAGCCAACCCAGGTTGACACATCCAGAAGCTACTACATGTGGTAACTCAGTGGATATTTTGCTTCTGGTAGTAAGGAGCACAAAGACGTTTTTGCTTTATTCTGCAAAAGTAACCAGTTGAAGACTTTTGTATTTTTGACTTTGCTAGTTTGTGGCAGAGTGGAGAGGACAGGTGGATATTTCAAATTTTTTTAGTATAGCGTATCGCAAGGGTTCCACACGGCTGGCAGCAACTCTCGGCTTCCAGTTTGTGTTTGGTTTTTATTCTTATCATTATTATGATTATTATTATTATATTATTATTATTATTATTATTTTATTTTAGTTGTTGTGCTAAACTCAATAATGCTATCCTAACTACAGTGCTCAATAAAATGATTAATGACAGGTCGGGGTTCCCCTGTGCTTTGACCAATAGCATGACCCCTTCTTCTGAAGCCATCAGTAGGAAGTTCCGCATCCTCCAAAAAAAAAGGTAATTAATATACAGTTTTGAAGCAGCATCGAACCTTTTGTAGCAATCTGGTTTACAGACTTTAACCCAAGAAGCTGACTAGACTCGCTACCTTCCTTGAATGACTTTAGTTGACTGTACTGTAATGTTGTATCAACTGAATTGAATGTTTGCCTTTCAAAGACCACTTCTCTTTCATTTTTTCCTCTTTTTTTTTGTAATAGTTAAAGAGGCTTAGAAAAAGCTAACAGGCAATAGAAATATGTATATCAGATTTTTTAATGTAACAAACTACATGTTAATTGTTACCTTATTCTTTTTATCTTTAGTAGACACTTTTAAAAGAAGAGATAATTTTGTTGTGTTGAACTCGCCAACCTGTGGTGTACAAATGAAGACGGAACTATAATAAATTAGTTTTGTTCTGATTTTTTAGAACACTTGCAATAACGTATCGTTTATAGTTCTTACCAGCCACAGTGGTAATGATATATTTTTCACATCCATGAAACAACAAATGAAATAAATCAGCTGTCACATGATGTCTCTTAAAAAGCTAGGCCCTAAAATGTTTTGAATTCTTTTTGTACAGGAAGAAATAACTATTTTAATTCAGATATTCTAAGGAGAAGTGTTTCTATATTTTAAATATTACTGACCAGAATCAAATGGGAGGGTGTTCATATTAAAGAAAGAAGCTGTATTACTATATGCCATGCATACCTAAATAATCTCAATCTCTCTCTCTCTCTCTCTCTCTCTCTCTCTCTCTCTCTCTCTCTCACACACACACACACACACACACACACACACACACACACACACACACGGGTACTTTGGATTTGTCATTCCTTTTCTGTAAGGGTTAAGACCTGATTTATTTTTTACAGTCTCCACATTCTCCATCCAAGTGTGAAGCATGGAGCCATGGACTCTTTCTAGTGTATTTCTGAATCCGTCTTAACAGCCATCTATATGCTTAGACTCACACGAATCTGTGAATCAGTGTGGCAATATCTGCTGAGACAAGTAAATGATGGAGAGAAAACAGAACAATTTCTGTACGGTGGACATTTTTCATCCAAATCATAATACACACATATATAGTTGGGCTGAGTTGAGTGTGTCAAGATCACCCAGGAAACGCCAGTGTGAAGCTGAGAACAGGAGCTAGGTTTAGGAGGAAGGCCAGGAAGGGAGGAGACGGGGAGGGAATGTGAAAGCTTAGGTAGAGGACAAAAGTGCCATTTGAAAATTGAAATGGACACGGCAGAGACATAAAGAAAGGCTATCCCAGATGGCAGCTCTGACACGGACACATCAGGAGTGAGGAAACTGTCAAAAGGGACCAAGATGAAGCAGGTAACAGAGGGGCCAGAGAAAGGACAAGGGGGCAGAAAGAAAGTCCAGATGAGGCAGGCTGAGAGCCTCCTGTCTTTGCCAAGTTCTTTGTTTTGTGAATCATTGAAATATATATATATATAAATATTAGGGAGCTGGGGGTGTAGCTCAGTGATCGTGCATTTACCTAGCATGCACCAGGCCCTGGGTTCAATCCTAGGGGTGGGGAGTAGGGGGGAGTCATTTCTTTACATTTCTAAAAGAAGTGGGGAGGGAACTTCAGATGCTGAAACAAGCAAGCTGCAACAGGGAAACAGTGAGTACCTGAGCTAGAAGCATCCTTTCCCACAGCCTTTTTCTGTTGATAAGAAAAACTGAGGCCCAAGGAGGGTTTGCCACTGATCCAGGTCACGTCCTCCTGCCCTTTGAAAACTCTGTTCTCCACTGATTGCTTCAGGCCCAGCAGCCTGGTAGACTCCCGTGCAGGACTCCTCAGCTCTGAACAACCTGTGCTGCCCCTGCTTTAAAAATGCAGCATACTCTCAATTCCTGATGACTCAGGATGACTTCCAGCACAAAGGGTAGTGCAGAGGACCAGGGAACTGTCTGCCTTGCTGGTACTGCCAAGTACATGTGGGAAACAGAAGTGGAGATGCTTTGGATGCAACCAGGAAGCATTTCCTGTTGGGTGAGTCTTGTTTTCAAACATCTGCAGAGTAGTAAACCATCTATCAACAGCTCTGCTACACAAGAAAGCAGTGAAAGCAAGCAGCACTGAAAATGAGACCCACAGCGGCTTGCAGCTGTCGGGAGGAGGCACCATTTACCCACAAAGCAATGATTGGAACCTGGCACAGAATGGGCATGGAAACTTTGGTGAAATAACTGAAGTAAAACAAATCAACCAATGCTCCATTCTGAGTACATAGCAAGCACAAGGAATTCCAAATGTTTTTGCCAACAATATTCTTTGCCAGGTCAGTTGGGCAAAGTTTGTTTGTTTGTTTGTTTTGGTTTGTGTGTTTTGCTGTTTTTTACTTTGAAAAAGTATCGAAGCTTTTTTCTCCCCCTGCCCTTGATAATGGGTCAGTTTTCACTCAGTAGAAAGCAAGATGGCATAGCTCTTTTTCCCCCAGCCAGGTATTTTCTCATTTGTATTTAATTTAATTTGATCAGTTAGACAGGCAGTGAAATTACACATCAGACCAGGTCCTGATTGATAATGGAGGTGCCATCACCTTTACCAGTGAAGTGGCTATTATAGATCACATTCTAATTTCACATTTTCCCTCTTACTCCCCATTGCTCTGAGGGCATACAGTGTGTCTCTAACCTGATTTTACAAGGTTATTTTCGGAACATTTCCCTAAAACAGGCATTCCCTAATTTGCTCATCTAATTAATGACAAATCAAATTAATGCCATGAATTTTAAAAATGCATGATTATCAGTGTTTCTACTTAGGGCTCTGTGACTGGCAAAAAGGAATTGTCTTCAATTCTTTTGCAAGCAATACCAAAATCCATATTTTCTGTCATTTTGTGTATTTATTCATTCATTCATTTATTTGCTAATAACACCACAGTTACCCCCTTTGCTTGGTGTTTGCTTTCTATCTCTATTCATTTTTCAAAGCATTTTCTTTTCTTCATTCCTGTTTTCACCATGGGGTGGGGGGAAGCATTTTGTACTTCTAACACTTTATGCCTTTCTGTTCACTGAAAAGGAGAATTTAACCCCTTCTGATGAATTCTAAGTACAATTGAAAATTCACCTTACTTTCTTCACCTTACTTCTTTCACTCTTACCCCACTTGCAAATAGACTTTATTTTTTCCTTTAAAAAAAATTCTTCTTTTAATTCAAAAGGAATTATCTGGGAGAAAATATTTCTTTAAAGCTCAGATTTAGAATCACCATTTGATTTGTTTCTCTCAAATGAACCTCTGCAGGACTTGATCTAATCTGGGGTGGAAGTGATTTCTCCGTTGCCTCTCCCCAACCAGTAATCAGCTCCTCTCAATCAGTTAAACTGGGAATTTAAGGTACATGGTGAGGGAACTAATGATTTTTATCCTTGCTGGTTAACGGAACTAAAGGGTTTCTTACATTGTAGAACACCTCAGAGACTTGATAGTACTAATAGAAAGTGCATAGCATTGGGCCGCTGATATCTCAGAGGAAAATGGGGGTTTAATTTAATCCTGAAAAAGTTTGGTAAGTTGTATATTATTCCTTTCCAACTTACTGATAGGAAAACTAAGACCCATAGAAGTATTTGCTGATACCAGGCAGCTCTGTAAGAAGGTGTCCATCATGGGATCCCTAAGCTCTCAGTTTTCTCTCCCTCCCCCCAGGTGGAAGGAGGAGCTTCTATGGAAGGGCAAATTCTGAAGGTCACTAGGCACCTGGGAAAAGAGCAAATGCACAGTTGCAGGGAGAGACACTGAAGGCTTCCTTCTTGTCTTGAATTTTTTCTGTCTTTTAGGAAACACTCCATGCTGGGATCTGTAATAGTTTTGTGCTTCAAAACTATGTTTCTACCAGGATAAATTTTAATTCTACTCTTCAACTGCCCCATGCCCATCCCTGTTACACACATATAAAATTAAAATGTTTAAAGCTTTTTTTTTTTTAATTGGAGGAAATTCAAACTCATTTGTCCCTTAGGAGAAAGGGACAACTTACATAAAACTAATGACAAACTCCAAAACCTAAACAGGAGAATATGAAACCCACGTAACTGAGCAGTTCCAAGGGTGGTATCTGACATCCTGGAAACACCCAGATAACCAAACGGCTCCTGCCTCATCATGGATTGGTGGAGTTTGCGGGTAGATTTCTGTTTAGCCAATCCTATGCCCACCAACACACACCAAAACGGAGTCTCGGAGCTGTCAAAAGACATTAAAATGACGGAGATTATTTTAAAAGGGAAATGTAATTGCCCTTGCAATGTACCCCATCTTGTCAGTTATATGCTGCGTAATAGGAAGCAAAGCCCATGTCATGTACCTCATGAAAGTATCTCTGGACATAAATTGGGTTTTTTCTTCTTAAACCATTAAGGTTAGTCTCATTTTAATCATTTCTCTGATCTGCTTTTTGAAGCTATGCCCCATCCACCTTGGCCTTTCACTTTCTCTCATAAGGTTAGACTGACAAAATGAATTTCAGCCTGGACAGAGTGATCAAGAATCCCTAATAAGGGGGGGTGTTCTGAATTAATAAGGTGGCATTTCAATGTATCCGCCTGCATATTAGCATGCCTCTCCAATGTCCACAGAAGACCTTGTGGCATGAGGAAAAGGACAACCATGTCACTGCTGCCAGGACTGTGTGGTTTGGGGGGTTTTGTTGCTGTTGTTGTTTTTAAGCAAGAACTTACGAGAGAAAAAGGGAAACATGTACTGTGTATTTAGTCCTGTGCCAGGAGCTTCTCCTGGGTCGCCGACACTCACTCCTCCAGGAGATCCATCACTTCCTCCAGGAGATGGTACCTGTATTGTCCCAACATCAGTGAGTAGTGGGTAATCTGCCTCCCAGGGCACAGTGATATGCCTGGAGTCATACAGCTGGTGAGAAACAGAACTGGGACAGACACTTGGATCATGTGACTGCGACTTGCAGATTTTTAACCACAGAATGATCCAGGAGCGACAGCTAGATCAGGAGTGTCGAGCACTTGAGACAGGGAGAGTGGGGGAAGGGCACTTCCCAGCACTGAGCCCAGGGTCTCATTTAAGACTCAGACCTGAGATCAATACAGTGAGGCCTCTGCATTCACTCATTCTGTATTTGTGGATTGAACCATCCGTGGATTGAAAATACAGGTTCAGTCTCGATAATGGGAAATACTTAGAAAGGTTGCAGGTTGCAAAGTTTTTGTTTGTTTGTTTGTTTGTTAGATTTTTTGGAAAATTTGTTTACTGGTTAAACATCCCTGATCTGGAATTCAAAATGTACCCAAAGCCAAAAATTGTTGAGCATTATGTCAGTGCTCATGACACTTTTCAGCACTGATACAGTGCTCAAATAGTTTTGGTCAGATTTTTAGATTAGGGAAGATCAACCTTTATTTTTTTAATGTTTCTGTACTGTTATGGCTTAGATATTAGGTGTCGCCTCACCCCAAAAGCTCATGTTTGAGTCAATGCAAAAAAAAAAAAAAAGTTTAGAGGAAATGATTGGGTTATGAGAGCTTTAATCTAATCAGTACATTAGTCCCTTAATAGGGATTAACTGGGAGGTAACTGTAGGCAGGTAGTGTAAGGCTGGAGAAGCGGGTGTGCCTTTGGGATATATATATATTTTCCCTAGTCTTCAGTGTCTCTCTGCTTTGCCATATCAAAGCCATTTTCCTCCACCATAGTCTTCCACCATGATGTTCTGCCTCACTTAGGGCCCAGAGCAATGGAGTTGGGTGTCTGTGGACTGAGACCTCTAACACCGTGAGCACCAAATAAGCTTTTCCTCCTCTAAAAGTTCTCTTGTCAGGTCTTTTGGTCACAGCAGCTAAAAACTGACTAAAACATGTGCAGGACCTATACCGGCTTTTCTTGTCATTGTTCCCTAAACAACATGATATAACAAACATTTCTTTAATAGCATATGCATTGCTTTAGGTATTATAAGTCGCCTAGAGGTGATTCAATATGGAGGAGGATGTCCCGGGTTCTAGGCGAACACCGGGCCATTTTATGTGAGGGAACTGAGTATCTTCAGACTCTGGTATCCCCCAGGGGTCCTGGAACCAATTCCCAGTGAAGGTCAAGTGACAAGCATATAGAAGTCACAGCAAGGACAACTCTAAAAAGTTTGAGATGCCAACTTCATTAAAAGATTGGAAGAAACCGAAGTTGCAGAAGAAAAAAAATAGTAATAAGATTGAAATTAATAAAAATAAAATGGGTAGGTGGGAGTAAGACTAGGCTCCATAAATTGAGCAGTAGGCATTCACCAGGGCTGTGCGGAGTGCTTGGTAATAGTCCTGTGGAATCATCTGGAAAGTTGCACCTGGAGTGCTAACCGGGCCCTCTCCTTTACACGATTGATTTACTTCTTCAGTGGGCAGCCGGGGAAAGAGTCGTTTCCGGGGAAAGAGTTGTTTCCATGATCTCAGGAGTCTTCTCACAAGAAGGTTTGTTAACGTGGTATTTAATGTCATGGGTAAGTGAAGAGGGGGGAAAATGCTATGTTGTTTTTTTCTGCTTAAACCATTAAGGTTAGTCTCATTTTTAATCATTTCTCTGATCTGCTTTTTGAAGCTATGCCACATCATCTCATTGGGTGCAAAGACTTGTTCTGAGGCCCTAAGTCATCTCTACGCTGCAAAATTCCAGGGGTTGGGGGTGCCGGGATCATCAACTCACTAGGGAACTGTTAGTGAAGAGTTTTATGGCTAACTCCCACCTCTTTGTGATCTCAGTAGCCCTTACTTGTAAAATACATGCCATTTTATCTTCTGGAGGCAAATTAGTTTAAATGTCTAGTGTGCTGATGAAACTGTTAAAAGAAGGCCACTGTGAGCTTCTCGTGTTAGAGCGCCACATCCTCATGAACAATACTTGGTTTCACCCAGTTTTATTCTGACTGCCTTCAGTGTGTTCCCCGTATCCTCAGGTGGTTCCTATCAGCTATTCATTTAAACATGTATTCTTTTAACAGTAATATATAAAGCACAGAGAAAGGCATATATTAACAAAAATAGCATCTCATTCTAGGACAAGGAAGAAAAGAAGAAATAAATAAAATGATTTGCGTGTAGTCTTTTCTCCCTCTGCATATTTATATTTGTATATACACATAATTGTAAAACTTCACCTGTATGAATATAGAATTAAAATCCTGGTATATATGGTTTTGTATACATTTTTTCTATCATGAAAAAGGCAAGCATTTTTTTATATCACTAAATTCTCTTGGAAAGCATGATATTAAAGGCTGTGTATAGCCATCTATCATATGGATATGCAGTCATTAACTCCTTTTGGAGATCTGTCTTCCACGTCAAGATTGGGGGCCATAAATAAAAGCCTACACTGCTTACATTATCAACGGTGCAGTCCTGGAGGAAGCTGGATGTCCACCAAGAGACAAAACGACATGAAGATACCAGGAAGAAGAGCCCCAGTTCGTTTGGGGATGGTCTGAGTTCAAATCTCACTACTTGAGCTTAGAATTAAAAGATAAGGTAAAAGTTCCACAAGAAAATGCACAGAGGGAGGGAATCTAGGCAAAGGGAACAAATTGCCCTATGTGTCAGCTTTCCATGACTATGACAAAATACCTGAGAGATGGGTTACTTATGAGGAGGAGAGGTTCATAATTGCAAAGATTTTGTTGAGTCCTCAGTCACTTGGCTCTGTTGTTTGGGGCCTGTGATGAGGCAGAAGAACATCAAGGCAGGGAACAAGTGATGAAGCAAAACTGCTTACCTCGTGGCAGCCAGGAATCAAGGGAAAGAGGACCAGGCCAGGGTCTGGATTTCCCCTTCAAGGGCATGCCTCCAGTCACCTAACTCTCTTCCACTAGGCCCCACCTCTCAGAGGTTCCTTTACCTCCCTATGGCACCATGGGTGGTGACCAAGCCTTTACCTTAAGGACCTGTGTGGAACATTTAGGATCCGTGTCAACACTAATCACAGGGTTTCCAAGGGCATGAAAGAAGACCTGGGGGATTCTGAAAGCATTTTGCAGAAGGGGAAGGGGCTATTAAAAACAGAGTCACTGAAGAGGAAGCTGAGATAGAAGTTTTAGCAAGTTCTTGTGTAAAGATGAGAAGGAGAGCCAGGTCAAATGAGGCACCCATGATCCTAGATGAAGTTTTCCTTCCAATTTAATTTTTTCTAAAAGCTATTCAACATAATCACTGGTGGAGTGCTTTCCTGGTGAGATAAGAGAAGCTTGCATGAGCCGCTTGATAAATCTTTCTGAGCCTGGGGGGACTCAATATGGAATCTCAGCTGTGGTTATAGGTAAGACACAAGTAATAAACAGATGTGAGATGGCCCTAATTGCCTCAGTCTATCCCAGTCAGTGGCCTGAAGTTAGACTAGGTTTCCTCTGGTGTCTGGTGTCGAGAAATTAGGAAGTGCATCTTTGGAAAATCGAAATTGATAATGTGGCGTTTTAAACCCAAATTAACTATTTGACTCCTTTGATTACTAAATATAAGTTCCAGTTCACTTGCTTAGACAAAACTAAAAAAACAAAAACATTGTAATCAAAAAGGCCTTTAACTGGGGAAGCCATACTGTGGTATAGCTACCCCCAAACTTAGATATTGTACTCCCTTTTCCAAAAGAACAAATCGAAGGCCTTGTAGCACAAACTAATACAACATAGTTCTGAATACAAACTTGATTGTCTTAGTGTCTCTGCAGGGATTTTCTTTGGATTTTTATATTAGATTAATTCCTGGTAACAAATTTATGACAATAAGCAGAGATTGACAGAAATATCTCTCTCTCTCCCTTCCCCAGTTCAGCACTAAACCAGTTTGCATTGTGGACCTAACACTCCGTGGTATTTTTATCTCTGGGAGATTTGTCCAAACCTGTTTTCAGATTCCACCTACCCATGCTCTGAATTATTACTTCTGCCTGGTGAAAGATCCAAATGACCATCCTACAGATATCTTAATTACAGTCCACGTCACCAGACAGACAACATAAATTATAGTTAGCTTCCCATTAGCCACCTAAATTGAATCAGGCACTTTGCAGACAATGAAAAATACTAGACCATCCAAAAGTTAAAGAGAGGTTTGTCGAATGAATGAAGTTATTCACAACTTGGACTTCAGAGTAAACCACAAACTGTTGCCAGAAGCAAATGTATCTTCTGGTTAGATGTTGTTGTGTCTGGTAATAGATTTTTGGACTGATGCAGAGAGCAAGTTGGCATTTGGTTGATTTGGGGAACAGATTGCATTTCTTGAGTTTTCTTCTTTTTGCTTCCATTTTTGAGGCTTGGGAAATTTTTGCCTTCATTCCAAGTTTGTGGGAATCATTCAACTCAGGACATCTGCTTGGGCTGAACCACTTGTGATGATCTGGGATTGCTTGGATTTCTGTTCCGTCCCCCAAGGTGCTATTCTGAACACATGACAAAACGGCTTACATTTTCTGAGCATATTGCAACTCCCGATAGATTTGGCCATCACACATCGTCCCCATGCAGATAAGTACATATTCTTTATGGTTCTGTGGGGTACATTCACCATTCCCCAAACTCTAGAAGCCTTATTCAAAATACTTTAGCTGCCTTTTTTGACTCCAACAAAACTTGCAGTTTGCAGCTGACTAGCAGGAATTAACACACAATCTCTCTGATGTCTTACAACCATCAATGGCTAGGTGAAGGGAGGTGGTTTGGAAAAAAATCATGACATTAAGAGAGAAATGAAAAGAAAACTATGCAACTGCTGCAGAAACTATTGCTTAGGGTAGAGTGGCAGACATATCTCTCTCTCTCTTCCCTAAAAGCCCCAGAACAAGAGATGCTGGTAGGAGTTGAGAAATGACAACTTCTTGCCAGTTTGCTGAAAGAAGAACTTTTTAAAGGGGTCTTTTGTGTCTCAGTTTCCCTTTTCCCATTTTCTGTGAGCAAAGCTGGAATTCCTACAATTGTTCCTAACTTCATGTAGGTGCTCATCTCTAGGCCACATCCATACTGGGGAATGAAGAGAACTTAAAGTCGGCCTGGGAAGGGTGGAGGAAGAGGCTTGGACTCTGAGAGTCCCAGTCTTGCAGTTTTATTTTCAGTTGACCTGGCTAGTTCCCCAGGGAATATGAAAAGAGACACCCAGCGTAGAAGTTCTGTCCATGAACTCTGGACATTTTCCTATGGTAGGTTTGAACATCCTTTAGTTTAACACAATGCTTTTGCAGAGGGAGAAATTGAGGCCAGGAAAAGAGAACAACTTGGTTAAGCTCTCCCAACCACCAAGTGGAAAAGTTGAAACTAGAACTCGGTTTTGAATTTTAGACCTAGGAAAACTTGACCTTTCTCCCCAGATGTTCTGACCCTGCACCATCAGGAAGATTGTTCGAGCCTTGTTATCTTCAGTCCTGAGGGAGAATCATCTGTGTTCCCATATAATTCTGGCTACGGTGAACTTGCTGTGAGTTCCTATGACGTGGGTGGAAAGTTCTTTTCTGCTTTCACCGTTACACCTTGCCTAGATCTATCATTCTGGACCACAAGTTATACCACCCCAACAGCCCATTTCTGTTCTTGAAAGGGACATTTTTTCAAAATATGGCATATTTCATCTTTTTTCCTGCCATCTTGTGAGGGGAGATGATGGCAAGATAGAAATAATCCATCATCATCCTTTCAAATGCCAGAACACTCTGCTTCCTATGAAATAATTCTGAATCTCTGTCTCGAGTGAAAACGATGGCTGTCAGGGACAAGAGAACTAGTAGTTTTAAAAGATTCAGTTCCCACATACAGGATCCCTGAAATCAACTTCAATTTATGAGTTGTCAAATTTATCCCACATAATGAATTTATCATCCCAGACGAAAATCTCAGAGGGTCCTTTGAACCTCACTATCCACATTTTCAGAGAACTTTCAATTTAGAATCAGACTGGGTCTTCCGATGGAGGTATATGTGTGGTGACCACAGGAAGGCGCTTTCACCGAATAAATATTTATTGAGCATCTACTACGTGCAGCACATGATCACGGGTCATTCTGTTTATTGGTCAGGGCAGGCAGCAGGGTAAAGGGGTTGACATCGCCTCATCCCAGAGATTCATCGGAAGGAATGAAACCTTCTCCAGATCTCAGCTACCTATGTGGGCAACCAGAAGAGTGTTCTCAATTCAAGTGGCTGCCACTTTCACCTCAGAACAAGCCTTCAGGGAATTTAGAGAAAGGAACAATCACTTAGAACTGTGGAGAGCAGAAAAGGAAGGAATTATTTTTATAGGATTTATAGATGAGGTAACACTGCAGCAGGGCCTCAGAAAACAGAAAAAAAAAATTGAACTTGGGAGAGTGAGCACAAGGCAAAAAAGTCTAAAGGAAATGAAAATTATGGAGTATGCAAAAGCACTTACTGTAGTAAATAACTCCATTGGTAGGTCAGGGGAGAGGTGGTAAAAATAACAATTCTTTGTTGAGCCTCAAAAATGTCCTAGGCACAATGGTGATTGAGTTATATGCATAATTTAATTTATAATCTTCAAAATAGCCCCATGAGACAAATTTCATTTTGTTTTTGTTTTTCCATTTTACCCAGGAGGGAACAGGAGGCTTAGAAGGTTAAGCAGTTTGTTCAAGGTCACCCAAGATGCAGAACCAGGTATTTAACCCCAGAACTTATGTTTATAAACTGCAATGCTATGGTGGAATTGGTTTATGAGGGAAAGTAAGTGCTGGTTTGAAGGCTTGAGACTTCATTCTGCAAGAACAGGGGTGCCAGGGAAGGATTCTGAATAATGAAGGTGACCACCAATGTCAGTCTTCAGGAAGGTCAATGTAGCAATACCATGACCATAAGCAAAGAAATACTCCCCTAGAATTCTCAAAGAAAATACATATGCATATATGCACACAGCTCAAAGACTATTTCCCAGTGTTCACATATTAGCTTTTCTGGCTATGACAAGAGACCTGGCAAAAACAACATAAAGAAGCAAAGATTTATTTTGGCTCGTGATTTCAAAGGTTTCAGTCTGTGATTAGCAGACTCCATGGCTTTCAGGCCTGTGCTAAGGAAGAAGCATCATGGCCAAAAGGCATGGTGGACCAGAGCTACTCACCTAGTGGCAGCCAAAGGAAGCAGAGAGAGAGAAAGGGAGAAAGGCGGTCAGGAGACAAGACATAGTCCCCAAGAGTATGCTCCAAGGACCCACTCCCTGCAACTAGGTTCCCTCTCCTATAGTTTGTAACACCTCCCAATAGTGTTTTTAATTATGAATCCATCAATGTATTAATCCCCAATGATCCAATTACTTCCCCCAAAGCTCCATCTCTGAGCATTGCTGTACTGGTGACCAAGCCTTCAACACATGAGCCTTTGGGGGACATTCCAGATCCAGGTTATAACATTCAGCTACCTTATTAAAGAACAGATACCGTCAATAGGAGAGAGACTCCATCCGTCCCCCTACCCATTTCAAGAAATGCTCCAGATCATCAGACTGTGCCGCTCCAGCACAAAAGAGGCTGAACCCAATCCTCACAGGTGGCTCTTTGAAGATGTAACTCACAAATCGCCTCATCTCTTAAACTTTTGTGGACATGAAAATCAATTACAGATAGAGGAAGTGTGAAGGTTATCTTTGACCACTTTCTGCCTTCAGTAGTATAAGCCTCTAATATTTATTTCATTTTTTTACATAAAACTGATACCCTTTTCTTAATAGCAGTGGAACCCAACAAGATGTGAGAGGGTGTTCACAAGAAAAATAAAACGATAAATTGCATTCCAAGCCTGAAAAGAATTCAGAGTCTTGGTTATCCACTTCACTGCAACCAGGTAATATACTGAAGTTTCTTAGGAGGTTCACGTTGATGTGAGATATCACTTTTTAAGCATCACGTGCAAAATTCTTTATTTGTGGTCCACAAGTGACATTAAAAAAAAACATTTGTGGGAAATTGCTATTTGGCTCTGGAAATTCAAATGCTGATGAGCAATTATAAGTATCTCCACAAATTGAAGTTGTACCATAAAGGAATAGCAAGATTGTATTATGGATTTTATAGTTCATTCATTTATCACTAAATAAGTCTTTATTGGGCCCCCACTACATGTCAGGGGATACCAGGAGAACAAGGCAACTTGGTTCTTCCTCTCTTTGAACTTCTGCTCTTAAAGAGCAACTAGATAATAAATTAGTCATATAACTAGTTCAGAACAGCTTGCAAGTGCTACAAAGAAAATAAAAACTAAGACAACAGTAACTAGTTTGGAGAGGGAAGTCATCTATTCCTTCATCATGCAAAGTTTTCTACAGCACATTCTAGATCATGCTAATAGGAAAAGACTCAGTCCCTTGGCGCTGGCTTTGTAGCAATAGCTGACTGTTCTCTGATGAGGATGCTTTGTTACTTAAATCTCTCACCAACAGAGGATTCCCAGCCGTTTGCAATCGACATTCCCATTCATCACTGTAACACTCCTGAGAGGTAAGAGGTTCAAGCCTCATTACCTCTCTTTAAGGAAGAGGGAGGGCAATGACTTGAGAACCACCTTCCACCAAATATTAAGGAGCAAAGCGGCTGCAGGGTGATGCTGTTGCTGGGCTGAGATTCCCTTGTTCCTAGCCTTTTCCACCGGACCATTTGTTCTAGCTTTCAGGGGAGGTGGAGAGCTGCTAACACATGCCCAGAACTTTTGGAAATAAACCAGCTCATTCCGAACTCGGGAAAGAAAGAAAAGCATATTTGTTATGAAATGAAAAATGATTATTCCCAGCCATCATTAATATAGTTTGTTTACCTAAACTTATAAAACTTCCTAGATGAGGAACAGTAAACCAAATTACACACTAAGACTTTTTGTTGAATATTTTTGTTGAATATTTTAGGGGATTTTTCCTCCTTGATTAAAACAAATCAACAAATTTTAAAAGTGGAAATTTCTCTGATGTCAATTCATGCTAGCTACTTTAAGGGGAACTTGGTATAAGACAAAGTCATCATGAATTCTATTCAGAAGAATAGATTGTTATTTAAATGCCCCCAAAGATAAACAGAGAACCATAAATGAATGTTCTGCAAGGATGGAAGTATTGCTTAGTTCAAACTCTTCCCATTATGGACACGATTTGAAGCCAGGAAAAAATGAAATGACGTATCAGAGGTCTCACAGAGATGGAGTGAGGTTCGGATTTTAGTTTTCTTGGTTACAAACCCAGTGCTCTGTTACAAGCTTTTAGAATATTTCAGTGAAATCCACGCATCCTTGGACTTCCCAATGAATGTGTGAAGACACAGTGGCTTAGAAACAATGAAGTCATTTTGTTTATCTCATAATGAGGGGAAGCGGGGAAAACTCAATGACTCAGATGCCTTACACTTTTTACATTCAAAAATTATAAGCCAGGCTCGGGGGCGCACGCCTCTAATCCCAGCAGCTGGGAGGCTGGGGCAGGAGAATCATGAGTTCAAGGCCAGCCTCAGCAAAGGTGAGGCGCTAAGTAATCCAATGAGACCCTGTCCCTACATAAAATACAAAATAGGGCTGGGGATGTGGCTCAGTGGTCGAGTGCCCTTGAGTTCAATCCCCAGTATCAAAAAAGAAAAAAAAAATTATCACAATTAAAGACATACCAAAAAACTACAAGAATAGTACAAAGAATTCTCAGATGCTTTTTATCCAGATATCTCTTTCCTTACCTCACTCATTTTTTTCAGACTCTCTCCTCTGATCTCTTGAAGAGTAAGATATGGACAGATCTTTTTATTTTAAATTTCTCGGTGTGTATTTTCTAAAACTAAGAATTTTCTCTTACAGGACTACAGTAAAATTTACAAAACCAGGACAATTAACAAGGATAGAATACTATTACGTAATTAGAGCTCTCATTCAGATTTTTCCAATCTCCCTGGCAATGTTGTTTATGGCAAAAGAAAAATCCGAGATGACGTTTGGTTTAGTCGTCATGTCGTTTTGAGTTTCCTTTAATCTGGAATGGTCCTTGGGTCTTCATATTTTGCAACCATGTCATTTTTGAAGAGGACAGGCCAGTTGTTTCATAGAATGCCTCTCAATTTGGTTTTGTCAGGTCTTTTATCACGATTAGATTCAAGCTATGCCCTCTTGGCAGGAGGACCACAGAACTGACGCTGAGTTCCTCTTGGAGCTTGGCATCAGAAGGCACAAGACACAGATGCATCCCGTGAGCCAACTGCATCATTTGCCTAAGGTGCTCTTCACCAGGTTTCTCTATTGTGAAGTTATTCTTTTACCCTTTGTAATTACCACGTGGGAAAATGCTTTGAGACTCCGTGAAAGATCCTGTTATTCCTCAAACTCTCACCCATTGGTTTTAGCATCCATTGAATATTCTTGCCTAAATCAGTTAATATGATGATGTCTTTCCAAAATAATGACCCGCTTCATACCAAATCATGAATGCAGAAGTAGACCCAGCCATACAGGACTCTTTCTAATTATCCAATTCCTCTTTTATGCTTTGCTTCTTTTCGCTCCTCTCTCTAGAGGCACAGTAACTCTGGGAGTTGAAAAATTAAGTTTTCAAGAAGAGATTAAAAGAAGTGACTTTATTTTGCCTAAAGAAATACAGTCGAGGGGCAGCGATAACTGTACTATGTGAGAGAAGATGGCAGGCTTCTGGAAGCTACATTTTCAGCAAATCCTGTTTTTCACAAAATGATCCGCAAAGTTGGGCATCTTGAAACATGAACCAGAGATGCTCAAGTTGAGAGTGCTGTATTTTAAAATCTTATTTTAATAGCTAAGCTCTCAGCAGTATGAGCTCTGCAGTCACACTGTCTAGGGTCAAACTCTGGATCTGCCACTTACTAAGACCTCGGACAAGAATAACCCCTTTAAGTCTTTTCCCTCATCTGCAAAATAGAGATAATAATAGTAATTATCATCATGGGATACTACTGCAAAAATTTTAAAGATAATATATGAAAAATAATCAACAGAGAGCTTTCTTGCAAATTATATACCTAACCAACATTTCTTGGGCATGTTCTATTTTTGAGGTACTGCAATAGCCATTAGGGACACAAGAATAAGTAAGATTTACCTTGTTTCATTAAGAACCAATAAAGCAACAATAAAAACACCTACACATCGTGACTATAATATAATATGATGGTCAATACAAATGTAACTGCATGGAGAAGAAATAGTGAATGATTTTAAAAAGATTTTTTAGTTGTACATGGACACAACATCTTTTTATGTATTTATTTTTATGTGGAGCTAAGAATCACATGTGGGAGGCAAGTGCTGTACCACAGAGCTATGGTCCCAGTCTGTGAATGATTTTTTTTTTTTTTTGACCCAGTTATCCCTCTCCTCAGTCTATACCCAAAGAACTTAAAATCAGCACACTACAGGGACACGGCCACATCAATGTTTATAGCAGCACAATTCACAGTCACTAAAATGTGGATCCAACCTAGATGCCCTTCAGTGAATGAATGGAGAAAAAAATATAGCATATATACACAATGGAATATTACTCAGCAATAAAAGAGAATAAAATCATGGCTTTTCCAGGTAAATGGAAGGAGTTGAAGAAGATAATGCTAAGTGAAGTTAGCCAATCCCCCCAAACCAAATGCCAAATGTTTTCTCTGATATAAGGAGACTGATTCATAGTGGGGTAGGGAGGGAGAGAATGGGAGGAATAGGGCAGAGGGGTTGGAGGGAAAGGGAGGGGTTAGAAATAATGGTGGAATTTAATGGACATTATTATTCAAAGTACATATATGAAGACACAAATTGGTGTGAATATACTTTATATACAACCAGAGAGATGAAAAATGTGCTGTATATGTGTAATAAGAATTGTAATGCATGCTGCTATCATATATAAATTTTTAAAAATAATTTAAAAATTGTCCACAAAAAAAGAATTTTTTTCACAATGCCTTTATTCTATTTATTTATTTTTATGTGGTGCTGAGGATTGAACCCAGGGCCTCACACATGCTAAGCAAGTGCTCTACCACTGAGCTACAGCCCCAGCCCCATGAATGATTTTTTAATGAGGACAATAAAAAGATTTTGAAAAGGAGATTAATTAATTACTTCTTATGGTCCTGGGGATTGAATCCAGATGTGCTGCATCACTGAGCTATATCCCCAGCCCCCTTCCCTCCGACATTTTTTATTTTGAGGCAGGCTCTCACTAAGTTTCCGAGAGGCTGGCCTCAAATTTTTGATCTTCTGGCCCCTTCCTCCCGAGTTGCTGGGATTACAGGTGTGGCCTACTGAACCCAGCAGATTATTTTATTATTGGTCCTTTAAACAACAGTAGAATTTTGCCACTTGAAAAAGTAGGAATAAAATTCCATTAGCTAGAGCAGTATAATCCAAGATGGAAAAGTAAATACTCCTGTCATGTTCTGGGAAATGCAGAGTCCGATGTGACTGGAGCATGGATTTCAAAGTGGAAACAATTAGAAATAAGGCTGGGAGATAGTCTTCCTCCAAGGGTTGGCCATCTGATTGATGAGTGGCGTAAATCAATAAATACTCACTTGGCACCTACCATGTGTCGAGGATTCTGTTGGGCACTAAAAATAAAATGGGGGGATAAGGCCGATATGGAATCTGTTCTTGTGCAACTAACCTTTGAGAAGTGCTAGCTACAGGGATACCATCAGAGATTTCATCTAAGAGCTACATAAAAATCTCATAGGAAGGCAAGGGCAAAACATTATGAACCCAAATATCCTATAAACATCCATTTAGTAAGCTGTTTGGGGCAAAACTCATTAGAAATGAATAAAAAGGTTAGTGCTAGTGAAAGAAAGCTCTTCCATTTATATAAATATAGCTTACATTGTCGTTCTCACTTGTCATTTGATTGTACATACAATCCTGAATGAAGTAGGGGAAGTATAATTATCCTAATTTACAGACACAGAAACAGGTTCAGAAGATTAAATGGTTTGCTTGAGGTTTCAAACAAATCTTCCTCCACAATTTTATATTTTCAAGTGACAAAAATCATGTTCCATGCTGACTCTGCCTGGTGGAAAGTAGAACGTGGCCCTATTTCCTCACCCAAAAGAACCTTCTATTTATAGTAGGGGAAGATAAAAAGCATTTAGAGAGAGAACAAAGTTCTGAACTAGACTAAGGCTCTGTTCTACTTAAAGACCATTCTCCTACCCACCTTCATAAAACAGCCCAATACCTGGCTGCCACTTACTAATAATTATCCTCCTTACAGGCTTCTACAGACTCCTATATCATTCCCTTTTGTTTTTGGAGATCTTAAGTTTCGAATCACTGTGACTTTCTTCATTACCACTTCTATCACAATTCCTGATGGCTTTCCACTGCCTGACATCTTTAACTTTCTCTCTTCCATTGACCTGTGCCCCACCCAACCTCAGTCACTCACTCCCAACAACATCCAGGACCTTATCATTGCCCCTCTCTCCATTTCAAATATCACACTGTGGAAGGTGGATCTACCAACTTGTCTCCTTCAGGCTCAATACTATAACTCTTCACACTTGGACGTCAGAGGAGGGCGTCTAAGGAGGTGCCGATAGGGGGACCTTGACTCAGGACAACAGGGTCCCTGATGTACTGATGGGAAAGAACTTTAGCATGCATCAGATAAGGATAAAGAAATTTCTTTAGCAAAGATTTCTTTAGCAAAGTAAGGAGTAGATGGGCCATTTTAAGAGTTGCAAGTGCTTTTGGAGTTCCTGGGTTCTTCTTTTTTAATTTCTCACATCATTTATTTTCTAATGCATACCTTGACCCTATAATACAAAACACAATGTGGAACGAAACAGACAAGTTGAAGAAGGATATAATCAGATCATCATTTACCTGATGTTTCAAAAGATGCAGTAGAGCATTATGTATTTTTTTCTGGATGTATACATGTGTGGTTAAGTACAAAAATACATGTGAGAATAACAATCTTCACATTCAGGACCTCTGTAGATTTTAGCCAAATGAGATTAGGAGAATAAACAGAAGCTTAATTTGCATCTTTCAGGAGATTTGATAAATGTTATTGAAATGTAATATAAGTAGGAAACTTGGTGAGGGGTGGACATGGAATAGAATGTAGGGATGAGATCCATCTGGTGATCACAAGATGGTCTCTGGTGGCTTGGGCAGTTCTCAGAACCCTTAAGTTGACATCTTTTCCATTTTGGGTCAATTCATAATGTTGAGAAAGCACCTTCATTATCTCCTTTTGCTTAATCTACTTTAAAAATACATATATCTGTGGGATAATTAACAGTGTATATGACAATTTTCACAAGTGAGCGAACATCCACTAACTTTAAGATCATGAATGAAGGTTTGTAGATCTCCCAGAAATTTATGAAATTTCAGTCTTAGGACAAAGAACTGCCCTGGGGAGTGAACGGATGAAGAATTGTCACACAAGGCTTTCAGATTCTAAGTTATAGTTTCCTTGTCTTTCCTTTCTTCTCCTTTCTACCCACTTTTTCCCCCATCCTACCTTAGTACCAGTGCAGGACATTGGTCCTAATGTTCTTTACGTAGCCTTGTAAACCTCCCATGCCTTACTTCCTCCTTATCCAACTTACATTCCTGGTGTATCATCCTTGGTGGGCCTCAGCTCCCATGCCTGGGCCCCTTCTTATTGTCCTACTTTCCACTAAAACATGACCCTAGGTACAGCCAACTCTCACCCAACTCTGAATGTACCCTTGGATAGCTAAACATGGCTGGGGGTAAAGCTACAACCGTTCATGTTGTATGTTCAAGTCCACGAACCTCATCTAGGCCAGTCATGCCTACCTATCCCACTGCACTTCCCAAAACATTCCCCTTCCCTCTCCTAAGAGAATTATTTCACACTTTCTCCTCCAATTGCTCTACTCCTCCCATTCCCTCGCTCTTAGCTAACAAATGACTTTGCTCCTTATTTCACTGGGAAAATGGAAGCAGTCGCAGAGAAAGTCCATATGTTCTCACCACCACTTCTGCCCACGCACTGAATCTGTGTCCATATCCTCTGCCTTCCCTCTGTTCCGTTTGCTTCTAGGACTAACCATTCTTGCTCCTACCTAAATTCATTCCCCCCAACTGTACACTAGATCCCATCCCTTCTTGCCTATTTTAGGATATTTCCCTAGCAATTGTTCCCTCTCTTTCATGCATAATTAAATATCCTCCCTCTACTGAATTATCCCTGTCAAGTATTCAAGTGTGCTGAAATTTCTTCCACCTCAACAAAACGACACAATCTTGACCTACTTTCCCCCTAGCTACAACCTCATTTCTCAGCTCCCCTTTACAAAATTCTCGACTTTAAGTCCCCCTCTTATTTGAATTGGTGAGCAGCATGTGACACAGCTTATGACGTCTCCCTCTGGAAACAGAGTCTTCTCTTTGCTTATTGATTTTCCTGTGGCTTTACCAGATTCTCTGTACCTCCCCAACCTCTTCCTGGTAGAGAGCTCCAAAGCTCAGTTCTCATAACTCTTCTCCATCCACACTCGCACCAGCCTCAGAGTTTTAAGTGTCATCTGCACAACCGGGATTCCAAAGTTTAGCTCTCCAGCGCAGACCTCTCTTGAATTCTAGACTTCAATACAAAACCGATGTTTCTTTCATAGGCAGTTTAAAATGAGCATGCTCAAAACCGAACCACTGATCTTTCTCCCCCAAACTCCCTACCTCAAATCCTCCCTGAATTGGTTAACAGCAACCCCACTCCTCATTTTATCAAGTCTCAAATCTTCTGTTCCTGCAATCCTGGATTCCCCTCTTCCTCTTACATCTCTGGCACATTTTACTGGCAAAGCCTGTTGGCTGTACCTTCAGTATATAATCAGAAGCCAACTTGCTTTCACCACCATCGATAATAAAACTCAATCTATGTCACCACTAGAATTACTGGTGAATTTTGATAGTTCCGCTTTTAAAATACCCAGAATCTGATTGATTCTCACCTGGATCAAATCACGGTTATCTCTTACCAACTTGACTCTAAGAGTCTCCTAACGGGTCTCCCTGCTCTTGCCTTCGTCCCCTACACTGTATTCTCAATAGAGTAGCTAGAATAATTCTCTTAAATTTGAGACCGAGCATGTAATTTATGAGTTTGAAAGCCCTTGAATTGTTTCCCATCTGAGAGTGAAATTCCACATCCTTACATCTGCCTTCAAAGCCCAGTGTGAGCTCCCTTCACCATAACTGTTTCGGAGACCTCATGCCCTCCAGTTCTCTCCATCTTCTCTTTCTTCCACATCCTCTTTGATCAGAAGGTTTTTGCATTCTGGTTGGTCCTTCTGTCGGCCCAGTAGAACTTTCTATGATGCACGACATATTCCAGACCTGGGCTGTGGGTCTGATACCATAGTCACTGCTAGATACCCGAAGCTAGATAGAGCCGTGGACATTTGACTAGAGCAACTGAGAAAGCAAACTTTAAATCAGCTTTGGTTTATTTAATTTACATGTGAGCACCCACAGGTAACCAGTGCCTACCATTTTAGAGAAGGCCCGACATTATTCTTCCTGAAGATAACCATATGGCTCACTCCCTCATTTCTTTCAGGGATCTGTCCAAATGTCATTTTTGTGGTGAAGCCTTCCCTAATCAAGCTACTTAAAATGACACCTCTGTTACCTGCTTTGTTTTTCTTAATTTTTCCATGCTAATTATATACTTTTTAATTTTTTTTCATTTACTTGTTATTTCTCTCTCCAAGTTCACATTCAAAGGAGGGTCCATAAAACCATGGACTTTGATTGTTGTATTTTCACTGCTGTATCACCCATTCCTAGACCAATATTTGGCACACAGTAAAAGTTCCACCAATACTTATTGATTTAACAGTCTCCTGACAACCATTAACTTCTTGAAGGATCTTGACAGGTCTGATCCGTCTCTTGGCCTCAACTTTCCTCATCCTCCCATTATTCTCTGGTACTGAACTTCAGCTGAAGGAAGTCTTTCTGGGTTATGAGGTAATAAAGTCTGCCATCCAATAGGTATTCAATGAATGTTTATTGAAGAGTGCATTAATTATTTCATCTTCAAAATGAAGGATTATAACTAGTTGAATGAATAGGTCCTTCTAGCTTCTGCATTCAAGTTGTGAGTCTTCAAGAAGCATCCAAATGTAGGTCCACGTAACCCGCACAGACAGAAAATGTCCATCTCTGGCATGACTCAGTCTTGCAGGACAGTGGGCCATGAAAGTCCCTGGGGAGTGTGAGGGCACTCAGGGAAGGCTGCCTATCCGCTGTGATTGGGACTCTACAATCTGGCTCTCATCCTCTCACTGTCTTGGGTAGTTTTGTTGTGGTGGTTGTTTGGTGGTAGTCGTTTTGTGAAAAGGTTCTGGAGGGCATTTTTGAGATTTTAACACAGCCATCTTCATGACACCTGCCAACTTTGGGAAATGACCATCCCTTGCTTAGTCTCCTGCTCTCTCTCAACCCTCCCCATGGCTCCAAGGGGGCAGTTGCTTTTAATAGGTCCTTCCATTCTTTACTGTGTGAAGCTTAGAAAGTGGCAGAGACAGGAAACTGGCAGTAAACGTGTCCATTCACCTTTAACATTCCAAGTCCATAAAATATGCTGTAATACTAGCAGAGTAGGGTGGTCTCCTTCTTGCTTAACAGATTTTTTTTAATAGAGTTTTAACATTTTAAAGAAGATATCTCCTACGCTCCCAACAGATCTTCCAGATCATAGAACCAAAACCCAAGATTCCTGCCTCTGTTTGGAAATCCATTTTATCAGGATCAATATTATTACTTCCTTAGTCATTTATGAAAAATGTGAAAGTCACCTCCTCGTCATGTTACTGTAGGTCAAATTACACTGGACCTTATTTAGGTATCTACTGAAGTTACGTTTCTTCTTCTTGTGACCTGAATGCTACCAAAGGTAATCAAATAATCAAATAGATATTTGTGGCTTCGTTTAATTCTAGTAAAAGTGTCAAAATTTAGGTTTATTTTATAAGTTGGAAATTTATGTTTCTAATTCTGAATTGAGGCTCTCTCACTTTCGGTTGTTAAATCATTCTCTGTTGGGGGTGGGGGCTACATTTTGTCTCTGAAGCTCTACTGATGAATTACAATGTAAATAACAGTTTTCAGAGAAAACAAGAAATGGCCATCACTTACACATGTCCATTTGGAAAGGAGAATTTCTGCAGCTTTTCTTGCTCATGCTGAGAGACCACTGAGTGACAGCCTCAGTTAACCAACCCAGGACTGGTTGATGGTACTTCCAGTGATTTACTGTCCCTACAGTGAGAGCCATCTTTAAAACCGTGCCCCTATAAATCTTAAGAAATATCTAAACTTTGCAGTCTCCTAGTGGTCTCCTCCTGATTCTGCTCTGATTTCTTCTTCTGACAAATTACTGATAGCAGTGTACTAATTGAATTTTTAGGGGAGGAAAAACCATTAATGATGAATTAACATAAGATAACAAAGTTCCTTTGCTAATTGCTAAATCTGCAAGGAAGACACAATGGCCCTAGAATAAATTTAGCATTCTCTCTCACTGTTGATAATCCTCACAGAGTGGAAATCTTGGTGCACAGAGCGAATTTGAAATACAGAAATAGATAAACTTGTAGGATATAATGAATCATTGGGATCTTCTTACTTTCAAGAGTAGCTAATGAGACAAATTGAAGTTCTAACAGCGTTGCCCAGCAGTGAGTGGATCAAATCTACTGTAATGAGGAGCAAGGAAAAGTGTGGGATGGGAGAGGGTGATTCAAGGGCACAGCGATGAAGGTGGAGAGGAGGGATGACTTCTACTGTTCTATAGCACAGGAAGGTGATAACAATGAACTGAATATTTCAAAAGAGCTGGCAGAGAGGACTTTCAGTGTTCATAACACAAAGAAATGATAAATGTTTGAGGTGATGAATATGCCCATCATCTGAGCTGATCATTACACATTGAATTCATTAGCCCAAATATTGCCCTGTTTTCCATAAATATGTACAATAACTATGTGTCAACTAAAACTTTAAAAAATCTCTTACAATAAAAACTCAAGAATTGCCTGTTATTAGAAAGTAAGTTTCCTTAGATCATGTAGAAAACTCTATTCTTTTCAAAGTACCAAAACTCATCACAGACTCCTTAACTGGTGGGGACAAATGACAAGGTTTTACTGTTTTTTATATTAATCTCTGGAGAGGTTTCCTGATTGGATTGGCCACCTAAGAGGCATGTGTGCACCTTTAGTTGATCTCAGAAAAGAGCAGAGGTGGTAGGAAAAAGAATGGGAGTAGGGTGGCTATAAAAGAGATACATGTTCACCATGGCTCTCAGGTTTTCCTAGTTTACATTCACAGAATACAGCAGGACATGGTCAGGAGAGATGGTGTGGTGTCGGGAGTCCTTGATT
This sequence comes from Ictidomys tridecemlineatus, assembly GCF_052094955.1. Classification (NCBI taxonomy): domain Eukaryota; kingdom Metazoa; phylum Chordata; class Mammalia; order Rodentia; family Sciuridae; genus Ictidomys; species Ictidomys tridecemlineatus. The sequence goes on along the minus strand of NC_135492.1, from coordinate 46,330,437 downwards.
CTGACAGCTGACAGCCTCCAACTACCATGTGACTCTGTGCCAATGTCTGGCTGCCATCTCCTTCCTCTACTTAATTGGGGGTGGGTGGAAAAACTGTTCAATAAAGAGCTCTTTCAACTCTAAAATTCTATGATTCCATGAAATGTAATGACTTTTGTAGAAGTAGATACATAATTCATTCAACCAAGTCATATTGCCACAACCTGAATGCTTTCTTGTTTGTTTGTTTGTTTGTTTTGTTGTTGTTGTCTCAAAGTTCAACTGTAATTACAAAGAAATGAAGGGGACAGAAAGGAGTTGCCACTTAAAGCTAACAGGCATCACCAGCAGCAGCTCACTTTCCTAAAATGCGCATTGACAATTAGCAATTAACATCTTCTGGAGACAAGCAGATAATCAGGAACGCTTCTGGCTGAAGGGAGTCATAAAATTTCATGGTACCACTTAACAGATATTTTATCACATGACAAATTAGGTACCTTTCCATCCACTGTAATAAGATATTTCCTACAATCATTAGAGATGATTCAAGGCTTGATGCACTCTGGCTGGTTCTGATCCTGACGAAATTGCTTGTTCAATAAAAATTTGGTAGGTTTGTGACACACACACACACACACACACACACACACACACACAGAGAGAGAGAGAGCAATGATGACCTCCTTTCATATTTTTGGTGGCCAGTAACAGAAAAAAATGAACCCCAAAAAGGAAAATGTTGGCTTAATTACCTGCAAAGTCCAGCCTTTGGCTAGGCCTCAGGTAAAGCTGGGTTCACATGCACACACAAGGTCACCGGGACCCTGTCCTTCCCTGCTTAAACTTGGCTTTGCTCTATTCTGCCTTCTGTTGTTTTATTCCCAAGTTACAGAAGCAGCAACATGGCTGACTGCTATCAGCTCTGGATCGCTATCTTCACAGGTTGTTTCAGTGAAAGTGAATGCTTGTTTTCCCCCCAAAATCAGGACATAAATTCCTGAGCATAATGATTGGCCCAAATTGAATCCCTTGACCACGTCTGAAGCAAGGACTACACCTAAGATGATGACACCCTTGGTCTTGGGTTGGTGGGAGATGATACATCAGGGTGGTGGGAGAAGCATCCTTTCTTTCTCCCCTGTGAAGTAAGAAGGAAGGAGAGAGATGTTCCTCAGGGAAACTGGAGCAATGTTGGCTAGAAGCTGGGTGATGGTGTTAGTTTCATGAGTGACAGACACCAATTTCATGCCTGAAATAACATGAGATCCTAGAGTACAGTCAGAAACTTGAAAAGTTTCCTGGACATCCAAGTTCCAACTCTTTATTGAAAGCTGAAAATTCTGAAACTTAAAGTAACAGAGGCCATAAAGCCTGATGGCTAAACGGATAGGCTTTGAAACTGGACAGCCTTTGCTTTGAGTTCTGTCACTAGCTCTGGGACTTGAGCTAGCGACTTTAATGACAAGAACCTCATTTTACTCCTCTGAAACTAGGAGTAGTCATAGACTCACCTTGCAGAGGTGTTATGGTGATTAAATGAGAAAAATGAACATGCACAGTACTTTGTCAAATAAATGGTAGCTATTATTATTACAGACAGCAAAGGACTTGTCCAAATTCACAAAACTAATTAGTGGCAAAACTGGGAAGTTTTTCAGTGAAGGAGTCTCTTGACTTCTTGCTCAGAACTAAAATGAACCAATGTGGAAATTGAAGAGAACACAAGTCAATTTTATATCCAAAATATCATGGGGAAAAAAAATCAGACTTTATTCCCAAATTGCTACCTAGAACCTCACAGATCACATTTCACAATGCCCTCTTGAGAAGAGTCACTCACTATGACTAGGCAGATTAGAGAAAGACAAAACTGAACTCAGCAATTCCTGAGATCATTGGGAAACTGAGCTACCTGTCTTATCAACCAAGTGTTTGCTGAGCACCTTTGGTGTGTCTAGGATTGTGTGGAAAATTAAAATAGAAAATACATTCCTTGTATTCAAACACCTTACCCTTTGGGGGGAGGTAGAGACTAAAAGTACTGAAGGCGGTCAGGCAACAGGGGATCGCTGTGGACACATGACTAGTTGGGACAGATTTAATCAAGGCCCAAAGGAAAGGGGAATCCAGGTGAAAGGTTCAGCATAAGCAAAGACTAATAAAACCAATCAAATATAAACGAATGAATGAATGACAGGAAGGCTAGCAGGGTGAGGGAGGAGAGGGAAAGTGGAAGGGAAAGGGGATCATACATGCATGAGTTTGTCAGTATGAAGCCAACTACTATGTATAACTATAAAACACTAATTAAAATTAAAAAAAACCTTTCCATAAAACAATTTAAAAAGCCATACAGAACATTTCAACATATGTAATACATATCTGTGTACTAAATGTATGAGTGTGTGTGTGTGTGTGTGTGTGTGTGTGTGTGTAATTTGGCATAGTAAAAAAAAAATTAAAAAATGGATGGATGAATCTGCTATTGAAGAAAGGAGGAAAGGGACCATGAAGCATAGAGAAAGGAGAAAGAAATAAAGCCAAGCAAGACAAGGGCAGCCCTGGATTCAGGATCTAAGAGGCTGCCTGTAGGTGGGTGCAGGCTCAGGAGCACCAACCTGTAAGAAGGATGATGGATGATCCCAAGTCATTATATTTGCCCTCAAGGTCTTCCATTCGATCTCCACTTAGCTCTTCCTCCTCCTCTGAACACACCTCAAGTTCTTTCCCAACTGTTCTGCTCACTATTTGCTAAATCCTCCGGAAACATGCGAGTCTGTGCCAATTTCCATGTGCCCCTTCTTAGACTTCCTTTCCTGTCTCACGTCTGCCTGGCCCAACTCTAGACTAACGCCCAAGTCATGTAACGATATTCAAGACAAATCGTCCCTTGAATTGATGATAGTTCAGTTGACTAAGTGAGGCAGGATGGTAGGTCTCCGTAGGCAGACAGGATAAAGGCCTTGGAGAAGGGACGGTGTGGAGAGAACATCATGCCACCTTGGAGGGAGACATCGGATTGGGAGAACATTCTGTTACCTGCTGCTTTACTTGTTACTTCCTCGAAGCTTTGACACAATGACTCCTTACAACACTTGTTACTGTTCCTAACAATTTTAAACACAGCATCCCTTCCTTAGTTACTCTTACCCCTACCTCTAGCCACCACCGACCACAAAGTAGACTCCTACCTGAAGGGCTTCCTCTCCCCAACAGAATTCCCAAACCCCAAAGTTGGACCTGTCCTCTTGATTATGTAAATAAGGGATTAAATATATGCACTTCTGATTGGTTTATTAAGCTGAGGGCTTGAAGAGCTTGATCGGTCCATGCTTTACCCCACCAATCACCTGTGCTGAGCCATCAGCTATATCTTTAAAAACTCCTAGACAACAGACACCCATTGGCAACCCTGTCTTAGGACCTCTATCTCATTGGGAGCTCTGCTTTCTTTCGGTCACTCTAACAAATCCTGTCACTTTGCTCTCACCCATGTCTTTGTGGATTTCACTCTTCAAGTTCATGAGACAAAGAACCCACCCATCCGAGCTCCATGTAGCATAAGGACATCTACATGCACCATTTCATGTCCTGACACTGTTCCTGGAGCCTATCACAATTAGTTGTGATCTCTCTCTTCTCTGAGCCTCAAGTAGGGAAAACGGGAATAAATGCAATATTGATGATAACACCACCCCCTTACTAAATACTAAACACTGTACCTGTATTATCTAATTTAATGTTTATAGCAACTCCATGAACAATTCTGGCATTCTCACTTTATAGTTGAGAAAACTGATGGTTATGGTTGGTGTCTGAAAAGCCCCCCATCCCAGAAGCTCATGCATTGAAGGCTTGGTCCCCAATGAAGCAGCATGGGGCCTTTGGAGGTGATTGGATCGTGAGGGCTCTGAATCTATTGATGGATTCATAGCTAAATAGATTAATGGGAGGTTGTGGAAACTTGAGGAGGAGGAGCCTAGCTGGAGGACTTGGATCACTGGGGGCGTGCCCTCGAAGGTTATATGCTGTCCCTGGTTAAGCTGACTCCTCTCTAATGGCCTGGAAGGTCACTTATTTATATTTGTGTCAACCTCATGGGACTTCAAGCTCCTTGCTGGGGTGCAGCATCATTACACATATTAATAACAAACAGCATTTGTATCCTGACTCCATACCTTATAAAACACCTTAACAGACTTTGTGCATGGAACTGCTACCACCATCTTGTGAAGCAAGATTCCTTGCTTCTGCCTTACACGAAAGAAAATGTCAAGTTCAGATATCCTCATGGGTGTGGGTGCACGGATGATAATACCACCTGCATGATATTATCAAGGATCAGCATTTCTCCACCAAAATCTGCTAGCAGTTGTAGGAGTTGTTCTAGATAAATGCCCTGGTTTTCTCTCCCTGCAGTGGATAGCACAGAGCACGTGCTTACTGCACACAAGTCCCCAGAGTTCTCCAGCAGGAATAAGCTCCAGAGACCTGCAGTAGTTATTTCCTTGATCATCTTTATGGACTCCTTCCTTTTATCACTACCCACATCTAGACCAGTGTTTCCTGAGACCACTCCCCAAATAAATTGCTTTCATTCAATTCCTTTTCTCAGGGTTTGCTTTCAGGAAAACCAAAATACAACCTTCTTCTAGAAGTACTGTTTTTCCTTGTGGATTGAAGGAGTGAGATTAAGGAGGTAAAATAATCGGGGATTTTTAACTATGTGACTTCCTCTTTCAATTTTTTGAAACAAAGGGGAGAGGAAGAGTAATCATTTAATAATCTGCAGCCTATTAATTCATTACCAAGTCAACTCATGCTTAAAGGGGTCTGGTATTAAGTTGACAGTTGCCTAGGAATCTAAAACAGAATTAGTTAGAAGGGAATAGAGAAAGATTTTTTTTTTTTGCATTTGTCTGGTTATTTCCATTACAGACAGAAATATTCTGACACTTGCTTCTTTGCTCTGATTACAGCTTAAGGCAATTTCAAAACTTCTTAGGTTGAATTGGAACACCAAGTAACAAAGTAACATAGCTCATTCTCAGTGTCTCAAAGTCTTCACACAAAATCAAGGATCTTGATGGGGCCAAAGGGTTTCAATAGAAAAATAAATGAATACAATTTTAATTTGATGAAGGAACACACCGGGAAACAGAGCAGAGGCATTAATGCATACACAGCAACATGGAAAGCCCACAGAACAACTCATGTTATTTTGAGCTCACAGGGCATTTTTCCCCCCAGGGAATTATATGCATCCAGTGGTGACTTCATTATACTTATAACATCTCTGGCCTCTCACCAGGGAGAAAACTTGAAACATGGACATTTTTATCAAGAGGCAGAACAAGGTTGAGGCCCTCATACCTAGTTCATATCAAACACTTCAGGTTTGGGGAAAGCATGTTCCTCAAAGTCTTCACTGAATCTTCTCTTAATGAATAAGGGAATGGTTTTATATCTAAAAAGGTGCTCTGCGGGTATAAATACTTTTACTTCACTTTTTTTTTTTTAAAAAAAAAAATCAACTGTTCAGGTAGAATTCCAGTTTAAAATGGAGGTGGGAGCTGGTTAGGAGAGCTGGTTAAGATGTCAAAGATGATGATGCCTCCTTTAGAGAAGAGGCCTGGCTCAGAGTTGAGAAGTGCTGTTCACCTTGCCCTTTGGCAGAGCCAATGACAGAGCTCAGAGTCAAACCTTCCAGTCTGCAGAAATCTCAGGGATAGTCTGACACCAGAGAGGGAGGGGTTTCATACACTGACTTCATATTGAAACTCTGAATCCTACCTAGAGTCTCAGAGATCATTGTCTGGAGGATCATCTCAGCAGGAGGTGGCTTCTACCTTAGGGTATCCCTAATAGGTGAACGCTTGGTAAAGTCACGGAAAGTTCCCAGGGTCTTAAAAGGAGAAGACAGAGAAGATAGAAAGCAAGAAAACTCTCATGGTCTTAAGTGGGTAGAGTGAATTCATAGGGAGGAGGGTCAGAAAGGTTCCTTCAAGTGCTAATACTCTGGGTCACCACTGAGAAAAATTTGAATTAAGAAAAAAAAAGAAGAAGAAGAAGAAGAGGAGGAGGGACTTGAGAATTTGGAAAAGTGAACATCAGAGAAAAATATATTTTTTTCCTCTTTGCATTTCTAGGAGAATAAGGAAGCTCAAGCAAATTTCACCTGCTCCAGGCAAAGGTTTTGGTAGTGAGTGTTCTGCCACGGCAGGCTCATCGTGGGCAGAGCAAAGCCTGCATTTTGAGAAGTGTTGCCTTCTTGGGTACATCTGATAATTTCTCTCACTTAATTGTCCTAAGTTCAGAATACCTGAAGGTAACCTGAGGTTTTTCTCTTCTCAAGTAAGACACTCTTCATCTTCCTCCGTATCCAGCCGAGACCTGGGAGGCAAGAGTCATCACTGAAATAGTCTAAAATACAACAGAAAGCTCTTCTCATTAACAGGAAACTCCAAGAGAATACAAATGTTTCACTTCAAAACTAGAAGGGTCTTCCCACCCTTAATATTTATTAAGGTTTTTTTTTTCTGTTGTTGTCATTTATCATGAGGAAAACTGGGTAGGTGGTTACATTCCATTTCAGAATATTTTCATTAAAAGATACAAAGAACTTTATCAGGTTTAATAACAACACTTAGTTCCATGGAAAACATGATTCACTCCAGTAGAGGAAGAGGACCCCTTTAATGGTCCACTGATGTTTCAACCAGAGCAGTCAGTGGAATGGCCTTGTTGGTTGACAATGATGTTTTCTTCTCCTCAGACACTGTGTTGCTCACTCTTCCCATCACTGAATTCTCCATCGTTTTCAAAGATGGACTTGTGATGGTAATAGTAATTGCCAAAGTAATTCCTCTATTATTGCTCTGCTCTTCGGGTGCCCTTTTCCTCAGCTAAAGGTTATTGTACCCACTAATCAAAAGTAAGGAAAATGCCCTGAAAGGTCATTTTTGAAGCCTTGTCTTAAAAGAAAATTCCTTTTGCAACTTAGGATCTTTTGCTAGTCCCCCCCCCCTCAGGGAAAGTGAGTTTCATGAAAATTGTTTTCAGATGCAAAAAGTTTCTGATATTAACCAGAAGATATGAGGCGGGGGGAAGCTAAGCTAGGAATCAGGAGGCCAGGTGCTCTATGGTATGGATGTGTCCCCCCAAATTCATGTATCAGAAGCATAATTCCCAATGTAAAAATGTTGGGAAATAGAACCTTTTGGAAGATGTTTAGGTCTCAAAGGCTTTTGTCCTTGTGCAGGTTAATGCCATTAGAAGAGGGCTTGAGCCGGGCAGGGTGGTGCACGCCCGTAATCCCAGCATCTTGGGAGGTTGAAGCAGGAGGATAGCAAGTTCAAAGCCAGCCTCAGCAATTTAAAAAGGCCCTAAGCAACTCAGTGAGACCCTGACTCTAAATAAAATGCAAAATAGAGCTGGGGATGGGGCTCAGTGGTGGAGCGCCCCTGAGTTCAATCCTTGGTACCAAAAACAAACAAACAAACAAATAAACAAATAAAATAAGAGGGCTTGATGGAGGGAGTTTGGTCCCTTTCTGCTCATCTGCCCAATACCCTGTGAGGACAGTGTTCTTCCCCAGAGGACACAGCCTTCAAGACTCTATCTCAGACGCAGTGCAGCCCTCACCAGATGTAGCACTTGGATCTTGAACTTCCACCACCTCCAGAATGGCGAGAAATTGATTTCTGTCCTTTATTAATTACCCAGGGTGTGATACTTTTGTATAGCAGCCTAGACTGAGAGGCCAGAGCTGGAGTCTTCCATCTACCACTAACAGGCTATATGTTGTTGGGCAAAGCATTTAATGACTCCCGTCACAAAATCCCTCATTTGCAAAATGAGGGAACTGGAACAGATGGTCTCTGGGGCACATTCCAAACTTAAATTTATTACAATTCCATGGCAAATAAGATTGGGTTATTTTCCAAAAAAAGGAAAATATTTTACAGCGGACTCTAATGAAATATTGAGATAAGGAGTCACTGCCTGTCTCTTGGGCTATAAAGACTTTTTAATCAGGATCTGGTTTTGTCCCACAGAGAGTGAGGACAGGAGCTAGGAAGAGTTTGGGCGTAGATAAAAGGAAAGATTTATTTTATTCACCTTGGTCACTAACCCTTTAATGAGTTGGTAGGTGCTTCATTCATTCTGAAAATCATTGGTTAAAAGGCAATTATTCAGGGCCACACATAATCCATCTCTTGAATAAAACATGGAATACTTTGAAGAAGGATGCCCGGATTCCCAAATGGGAAGATTCCTAACCCTTTGTCAAAATTGGAATCCCATTTTCTCACAGTGGTCAGAGGGGAGGAGAAGGAAGTGTTCGGCACAGAGGTATTCCCAAAACCAGCTATCCCCAGCCAGGTTCTAAAATGGAGATTTACAAGAGAAAGGTGATATTAATGAAGGCATCCTGCAAAGAAGAAATGAAGGAACATAGTGATGGCTATCGAAGAGAGCTCAGGCTTGTGTCTTCATATTTGGGACTCCTTCCAGGTCTAGAATCCTATGATTCTGTGGCTTTGAGATATGTCTCAATTATTTATGATATGTCTAGATTGAATCCTTTGAAGCAATGCCAATCTAACTATAAATTCCCTGTTAATTCCGATACGGGCCTCTTTGCTGGATTTTTTTTTCTCTTTTCTTTTCTTTCTTTTTTTAGTGGCCATAAGTCTCTAGAACAAAAAGACAATAGACTTAACCCAAATACACTAATATCTTGAATTTTCAGGTTATTCTCTGTAAAGTGAAGTTATATGGAAGAGTCATTGGCCTGAGTTTATTTATCACATCTACGAATATCAATGATCCATGTTACAAAACATTTTTATCCAGTATTTTAAAAATCCAGCTGGTCTGAATAGTATTTTCCTTAATTAGTTGGAAATGCAAAGTTAGATCTCGAAGCAAATCCTCCTCGTATGTTGCAACAGCTTGCTTTTCCAAAATCGAGTGGACAATTGTCCTTTGGATACTAATTAGCACGAACTCTGGTCCAGCTTTTCTCTACTCCGTTCTAATGAAGTGAAATAGTTCCGGCTTTTTAGTTTCCCTTGGTGTTTCTTGGCTTTGCTAATACCTTTCTAAGTGGGCTTTTAAGGATGAATTTTAAAAGTGTTTTACAACTTTAAATGCAAAATGTATAAAAGAAATTGCATTGCTGGGTCAATAGGCTGGGATTAAATTAAATGTTTGTGAAAGCTTATTGTAAATGGTAAAGTACTTCACCAATGTTAATTACAATAATAATAAACATGGAAGCAAAGCAGATTGGTGGTTAACAGCATGGGCTTTGGAGGCAGAACAGCCTGGGCCTGAATCATGCCTTGTCTCTTACCAACACTATAATTTGACGTGTTTTTCCACTCCTGAGTGCCTCCTCTGCTGGCCTATGAAATACAAATCATATCAATATCTACCGCCCAGGGTCATTCTAAATGCTATTTTTAGAGAGCATGTAAAAGACTTACATAATGTGTGCTCAATACACTTTGATATTATCATTAATTACATTAACTCAATAAATGGTTGTTAAGAACAAATGTATTAATTAATATATTAATATATGAACCTATAGATCACTGTAAGGGTCAAATGAGAAAAGGTATATACACAGACAGCACAGGGCTGAGGTCATAAGATAAACCTGTCATAAGATAAACCTGTAATGAATCATGATAAATCTTCATAATCTATATGGAGTCCTTGCAGATACTTATTGGTCATGAGTCCCTTCTCCACCCAAAGCAAGTATCTCTGAATAGATGATATTTAGTTTACATTTCATTCCAGAGGTCCTCTCAAGGGGTCTCAGAGTTGTTCTTATGGGAATGCAAATCACCTTTCACCTGCTGAGGCTGGGGTGGGTGGGGAAGCGTGGCAGAATGTCGGGGCATGCTAATCCTCATTTCTAGCCTGGTTGGCAAGGTGGCCGATGCCCCTTTTTAAGTGGCAAAGGGGAAAGTCACATTTGGAGTACAATTTCGACAAGAGCTGGAGAAAAAGTGACACAGGAGAGGAGGAAGAGCTCTGACTTATTGCAGAAACTTTCCCAGTCAACTGCAATAGGTGGGAGCCAAGAGAAGCAAGAAGACGTGAGAGAAAGAAGGAATGTCCTGGGGGACTGTGGCTCAGGGGGAGCGCTTGCCTAGCACATGTGGGGCTCTGGGTGCGATGCTCAGCACCATATTAAAAAAAAATAAATGAATGAATAAAATAAAGGTATGGTGTCCATCTACAACTAAAAAATATATCAAAAAAAGAAAGAAGAAATTTCCTAGAACAAAGGAACTGGCAGAAAACACTGCAGCTGCTTCTCTTGGGGAGGGGAAGGGACTCCACAATTACTGAAGACCACGGGCCTTTTTACCCTCCCCGGTCAGCATGTCCGTCTTCAGCCAACCAAGCAATCTTGTCGAACACAGTGGTTCCCAAGCCAATCCTGCCTTAGAACCATCTAGAAAGCTGTATAAACATACCAATATGTTAGCCTTTCTCCTAGGGATTCTGATTTAATTGTCCTTGAATTGTGCACCAGGCAATTAGTGGTTTTGGAAAAACACTCATTTTTCTTCTCTCAAGTGATTCTAATGAATATTCAAGACTGAGCACCTCTGATCTAATTCACACCCCTCACTTCACAAGTAACGCCAGGAAGGCCACAGGGGTACAGCGACTTCCCTGTGGGTGCACAGACAAAGCCTCCAGCAGCCACAGCTCTGCAGCAGAGCCAGGCATTGATGTCAGCTGCTCACTGCTATGCACCTGCAATGTACCCTCACTGAGGCCTCATGCTGGGTGGAGGGTCTGTCCCTGCCCTTGGACTTGGACTTGACCATGTGACTTTTGCTAGCCAATAGGACATTAGCAGACATGGCCGGAACAAGGGCTTGAGATGGGCCTGCATGATTGGGTTTGTCCTCTTGCACTCCTGTCTTCTGTGATGAGAAGAACATGCCTTCAGCAACTAGCTGCTGATTCAAGGAAAATGAAAACCTCTTGGCATAGACTGGAGCCCAGCCAAGCTCAGCTAACCCAGCCACGTGTGAATCAGAAATAAATGCTTATTCTTATGAGCACTGACTGTGGGTGGCTTGTCACACATTGTTATTGTGGCACGAGCTCTGATGGAGATGGACGAAAACCCAGGTTTTCTAATATGGCTTGCTTCATCATTAGACTTCAAGCGCCTTATTCTACTTCAGGCTACCCTGACTCTCAACTACTGTGTGATTCAGCCCCCACCTCGACTTCTGTGGTCAATACTGACCATTCATACTGGTTAAAGGGGCAGGAAGGTACATCACCCCAGTAGGCTATTCGAAGAGAACTGTTTTTTCTTCAGGCGTTATCTCCACATATTGGCTGTCCTTTGTGCTTTTTTTAAGTTGACACATAATAACTATGCAAATTGATGGAGCTCGGTGTGAAGACTTGATACATGTATACATTATGTTATGATCTGATCGGGGTAATCGGCATATCTATCACCTCAAACATTTATTGTTGTTTTGTAGCAAGAGCTCAGATACCTCTCTGCTAGCTATTTTGGAATATATAAAAATATGATTGTTAACTATGGGAGCTCAGAACACTAGTGCTTGTTCCTGTGATCTCTTTATAACTTTGTACCTGTTCACCAGCCTCACCTCCCCTTCTCTTCTCTTCTCCCCTCCCTGTCTCTGGTAACTACTATGCTCCTCTTCTATTTGTATATGGTAGATTCTGCATAAGATTGAGGTTAGATAGTGTTTGTCTTTACATAATGTCCTCCAGATCTGTCCATGTTGTCAAAAATGTTAGGATTTCATTCTTTTTAATGGCCAAATACTATTCCACTGTGCACATGTACCCCATTTCCTTTATCTATTCGATTTTTGGACATTTAGATTGATCCCAAATTTTGGCTACTGTGCTATAATAAACATGGGAGCTCAGTTACTCCCTCCCTCTCTCCCTCTCCAATTTTTTTTTTTGCATTGACATTTAACTAAAGGATGTCTATAAAAACTGAATACACAAATTATATATGCATGAACTGAAGCGATCCTTATTGGCATTATGTTCATTCACCCATGCTTCCAAACTTACGGCACCCTGTACTTTTCCCTGATGGGGAGGTGCTATGCTGTAAATGGAATTTGGGGGTCAGGGGGAAAGTGCTTGATTATAACACTAACCTTCAAGAGTTGTAGTCATTTGGAAAATGTCAACCACAGTAGAATAAGTTTTTTTTTTTTTTGATTGGCTATGTGTTTGTTCTGCTTCTAATTTTCTTCAAGGAAGAAAAAAAGAAAAAGTTATAAGTTGGGAGTCAACAATACTGCAGTGCCTTGATTGGGAAGCAAATACTATTTATTCCTCTTTTTTTAATATGAAGGTACACAATAACGTCTCTAAAATTTGCACATCAACCCCCTATAGCTAGCTACCATTAGTTTAGCAGGTAATAGGTGCCGTATTATTTTATAGAAGACAGTTATCAGCATTTGTTACTTACTGTGATAATACTTCGTCAGGACCCCTTTTCAAAGGTTGGGGTGTTGCTCAGTGTATGAGGGTAGGCATAGGTTAAAAATTGCCTCGCCTGTTTGAGGCTAGAAATGCTACCTTTTCTTTTTCTTAAGATCCCTTCCTGCCAGGGCACAAGGATGTGATCTTGACTCTGACAATTAGATGCTGGTGCAGAGGCCTGTCCCTTTTCATAAGGAAGATGAAAGCTGTCCTTCAGAAGACCTCAAACCCGGAGCACAAGTAGGACAGAGGGACATTCCTGAGTGCAAAGGAAGACGAGATGAATATGGAACGTTTTAGCCTCTGCCAGTGGATTGAGCATCAGGGAAGAAGGTTGGGAATAGCTTTTATGTAACCCTTTAGCAGGTAGGTATTGCTCTTTCCAATCTAGGTATAAGAAAACGAGGTTCTGGGAGGAGAGGTGACTTGCCTAAGGTGATACAGCTAAGGAGAAGAAGAGCTATGACTTAAACCAAACATCTAGCAGACTTCAAAGTTCACACTCTTTTTACTGAGCCTCAGTGGTGGACTTAAAACATGTCCACAATTATCTGGTAGCTCCCTATCCAAGAAGTGGAATTTAATCATCCTCCTCTGGACATCGTGACCAGTTTCTAATAGAGGAAAGAAGTGAGGGGGCCAGATTCAGCCAATACAAATAAAGAGCTCACAGTTAACTTTGAATTATGGATGAACAATGAATATTTATATCCAAATATTGTATGGGACATACTTATATTAAAAAATTACTTGTTGTTTATCTGAAATTCAAATGTAACCAGGTATTATGAAATGTATCTGGCAACCCTATTAGAAGTAGCAGCCTGTGATTTCAGAAAAGATGTCATAAAATGTACTGCAGGCCCGGGTGCTGGGGTTGTGGCTCAGAGATACAGTGTTTGCCTAGCATGCGTGAGGCACTGGGTTTGATCCTCAGCACCACCTAAAAGTAAAATAAAAATATTTTTGAAAATGTACTGCGGCTTCTTCTTCCTCTTAGAATACTTTTGGGGAAGTTTGCTGACATTTTGCAGAGACATTGAAGCAACCTGTGGAAAGGCAGAAAAACTGAGACTTCTACACAACAGTCAGAAAAGAACTGTAGCTTCTAACCAACAGCCACGCTCACATCTTCACATGATTGTGACCCAAGGTGACATATTACCTGACAGGTCAAACTCATGAGAGACACCAAGCCAGAATCAACTAAGCAGTATTCCTGACCCATAGAAACTATGACATGAGTTTTCAAGCTGCTAAATTATGGGGTAATCTGTTATTGGGCAAAAGATAACAAATACAACCATACTACTTAAATAGATGTACACCTATTCAGAGTTCTGGTTAATCATATATATATATGATAAAATGATTATTTATAATATAATATAATGTTGTATTATATTATATATAATAGTTATATATAATAAGATTCTTTACATATTAAAGAATTATAATTATTATAAGATTATATATATAATATTTATAAAGAATCTTTTTTAAATTTTTTTAGTTGTCAATGGACCTTTATTTTTTATTTATTTATATGTGGTGCTGAGAATCAAACCTAGTGTCTCACACATGCTAGGTAAGAGCTCTACCACTAAGCCACAATCCCAGCCTCAAGAATCTTTGTGTTCAAAGGAAAATTTTGTCTTTTGTTTAAAAGTATCACATCTCCTATGAAATATCTCTTTACCAGGACTGCCAGAGGCAGCTCCAATATAGCACTGACTGAGTTCTTTTAAGGAACATTTATCAAGAATGTTTTCTGAGCAAATTTTAGGCAGGAAAAATATTGCCATGTACAAGAAATAAGCAATGTGCTTTACAGAATGCAAACTTTCACATTCACCATGTTATTTGGCCTATAAGCCCAGCAGCTCGGGTGGCTAAAGCAGGAGGATTGCAAGTTGGAGGCCAGCCTCAGCAACCTAGCGAGGCCCTAAGCAATTTAGTGAGACCCTGTCTCAAAATAAAAAAAATAAAAAAAGGTCTGGGGATGTGGCTCAGTGGTTAAGCATCTCTGGGTTCAATTCCTGGTACCCCAAAAATAAATAAAGAAAGAAAGAAGGGAGACTTTAAGAGGTTCCGTGATCTGCTCACAATCACACAGCTCATCACACAACAAGGATTCTAACACGGGTCATCTGACGCTTAGTGTCTTCTATGGCATTGCCTTCCTAATCAGAAAGTATCTCTTTCTCCCTGACACTGGTCACTGAACTTAAGTGGTGTTCTGTTACAGACATTGTTCAGCACCAGAGATGTTAAAACGGAGGATGGAAAAAAAGGGTCATCAATCACCTAACATCAAATCACAAAAGTGAGTCTGGTTTGACCTCTGAAAAATGAGTTTTAATTTTCCTCATTAATTCAGCAGCCATGGTTGACAATGCCAGTGGTGGTCAAGAGTTGAGTCAATCACTCAGCCAGTCCTGTCACACTATCTGACTCGACATTTCCCATTATGGGGAAAGTGCCCTCAACACAACAACAAAAGGACAAATCTGTCACAGGCAGGAAATGCAAGACAAAGAAAAGCAGGGTTAAAGGTGGGGTGCTTGTACTTTGAGTCATGCAAATCTAATGCATGACACCTCAAGTCCCTGGTGTCCCTGTTGAAGAAAGGCAAACGGTGTTAGTTTTTCTCTATAACTCATCATTCATTCTTCAATTGTCCTACCCAACTCCATATTGGAGTCCATGTCGGAATCTTATTTTTGAAGTTGATTGCAGAAAACATTTGTTTCTTTTCTAAAAGTGTCACATTTTGAATAAGCAGCATTCTAAGTAAAAGGAGAATGAATCGTATGCAAGGAGAGAAAGAGATCAAAGTTAGTAAAATTTTAAAAGTAAGTCAACTCAGGAAGATACATTCAGTTCAGAAATCATGGTGAAGAGGGAAATCATGCAGTGGGAGAAACCAAAGAAACTTTGGAATGGTTTGCGGCCTTTAGACTAAAAGTGTAAGGAGGAGATGAGAACGGAGCAGGAGGCGGCACAAACGGAAGTGTACCCTTTGCTGAATGCTTTACTCGGATCCTTCATTTCCACTTTGTCCCAGTCTACATCGAAAAATCCACATGCAAACGAAGCAAACAGTAAGTAGAAGTAGAGCTGCAAGCGATCTAGTATCTTCGTCTTGCAAAATGTTTAAGGGGCATTTTTTGAGGTTAAAAAAGAAAATCACAAAGAAGAATTTATTTATATACATTTTTTTTAAAGTTAACTTGAGATTACCCCATTAAGCAGATTTGTTAAGTGGATAGACCACTGTCTCGCTGATGTTGATAAAGTCATTACATGCAAAAATAATATGATGGTTTGTTCCCATTCTGTCACCTGCTCTACTTGGTAGCCATGCTGCTTAAAAAGGAAAACCCACAGCACTAGAGTAAAGTGAGCACTTACTTAGCTGGTGTCCCATGGATGACAGGGAGCACCTGCATACCCTGCTCTTACCGCCTCACCGGAGCAGATGTCTGCTTTAAGGTAGGGGCAGAGTCAAGGCCGGCTTCTTCCTGACAAGAGGAATTATCAAATGGCGATAAAACCTAAATTTCCTGCCAGTTGTATTGTTCTCTTTTGAGAAAATTACCATGGGAAGATGCCTACCCAGATGTTGACAAACTCTTTTCCATTTGTCCAAAGCTCCAAGTAGCCACCCATGTTTGAACTCGAGTCCTAAATGCTACGAAGTAACCTCTAGAGGGATGTGAGCTTGAGAACTGTGGTCAGTAGAAATGCTTCATTCATGCTGAGTCATGACCAATCCATTCTCCTCTTCTGGGAAACTGAAATGCAAGCAAGGTACACCTAGAGAACTTGGCAACCAACTCAGTAAATGATCTAGAAGTTAATAGGTAGAGAAAAAAAATTGAGCCATGAAAGCAGCTGATTTAATACTTGTTCTTGGGTCACAAAAACCACTGCAAATATTTGAGCGGCAAATGAAACATGGCTATACAAAAGATTCTACTGTTTCCTTAACTCCTGGATTATTTAATGGTAAAAAAAAAATGCTATTGCCTAAAGTCAAACATATATCTTTATTGCTACTAGAAGGAAACTGTTTATTAAACACAACTGTATAAGTTTTAGTGCTTCCACTTTTTTTCCTGGAAGCCAGGAAGGTCTTAGATTATGTTAGTAACTATAATAATTCCATTAGAACTTTGTTTCTTCTTCCATCCCTTGGTGCTGATTATTAGTACATATAAATTTTACTACATGTAAACTTTATTGCATGTAAACTTTACTACATGTAAACTTTGTGAATGTGCATGCACATTATACTTTATATGCACTATGCTTTACAAGGTTCTTGAAACTCATCTCGGGGTTTCAAGTCTTTGGGAGGTCAGGTGGCCAATAAAACAAGACAGTGGCTTAGAGGAATCTTCTAAATTCTCTTTTCTCAGATATTTTTATGGTGGCCTTTAGATCTCCAAGTCTTTGAGTTTCAGCAATGTCTAATTCATTTCAAAGCAAAGAAACTGAAGTAAAAGTACCAAACAGCTGTCCAAAGTTCAGAAACAATCCTTCATGAACAATTTTGACTCCAGGCACAGATGGATGTCTCCAAAAGCCATCAGGCATGGTGTCTGCTTTTCAAAAGCTGATGTGGAGATATTATTCTCTTCTAAGCAGGAAAAAAAAAATCTGTCTATAGTGAAATCTTGGTATAGATCCTTAAAAAACACCTCATGTTCCTCTATGTCATGAACTTTATCTCTAAATACCCAAGAGGTAAATGGAATTAAATTGATGGAGGAATAAATGTACACCCAGAATCTATTCACCCTATCCTAATTAGGTATAAAGCATTCACCACATGGTTCTCCACCCTCTCACTGCTTAATTGTATATAAAAATATCTCCAGAAACAAAATTGGCAACAATTGGTTGGGGGGATGCATTGCATATTGCTATCTTCCCCTCTTTCTACAACCAAGCTGCTACCTATACCAAATGTTCTTTCACTGAGTACTGCCTGTGTTCCGGGTGTCATGCTAGGCACAGAGAATGCAGTACTGAGCAAGACATCGATGACGCCTACCTTCCTAGAATTTATGTATTTTTTTTCCATTGGTACTCAACCAAGAAAAATATCCAGCCATATAGGACACTAGAAAATGTCTGGCAATATCTCTAGTTGTCATATGGCTTGGATGATCTCATCTACCAACATTTAGTGAGCAACATATGGGGATGATTTAACACAATGAAGAATTGTTCCCCAGCAATATGCCCAAAGCTCACTGTCTTGAGAAATAAGCAATTACAATAGAACATGTTAAGCACTATTATGAAAGAAGCACAGGATAGCTTTGAAAGCACAGGTCAGGGGCACCCACACAGTATGGAGGCAGAAGGACCCAGTTAGCAACATTTAAGCTTGAAGTCAGACTAACAGTAGTGCACCAGGTGGTAGCAGAACAGGGGAGCTAAATTTTATATAATTTTCCAAAAAGGGATAACTAAATACATGAATAAAAGATAGACATTTGTTTACATCTCATTCTTACCTATTAATTGTTGAGATCAAAAACTCTCTGTCATGCCCTTTTAGTTATAAATATCACAGTCATTGCATAAGTTTACATTTATATTATGCATTATTTTAGGGCAGGAGTAAAATCTCAGGGAATTTTAAGTTTACAATAAATATTTCCTTGGCCTGGACTTGAAGTTTCCTAGTTCACCTTCCTTTTCTCTTGGTTGTGTCTTTGCACTTTATTTGATTTCACATACCATTTATCAGAGGCCAGGTAGGGCTCTATCACTCTCCACTATTCATAGCCTCCTCATTAATAATCTAATCTGAAGGGGCAACAGGCTAAACTTGAGTAAAATTTCACCATAGATTCACCATAGTGTGCTCCCCCAAACTCACAAATGCTCAAATGCTTCTGTTTGCAAGGAGGTCAGCTATTAACCTGTTTTCCTCTAGCATAAACCCTAACTTGACTGACAACATTCTGCTCAAAACAACTATCACCTTGCTTCAACCATGACTTGTCAAATTCTCAGACATCACTGTAGGAAAGGAAGGGTGTCCCTGGGGCCAAAATCAAGCAGAGAAACTAGCAATGTCACATGTATAGGTGATCTATTTGGGTCAGTTTAAAGTTTTTTAAAAAGAAAGAAAATAAAATGCATATATATGCCATTCTGCAATTCATCTTCAAATCATTTAAGGGAAAGTCAAAGGAGAAAAGAAGCAATTGGAGAGATAAATTACATGCCTGTGGGTTCTACCAATATTTTATTTGATAGAAAGCATCCAACATGTTGAAAGTCATAGAATTTTATCAGGAGAAAAAAAAAACTTAGAGACCCAGGTCAACACCTTCATTTTATAGATGGGGAGGGTGAGAACAAGGACCAGGAAAGAACTAGTCTACGCCACTGTACTGGTACAAGGCAGAGCACGTGGTGACTGAGTATGAGCTCTGGCGTCAGGTTCCAACTTTTCCACTTATTTTATCCCACTTAGCTTCAGTTTCTTCCCAGATAAAACAAGGATTTTAGCAGTGCCTAGATCCCAGGCAGAGTGTAAGGATTCAATAAGGCATGCACATAAAGTGCTTACCAATTCTTGGTTTGTCGTAAGTGCACAATGAATATTAGCTATTAGAATGATAACCTATGATAGAGAGGTATCCTAAAACACAAATCATATCATGTTGCTGAGGAGCCACTGTCATCGTTGGGGAATACATCTCTCCTCAGTCCTCCTCCCAATCACCGGGCAGGAAAGGTCCTTAAGGACAGAGTGGCCCTGGGGGATGGACTCTGGATATCTCTCCAAACTCCTCTGGGTACACAGGTCTCAAAGCCCAAACCAAATGCTTCACTATTTGTTTTAAGTCCCCTGGAGGTATTAGAAAGTCACAATCACAATTTTTTAAGATGAATAGACCATGGATCATAGACCTATATGCTGAATAATACCTCAGATACTTTTTAGTCTAATTAGATCTTGGTGATGGAATCCTCAAGACTAAGGCCTCAGTCCCTCATTGTACTATTTAGTTTGGGGAGGACGGGATATCCCATCATAGTGCAATGTCGATTTCAGATGAATACCTGTAGAAGATAGAAAGAGAATCCTCTGTTGGTCTTTGAGCCTTGTTATTGTTGTTACATGGGATTGGTCTATGAATTCTGTGAAAGGCATGTTAACTTTAAAAAAAAAAAAACGCAGATTTTTTTTAATATTTAGTTTTTGTAGTTGTAGTTGGACACAATATCTTTATTTTTATGTGGTGCTGAGGATCGAACCCAGGGCCTCGCATGTGCTAGGCAAGTGCTTTACTGCTGAGCCACAACCCCAGCGAAAGGCATGGTATCTTATAGTGCATTCTAGTACAAAGCACATTGTGACCTCAAATTGATGATAACATTAGTCAACATGAAGTGAGCATTTTCTAATCAGGCAATGGAAAGACACTTAACGTGGATCTTCTCCACACAAGTCAGGGAGGACAAGAGTCTTATCATTGTCACTATTTCACAAATGCGGGAACTGATGATCAGATGTTGCTCACCTGATGTTATGGAAATAGTAAGAAGGGATGCCAGGATTCAGTCCTAGGAAATCTTAGGCTGATCTCCTACTCTGAATATACTTGGGTCTCCAAATATGACAAAAAGAATTTTTCATTTTCCCCATGTCCCACTGTTAGGGCAATCTTCTACAGTTCCTGTGCATGGGCCAGACTTTTTAACTTCCACTCAATAAAAGTTGGTCATCTAGGCTACAGTCTGGGCTGGTTACTTTAAAACCTTGTATACATGCACACACACACACACACACACACACACACACACACACACACACTCACACACACCCCACAGCATATGGGGAAAATGAGAACAAAGAGAGAATGCACTAAAACAGGTGCCAGATCTGTGAACTATCCTTCATCCAAGGAAATCAGCCAAGTTGAGAGGGCTTGGAAGAACAGAGCAAAGCCATTTGTTTACCAACACTTGGGAAAACTGAAGTTTAAGCCCAAGACCAGACATTAAATATCATTATGTAAGGCACCAGTGCTGTGTCAAGTCCTTGCAAGGTTTAATAGCCAAATTAGCAATAAATTCTGACAGCCCATCTATCAGCTCTGTTCAGCCAATCCAACGGCAAAACCGTGTTTCCTTGCAGGCCCAGGGAACACACACTTGCAGAAGGGGGAAAAAAAAAAAAAAAGCACTTGATTACATTTGGTTTTGAATAATTGGTTCGCTGAAATTCTTGAGCTGAAGAAAAATGGCATTTCTAATTTATAGAAATCACTATTTGAAATATAGTTATGGCTGCTCAGAGAACCCCTGGAACTAAATAAATTTAAATCGGCACATTTAAGAAAGCCATTAAGAGATACCTAATGACAGCCCCTCCAATTATCACTCCAATAGAGCTGATGTGGAATCCTGCCAAAAGGCAGATCCTCTCCTCCCCCGACTGGGGTTGTGTGTGGCTTGATGCCTGGAAGCCCAGATGGGGTGTATTAAGGCCTCTTATACCCACCGGGAAAGCTCAGGAGCCTGACGAGACCTGTAAGGGAGAATAACACATTCCAGGCAGAAAAGAAGAGATGGAAAAAAGAAAGAAAGAAAGAAAGAAAACTTCCACTGGCAACTCCAATACCCCTTTGGGAAGATTCCTTCATAAATGCATTTGTTCGCTTGCAAATATCCCTTCTAACCTGCAGACCTGCTGGTGATTGCAAGGAGCCTGGAATGTTATTACATGTAATATCTGAGAAACAAGAATCTATGCTTCTTCGCAGTCCTGTGGTCCCAGTACATTACTATGGTTTAGATTTTATCATGCCTCTTCATTGTTATGCAGAAATGCAGGCAGGCAGCAGGTAAAAGAGAACCTCCCCAGGTCACTTTGGTAACCAAGTCCCCTGAAGATGAGTACAGGAAGCCTTGTATGAACCATCCAGTAATTCCCTTACCTTCCCATTTTAGAAATCCAGCAACTTGAGAAAAACAGTGAAATCTGGTGACCTGGTTTGGCTGCAATGAGAAAACATGGCTCCTGTCTTGACACAGCACGCCCCATTTGTGAACTTTCTTCTTTGAGAAAGTAAACGAGACTCTGGTTTGAAAGAAATGAGGACAGACTGACAGATAATGCAGAATGCTTCTGCAAGCATTGCAGCAGTGGAGTTTCATTTTTGGATTTATCACCCCTGGACTCTAGACCCATTTCACTCAACTACGGTCCTACTTAGCTTTTTTAGTAACACCCACTAGACACATATTAGGAGAAGGACGGAATTGGGACCTGAGCAAAATCGGACCAGGGTATCTCTGTGGTAGACACAGATCTGGCATGGCCCAGATCCCCTTCAAGAAGATTTTGCTTCCCAGATACAGGGACGTTAGCAGACAGCATCCAGCTGCCAGTTTCTACAGGATCTGCCATAACTGCAGAAAGCCAGCTCACAGGAGCGATGCCCTTCCCAGGGCCACCTATATATCCAGAGCCTGCTATTCAGCCTGAGGGAGAACGTTTCACAGGGCAACTCTTATTCCAGAACTCTCTGCAAGGCAAGCCTGCCGCAGTCCAGCTGCAGCAAAATAACCGGGGGTTAGGGGAGGGGGGTGACAAGCAACTTGTGTACATTGATACAGCAGGAGTGGGAGCCGTTTATTGTAGGACAGGAGGGGTATATATACATTCCACACAGCTTATCTTAGTTAACATAAACTAGATACAGCAGTCAACTAATAAGAAATCTCCACACTTAATGGCTCGCTGGCGTTACTTCACAAACCACTCCCTCTGCAAAATGCCCGGCGCCATCTTGACTTGTTTACAGACTCTAACACAAGCCAAGGCTTTGTTGGGCCTGTATCACGATGTAACTTCTTCCTCTGACCAATTTTGCTTTCTCTTCCCCTTTAGAGAGGTTGGTCCCAAAGAACACTTTATACCTGAAACTTCATTTTAGCATCTGCTTCTGGAGAACCTAATCTGTGACAATCACCTATTTCTGTTCTTTGGCTTCTCTTCATCTTACCCCCCCCCTTCTTGCCTAATACCCAACCTTAAATTAGGATAATAATAAAAAGACTTGATTGATTGGCAGTTTCTTCTCCTGCTTTCATTTATTGTCCAAAGTTCTATGTATTCGTAGAATAAGAAGAGTCTTTGGAAGCAGAGAGTTCTGGGTCAAATCCCACTTCTGAATGATCTGGGGCACAATATTTAATCTCTCTGAGCTCCAGTCTTCTCTCCCATCAAGTGGAGATATCACCATCTATCTAAGAGGGCTGCAGTGAGAATTAAATGCAGTCACATACACAAAGCACCTAACACAACGCCTTGCACACAGCAGACGTCTGATGATCAGCTATTTACAAGGGTTCCTTTGGCATTGGACACATACTTTCCTTGCATTTTAGTTTACCTTTTCAGGTATTTATTTCTTGTTTCTTCTATGAAACACTAAGCTCCTGAAGAGCAAGAACGGTGCTGTTTGCTTCATCTGGATTTTCTATATGATGCCAGGAATGGACAGATGTTGTGTATGATAAATACAAACAATTTTTATTCATCAATTTAAATAAATCAATAAGGTAAAAGAAGAACCCATTGAAACACATCAAAGGTGTCTGAAAGTGGGTTCTGGGTAGGTTAGCATTAGGCCTAACCATATAAGTAGGTATATAAAGGCTTCAGTGTAGATGGTGCCTTCTCTTCACCACTACAGATCTAAGGCACAAGGGTTGACCATGTAGAGCAGACAAGGTAGTTGGGAACGAAAGACCAAATGCACAGGTATTCATTAACCTAAGCAGCCAGCGAAGTTAACACTCAATATCTATTCTCCCCCAGACGATCAATTCAATCCAATCACCCTGTTCTAGTCCTCAGGTGGTCCAAAGACAAGCGCGCTAGTCTAAACAGACTGGAGAGAAGGAATTATATTGTATGGTTGTCTCAGAAGTTTTCTTCTCTCTCCTCTCAGATGTGGAAAAGGAAGCCCCATGTGTCCGTTCATAAACAGCCACCAGAAGAACTAGCAAAAGAATGAAGCTGACACAGAGGATCAGAGAGCAGAGACGGAAACCTACTGGGCTGAGCTGCTGAATGGCTGAAATCCCAAGTCTGCAGTACATCTCATCTTCCTGTGAGAGGATAAATGTCCTTATTGTTTAGGACCTATGACTCTGGGATTCTGTTACTTTTTGAATCTGCAGCCCAAGGTATCCTAAGAGGTAGGACAATCATTCAATATGCAACTGTAACTACCCAGGGAATCTTTTATACTTAGAAGCATAACAGAATTGTTGCCTTTAAAAAAAAATAGCAGACAGAGGCTAATCTGAACTCCTCATTTTAAGATTAAGAAACAAATAGCTTTGCTATTGTGAATTGAGCTGCAATAAACATTGATGTGGCTGCGGCACTGTAGTATGCTGATTTTAAGTCCTTTGGGTATAGGACTTAAAAGGAGTAGGATAATTGAGTCATTACAAATTTTCTGAAGAATCTCCACACTGCCTTCCAAAGTGATTGTGCCGATTTGCAGTCCCACCAGCAATGTATGAGTGTACCTTTCCCCCACATCCTCAACAACACTTATTGTTACTTGTATTCTTGATAATTGCCATTCTGACTAGAATCAGATGGAATCTCAGTGTAATTTTTATTTGCAGTTCTCTAATTGCTAGAGATCTTGAACATATTTTCATATATTTGATGATCAGTCGTTATCTTTTCTTCTATGAAGTGCCTGTTCAGTTTCTTTGTTCATATTGATTGTTTTTTTTTTCTTGGTGTTGTTTTTTGAGTTGTTTGTATATCCTGGAGATTAATGCTCTGTGTAAGTGCAAGTGGCGGAGATTTTCTCCCACTCTGTAGGCTCTCTCCTCACATTCTTGATTGTTCCCTTTGCTGAAAAGAAGCTTTCTTGGTTTGATATCATACAATTTATTGATTCTTGATGTTACTTCTTGTGCTATAGGGGTCTTGTTGAGGAAGTCAGTTCCTAAGCCAACATGTTGGAGAGTTGGCCCTACATTTTCTTCTAGTAGGTGCAGGGTCTCTGGTCTAATGCCTAGGTTCTTGATCCACCGTGAATAGAGTTTTGTGCAGGATGAGAGATAGGGGTTCAAATTCATTCCACTAAATATGGATTTCCAGTTTTCCCAGCACCATTTGTTAATAGACCATCTTTTCTCCAATGTATATTTATGGTGCCTTTGTCTAATATGAGATAACAGTATGTATGTGAGTTTGTCTCTGTATCTTCTATTTTGTTCCCTTAGTCTTAATGTCTGTTTCTGTGCCAATATGATGCCACTTTTGTTGCCATAGCTCTGTAGATAATTTAAGGTCTGGTATTGTGACACCTCCTGCTTCACTTTTCTCTCTAAGAATTGCTTTGACTATTCTGGGTCTCTTATTTTTCCAAATAAATGTCAAACTGCCTTTTCTGTTTCTATGAAGAATGTCATTGGAATTTTAATAGGAATTACATTAGATCTGTATAGCACTTTTGGCCATTTTGACCGTATTAATTCTGCCTATCCAAGAACATGGGAGATCATTTCATCTTCTAAGGTGTTCTTCAATTTATTTCTTTATGGTTCTGTAGTTTTCATTGTAAAGGTCTTTCACCTCTTTTGTTAGATTTATTTCCAAGTATTTTATTTTACTTATTTATTTTTGAGGCTATTGTGAATGGGGTAGTTTTCCTAATTTCTTTTTCAGATGATTCATCATTGGTATCTAGAAAGGCAATTCATTTATGGGTGTTAATTTTATATTCTGCTACTTTGCTGAATTTGTTTGTGAGTTCTAGAAGCTTTCTGATGGAGTTTTTTGTCTTCTAAATATAGAATGATGTTGGTCTTGGGTTTAGCATATATAGCTTTTACAATGTTGAGGTATGTTCCTACTATTCCTAGTTTTCTTACTGTTTTGTGCATGAATGGATGCTGAATTTTGTCAAATGAATGGAAAAGGAAAATGTGTATATATATATATATATATACACACACAATGAACTATTACTCAGCCATAAAGAAAAATGAAATCATGGCATTTGCCTGTAAATGGATGGAACTGGAGACTATCATGCTAAGAGAAATAAGCCAGTCCCAAAAAACCAAACGCTGAATATTATCTCTGATAAGTGGATGCTAACACAAAATAAGGAGGGGAGAGTAGCCATTTCTTGGATTAGACAAAGGGAAAGGAGAGGGGACGGGAATAGGAAAGACAGAATGAAACAGATATAGCTTTCCTATATTCATATTGAATACACGACCAGTGAAACTCCACATCATGTATAACCACAAGAATGGGACCCTAATTATAATAAGTTATACTCCGTGTATGCATGTCAAAATGCACTCTACTGTCATGTATATGTAAAAAGAACAAATTAGTAAAAAAAAAAAATTCTAACCATAGCCATTCTAATCATTTTTCAATTATAGGTTTGGTTCTTCTCTGAAATAGTAACAAAAAGATGCATGAAGAGTGTGTAACATATCCTCTCAAAGTTGATGTGGTTTAAGGTCTCTTGATTTGCTCATCCATCTACACCAACTTTAAGGGCTATCATATTCTTTGGAATATTTGTTCTGAGTCTAATCTAGTTTGAAAGTGCACTTTAGTCCAACATAAATATCTTGTGTTATTTTACTACACTACAACTGTTTCACTTTCTGGCCAAAACATTTGCCTTTTTATGTATTTTTTTTAACTAATTCACCTCTGGTTTTGCTTACTTAAATTAATATACTTTCATTTTAATTTTTTTTTGCCTGATTGTGGGTATTTTACTTTTCTCTTTACCTATTTTACTTTATCTCTTTTTCCTATTCTTTTTATTCAGAAACCAGTTATTAAGGTTTAACTCTCAATTTCACTTTGAGCTGAAAGAAAGATCTTCCCATTTGAAGGTCCTAAGCAGTGATATAAACAGTAGTTATGGAGGGCAAGGTGGTAACCTTAAAAAAAAAAAAAAAAAAAGACCCAGAAAGGCTGAGTGAATTGCTAGAGAAGACAGAAATCACAAGTAGTGTAAAATCTCTGCTTAACCAGGTCGTTAGGCCGGGCTTCTGGGCATGCTCCACACAGCAATTAATCCTGTTCAACAGCAATTATAGACGTCAACCATGTTCATTCCCAAAACACACAACAGACATGAACTCTTACTACAATATCTGCAACTTGAGCTAAGGGACAATGCTAAATGTTTCACAGGCCCCGATACCACATAGACATTTGTAGACTGCTATACTCATCACCAACCAGAAAACAAGAGTGGCCTGAGGAAGAGATGGGAGGCATCTGATTGGAGAGGCTTATCAGATATAAAAAGAAATTTCCATATACACTTAGAGAAGGGAGATTAACAGGATAACTTATGCTCGCTCACTTATTCTGACAATAGTAAAATGTATTCCTATTATAATCATACAGAGAAGGAAAATAAATTTTTATTCAAGGCATATATACCTGGGTTCAGTCAGGAGCACCACAGTTCATCAACCCAGCCAAAGCACTGTCATTATTGAAAGGAATTTAGGAATATCTGAGGTGGGTTGAAGCAGATATCAATCTTTCACCAATAGTATGGGCAAAGGTTCATGTGGACTTTGTCCATTTTGTTAATAATAAACAAAATTTAGAAGGCTAAGGTGCCTCATTGGAAGGAGGCAATTAAACTATTGTTGCTTCAGTGTTGTCAGAAAAATTTTAGTGGCCTGGAGCAAGGGAGTGTCTAAGACCTGAGCAAGGGAGAGCCCAGAAGGATGGCACTGAAAGTTGGGCCAGTCACAGTGATTGCCATAGGCACAGCCCCTCTGGGGAAGCAGTTGGAACACTGAAGGTTGTCTTGTGTATAACTGGCCTTACCCTAGCCCCAGGTATTTAAACTTGACTCAAGGGCAGCCAGCTCAGAGCCTGGCCATAGGTCCCTAGAACATCTCTGCCAAACACAGATGCAGTTAGATATTACTGGGCAGGTGTAGGGAATAATGGTGGGAGGGGGGAAAACAGCACCATAAAGGTGACTGTATGAGAATGTCAGGGGTCTTTAGCAGATGTCAGTGCCTTGGGACTACTAGACAGAGGTACCCAAGGGGCTTAATAAATGCCAGTGGGTTCACAGTGTGGTTCATGGACCACCTGCCTCAGAATCACCTGAAAAAATGCAAGATTCTTTTTTCTCTACCCCAGAACCACCCATCAGATCCCATGGGAGCAGATTCCCAAACTCACATTTCGACAAGCTGATTATCAAGTGCAAAGATAAAGTTTTAGAAATATTAGTATAATTCAGAACCATTATCTTACAGTTGAGGAAACTAAGTCACAGAGAGATCATTTTTTAAAAAATCTCATTTCTCACGTATCCTCACCTTTTCTATTAGATGTGTTGCCCCCCCCCCTTTCCTGAGTGGTGGTTCCATTAGGAGACCACGTTCTGCTTACAGTGCATTCCCTTCCTGCATTACCTGCATTCATTCAGTGCATACTTATGGAATACTCCTTAAGGATGAAGTCTTTTCTTAGATACCAGGGAAACAGAAATGGAATCCCAAAATCTGTGATCAAGGCACTATGTGTTGCCTCCATAAATTTAATTATAAACAACTTTGCTCTCCATCCATTTCTATCAGTCTTCTTTTTAAACACCCAGGTGCTTGTTGTGTGTTTACACAGCAATCTTTCAATAACAATGATTGACAGAACAGACCTAATCCCCACTCCTTACCCTACTCCTGACAAAGGTCTTCTCAAGTCAAAAAACTAAACCTTGCTTGGTTTCTCATCTAGAAAT
The DNA here is from genome assembly GCF_052094955.1 of Ictidomys tridecemlineatus. NCBI lineage: Eukaryota > Metazoa > Chordata > Mammalia > Rodentia > Sciuridae > Ictidomys > Ictidomys tridecemlineatus. The sequence continues at coordinate 46,302,088 of NC_135492.1, read as the reverse complement.
GGGCAAAAACATGCTTTCTTACGATGAGGTCTTAACTAATACAGCCAGATTTCAAACGGCTCACCTAAATCTAAGAAGGTCTGAAGTTCTAACAGTGATGGTCACTAAATGGTTAATAACCACCAGCACGAGGAAAACCATTAGCCAAGCAAACTGGCTTACCTCCAACAAAGACAATCCCAGCACTGGGCCCCTGTTGGTTTCATTTTAAATGTTTCTCTTTTATTGTCTAAAACCTGTAATGAAATGTCACCAAAAGGACAAAAGGGCCACCATTTTTATTTAAATGGGGTTAATAAAGACCCCCCCCAACCCTTCACAAAGAGAACAAAGTGCCTCCTAATGAAGGCAGGGAATAGCACTCAGAGAACACTGGGAGAGGTAGCCTACCAGGTGAGGATGATGGAGTCACAGCTCAAATGGAAAGTTCTGAGCATGGGAATGATGTGGAACCACCAGGCAAATAGGTTTCCACTAACTTATTTATGTTTTAAAGGGGAGAGAGGGACATGGAAGGGTATCAGGGAATAACTCTGCCCAGAACTTCCAACCACCACTCACTGGACCTTGTCCTTAGAGGCAGAGTGGGGACACAGTAAAAAGAGGGCAAAGGCGGAAAGAAAAAGTGATGGAAAAACAAAACTGGATCCCTTGCATAATTTCAGAGAAAGCCCAGGGAATTTAAATGGATAGGGCAAGAAACAATGATAACAGGGTCTACAGTCCTTAAAGAAAAAACAGTGCACAATTTTCAAAGTGCTTTCATGCTATTTTTATGGTTTCACTCCTCATTCATGGCCTGCAGCTCTGGGTGGTGACATCCATTGTCAAGGGAACTGGCAACACCTTGGCTCTTCCTTGCCACTTCTAAATTTTTTGTTTCCCAAAAGAAGAAGCCCCACAGAAGAGCTGTAAGGGTTGAGGGAAGCAGGCAGGGCCTGGGGATTTGTAGTTCTACACATAATAAAAGACACTCTTCCCACCCTATGTGCTGGAATACCAACACCCACCAGAGCTACAAAGACATAATTCTGCAGATATTCCTAGGATATCTGGAACACAGTGTGGATTGCCAATAAAGCGCTCAGCATCGCTGACAGGATAAACACACAGAGTCAACCTACATGGAGGTGGGGAGAAGTCTCTCTTACAATGGGACGCAGTAAATGTAAAAGTCACCATCGGTACGTACCCAAGGAACCTGAATCAAAATGAGAACTCTGCACTGTGAAGCAAAGCATGTAAATGTTTAAAGATGGAATGACATTTCCCTTTTCACTGAGATATTCTGATGCTGCCAAGAACATCATAGGATTCCTTAGTAATGGCCGAGGGGCTTTCCTTGAAAATAGGTCCTCCCATCTGTAGTAATGCCGATATTACTGGCACACGTCTTATGTTCCTCATGTATACAAAGCTTACAACCCGCCGGCTTCTGTCCCCATTAAAATGATAGATAGCTACTTTTTTATATAATTGTCATAAAATTCCCTGCCTGAAACTGAAATGCTTTCTTCCTATTTTTCTACTTATTCTAAGTGACCCCATTAATGATATTTCTCTACTTGAAATAATTGGATAAGCTAAAACTGAGAAATAAGCACTTTCCTTTTCTCATTGTTTTTCCTTCTTTATCTCTAACAGCCCCAGGAGATCAAAAACACTTGTCCTTAGGGCAATATCAGCAGTTAATGATTCATGTTCAAAGGCTCCAAGTTGTCTAATTAACAAAAGGCAATGTTTGGCAGAAGCCATTTTTGCTTTCAAGTTAATAGCACACAGTGTATACAAATGCGGGATTGCATGCAGGTCTTCAAAACTGGCAGTGTGCCACTCATTCAAAAGTCTCCAAGTTCATTTTGTCTGACCCAGACTTCATGTCATTAGAAGTGGACCATTTTCATTTATTTCATTCTGATTTATTGGTGCTTTTACAGAATAGGTCACACATCACATCCTTCTATAATGTGCTCATAAACGTCATGTTTCAGTTTTTATTAAAAAACACACTTGATTAATGAAAATAATATGAACATATTTTCTGTAAAGTGTATCCTTAATAATATCAGTCACTAAAAAAAAAAAAGAATCATTAAAATAGTCCAATCATCCTCTTAATGTAAATGCTGTCATGGGCTAGATATTTCCTCAACAACAGACACTTGGTAAGGCTTCTATTACTGTACATATCACCATGTCATCATGAGATTTTTATAGAGAGGAACTAACATTTAAATCATAAATATTGACATTTCCTAAATCATGGTATGTATGTGTTTCTAATATCAGTGCTTTTGAAATTAGCAGAACACCAAACACATCAGATAATGCTGCCGATTTACCATGATCTTAGATTTTACAACGTACTTGATTTCAAGAAGCCAGGTGCTTGCTGCTCTCCAAGACCGGGGCACTCTGCAGGACTGGTTATTTCCCTTGTTTGTGTCTGTTCTAGTAAAGAAGGCATTGCCTCTTTGCATCTTTACAGTACAACACAGTGGTTAAGAATCTACGCTCTCAACTGAAGGCTGTCTTGCTTTGAATTTTGCTTCTACTTTCTAGTTTATGGAAAAAGCAACTTCAAAGTGCAGCTTCCTCATCTGTGAAATGGACACGATGCTATTTTTTTTCTTATAAGGCTGAATAAATATAATTTATTCAGAATGGCTTGTGATTAGTTAATACTCACCAAATGTTAGCTATTATTTGTGTTCCTTGCATTCCTCCCCAGCGATGAGAATATATTAACTAACTAATGCTTATGAAAAGAGCAAATGAGTGAGTTAATGAGCGTTAGTATTCCCTTTTACAGATGAGTAAAACCAGCTTCAGAAAAGTAAAGAAACTTGTTCTATATTATCACCTATTAAATGGCAGGCTCGTTTCTCAAATTTGGGTCTATTTCTAGCTAAATTATAGCAGAAGACTGCCTCTCTTCCACACAGGGTGAGCTTCCTAGTAGTTGAAATAACACCTAAGTTTCAAAAATGAACCAAGTGATGTTTTGTGTGTGTGTGTGTTAGGAATTATTAAAAAAAATTTATTAGGCAGAAATGTCACAATCTTTTCTCCTGAGACACTGCCAATTAATGTGCTAAGGGGCAATAGTTATGAAATTGGGACTTTGTTACCAAATACTCTCCAAAACTCAAAAAAAAATGGGGAATAGCTGATATTCTGACAGCTAACTTTGCCACTTAAGTGCCTGCCGCTCTCAATCTTTGTCAAAATGGGTTTCTCCTAATTAAGAATCATGGTTCTCAAAGGAGACAAGTGGCAACTCAATAGCTCAAAAGTTGCTGAAAAAAAAAATTCCAGTGCTCACTGAAGTGCCCACACACTTGAGCATCCATACCCATCTCCAATCCCAAAGGCTTTGCTCAGTGAAGACAGCAAGGAAGCCATCTATTCAAGGGTACTTTGAGTAGGTATTCTCATTCTTCAAGGATAATTACTTGAGTCACTTACTACCTTACACCACTGCTATGAAGAAAAGAAAAATTTTATGAGAAGGAAATGAGGCCATTTCTCAACTCCAGGTAGGTGAAGTCCCTTGTACTTGTTCATCTAGCAGAAGTTATTACTAAGATAGATGTTCTTAATGCACACGTGGTTAAGTAAGATCCAGTTTTCGCCTTGAAACCCTCGTCATTTTACCATCCGAAGAGATACGTGACTTTGTCTGCTAGTGTTTCAGACAGAAAAGGAGGCTCCAACTTACATGTAAGAATTTTTACTTGTGCCTTATCTATCTACATTTTGAAGAACTTCATTCTCAAAATACATGCTTATGACATTTATCTTTCTCTTTCATGCTTTGTATTCATAAAAGGGAATTGGATTTCAATTTCCCAGAGCTAAAAAAGATGACCTAATTTGAAATATTAAAGAATTAGCCATTAAAGAGCTATTTTTTTAAAAAAAGTAATGGGTGAGGTTCATGCATACACTCATTCCATAAGTCTGCATTTAGCTGCGGTAACACGTCTGGGCATGTCCTGGAGAAAATGACACCTTAGCCCTAAATTCCTCTATAACCTACCTATTCAAAAATAGCAATATTGCTAACCATTTGGAGATTAAAAATAAAGAATAATTCTGGCCCAACCTGATGGATTTTATTGAAGGCAACACACCATAAAAGAAGATTCTTAAACATTCAAATTTGAGAAATACACTTGGAGGGTATGCTGATCTTAGAAGTTACCAGAGAAGTCACAGCAGAACCAATGTTTAAAAAGAATGAAAAAGTCATATATAAAAAGTATGGCAAGACTGGTAGCCTTTTAATATCTGTATGCTCTCTGTGCCTTTCTTCCTCTTAATAATATTCTTACCCCTAAAACCACCAAACTTGTCATCTTCTCAGATATTTTTCTACAATTAATGTGTCTCCTGCACTATTTCCAGAAGTAGAGAAGCATAGCTTATATCAAACACTCTCTCCACATTTCACTCAAACTACTCTTATCAAGGTATCTGCCATATTTCCAACTCAAAAGATCTCTATCTCAGCAGCATTGGGCATGGGCATTGGGCTGGAGTGTAACTCAATAGTAGAGCACTTGCTGACCCTGGATGAGGCTCTAGGTCCAATCCCCAGCACCATGGGAGAAAAAAATGACATGGCTGTCTGCTCCTACCCCTTGGTTTCTTGAAATATTGAAATATTCTTGAAATATCCCCACCCTTTGGTTTCTCCCAGTTTGAGTTCCTCCTGACTGGCCGTTACTTCTCTGTAACTCTGCGACTTCCTGTCACTGAAATGTGAGTGTACCAAAGTCTGCAGCAGGTCTTCTTTACCAGCCATTCATTCTCCAAGTTAATCTCACCTAGATCTTCTCTGTTTAAACCCAATCTACATGACAGTGACTCCACCCTAAACTCTCAGGTTAGCTCAAAACTCACCTATTTAACTATCTACTTGACATCCCCATTTGGGTTTCTACATGCATTTCACCAAGAACTCTGCTAAAATAGGACTACCGGGTTGTTTTGTTTTGTTTTGTTTTGGTTTGGTTTGGTTTTGGTTTTTTGGTTTTTGGTTATTGTTTTCCTACCCTATCGATCTGGTCCTCCCATAACCTCCTCATCTCATCGAATGGCATCACTATACACACAGTTGGTTCTGCCAAAAACTCGGATCAGGATGATATGAGTCCAAGCCAAGGAAAGACTACAATTGCCAACCAAACACCAGAAATGAGGGGGGAGGCATTCAACAAGGTCTTCCTCACAGTAACCAGCCACCCTGAGAACTTCCTGACAGACTTCCAGCCTCCAGAGCTACTACATAACAAATACCTGTTTTTTAAGATACCAGTTTGTGGTACTTTGTTAGGGCAGCTGTAGTAAGCTACTACAAGTCCCTATCTGGCCAACTTGGTAGGCAAGTCGCCCTCAACTTTTATGGACATTGCCCCATGCTCCAGGGATGTCTTCAGGTTCCAATGTGAAAATTGGGTCAAGCCAGGGAACAGACCCCAGAGAAGTAAGCCTAGGAAAAGTGTCCCCTTTGATCTTCTTACCTATGGATCCCACTGTCTAGGCATACAAGAATTCTCTTCAAGATCCTGCCATCTAGGCATGCTGCCAAGCTTTGGGGTTTTATTGGTCTCCTTCCATTGGAATCCACCATCCTCTACCCCATTCACAAATTAAGGAATCTCTCACCTGTCTTGCTTCTGCCTATTTTCCCTCAATGACAATCACAAAAGCGAATTAGAAAGACTATGCGGTTGGGGGAGCTGGGTCATTGGGTATATAAGCTGCCTTCAGGATATATATTTTGTTTGTGGTGAGGGGACCTCTCTCTCTGCTTCTGATAAACAAGGTTACAATTTTTTAAATATCACATGTATAGCTCCTAGCCATTCTTATTCTTTCACTTCAGTCAAACAAACCAACCAACCAAAAAAAAAAAAAAACCCATATATATCACAATAATTTATCCTGCTAAAACAGAGATGTCCAGACAAGATTTATTTTAAAGCAGTTTATGACTTCATGATCCATGGCCACCCTGTGATGAGCTCATAGCTAGAATCTCCATAATTGAAATAGCAACCTAGCTACCATGAAGGAAAACCTTCAACAATTCAGCAAGCTGGGAGGCAGAAATAATTCCTGTTGTCCTGGACACCCAGTCATTTGTCCCATCTCCTCCTATGCTGTTTCTTCCTCCCTCACAGTCTCATGTTTCAGCTGTTAGCAAATAGTATACAATTATAAGAGGTCAAATAGCATGGCCTGCATCAGCAAGCTCCTGAGCCGTTTTAATTCTCTGCTCACAGGAACATCCTACTTATTGTACATTTCAAAGCTCGTCTGTTTCAAGTCATAAATTTGGTTGCTGCCTGGGAGTGCATCCATTATAATGCTGTTGTTTCTGAGAATAAAGGTGCTCTAAGGTAATTAAATAAGAGCTAGGTAGTTTTCTATTGAAACAGAAATAAACAGCCCACTGCTCCTTCTGTGATAAATGAAATTCTTCTCAATAAAACAATATTGTATGGATGCTGCACCTTGAGTCCTTTTTGTGCTCATTGGTGATCTTCTGAATGAGTCTAGAAGTTATTATTTCCCTTCTTTATGTAAGTACACAACAGTCAGAGTTACAAAAGAAGTGAAATATGTATCGTTGTCATCCAGAAAAAAAAAAGACTTTTGGGTAGGTGTTTAATGCATGTTCTTAGTAGTATCACTGACAGATGTACTATGACTATGTAGCACAACACCAGTTATATTTTACAGCTCTCCTTCCTATTTCTAATAAGGAACTACATAAAACCTACAAAGTGCATATTATTATTTATGTAAATGCATTATGAATGGATAAACTGGGAAGATTACTGGAAACCTACATATTCCATCCTGCAGGACTGAACTGCAGGAAATTTGAAGATTATTCCTACTTTGCAGAAATAAAAAAAAGAATAAATTCTGTCGATTCTATAATAGCCCAAGAAGAAAAGTCACAGTATTTTCATTGTAAATTGTTTATATGGGGGGTCCTAACTGCTATAAAACTTTTCAGAATTCCAAAATCTATCATCCCCCCAAATATGATGAAATTACAAGTGTTTTTGGTTTGGAGGTGGTCAGTTAAGGCCACATATCACTAGAAAGATGGGTTTAAAGGGGAACTAAAGAGCCTTTCTCCCATACTAAACCATTTCCTTTATTCATTCACTCAACAAATATTCATTGTACCCGACATAGAGTGCTCTGGGTGCAGAACAAACTTCAGTAGACAAGATGTCACCGCTCCTATGGAGCCTGCATTCTGTCCAAGACATCAAGAAGTATAAAGGGGACTTTTATTATCCTTTCATCTTCAAGGTATAAAGAGCACACCATGGAATGAAGAATTTCCATGGTTAACCAAAGACATAGTCTGAGTTGTTTTCTATCTGTGGTCGAAGCTTGATGTTAACAAACGAATTAGAAAGAAAGTGCAAGGAAATATTAAGCTTTTCTAACAATATCATGAGCCTTAATAATAAGCATGGTAATTCAGATAATTTTCTTCAAAATAATGATTTCAATTATTTCAAACTGTCTGCTATATAAACAAATAAATATATTTCTGTTATGGTTTAGTTATGAGCTGTCCCCCAAAAGCTGAGGTGTGAAAAAATGCAATAAAGTTTAGAGGTGAAATGATTGGGTCAAGAGAGTCTTAATCTAATCAGTGCATTAATCCACTGGTAGGTAACTGTAGGCAGGTGGGGTGTGGCTGGGAGAGATGGGTCATTGGGAATGTGCCTTTAGGGTACATATTCTGTCTGTGGTGAGGGGACCTCTCTCTGATCATCATGTCCTGAGCCACTTCCCTCGACCACACTCTTCTGCCATGATGTTCTGCCTCACCTTGGGCCCAGAGCAATGGAACCAGGTGTCTGTGAACTGAGACCTCTGAAAACATGAACCCCAAATAAAATTGTTCTTTTCAGGTCTTTGAGTCACAGTGGCAGAAAAGTTGACTAAAACAGGCACACAGCAATTATCCATTAGTATCTATTTTTTGCTTTTCACATACCTAGAAAAGAGTTCATTTTCAAAGTGATACTGATAAGATTTACAATGCATCACTGCCGCAGGCTCTAAAGATATCAGTGCTGCATGCCTCTTTGGAACTGATGTGACCGTGAGCAGTAGCAAGGCAGCCTAACTCTCAGGGTAATTGCTAAAGCATCAACCTGCCTGATGAGTCCAAGATTCAAGTTTACACTCTGCAGACAGCAGAGCTCTATGGGTTTCTCCACTCGAGACACGATGTCATCCAGAAGACAGAAACTCCCTAGACGCTATTTCCTCCTAACCATCACTCCCCAGGATACTGGATGGCACCCCATCATGGAAGGTATTAGTATCCCCACTTTACAGATGTGTAAACTGAGGCTCGGAGCTATTCAGTAACTTCCTGTGGTCACTGATAAGGCAGAGCTGGGATCAGAATTTAGGTAGCCATCAGTGTTAGCCTAGTTCAAGTCGTTTCCTGTACCCCCCTCATTGGAGGCATGTTGCAGATGGGGTGGTGCTACACATGAGAGGCACAACTGTAAGGAAGCACAGTGCCTCCTTTCTTGACCCCTGGTCACTTTCAGATTCTCCCAGCCCTACTACAGACCACTCTCTCTTTGCCTACTTCTCCCTTCTCCTCAAACCCATTCTAAGAAGCATACGATATCTACCATGTACATATTTGCATGAGTTTGCATCACTGCTTAAAGTGGCAAAGGAAGACAGGAAATGATCTTTCCTGAACGCAGTCATTTCAAGGATGCGCAGAGCAAGCCAAAGAAAGGTTACGGGACCTGCCCAAATTCACGGAGCTCATCGTCTCATAGCAGAGGCAAGGGTTCTGTCTCGGGAATCCAAACAGAGATCTATTTTACTACACATTCATGAAGGCGTTCTGCATTAGAGTTTTTCTTTACTTTGAAGGGATGGTTTCTGACCCCAGAGGACTTTCATAGATCAAGACTAATGGAGAAAGCACACGGAAAGACAGGAGCCCCCTGTATGATTACTAGAAGCAACATTTTGTGTGGGTCCAGCCTTGCCAAGGGAACCCACTGGTGAGCACTGGAGACTCTTTTTCTTCTAATAATTGTATGTGAATGGTCCTCTCTGCCATAGTAGCCACTGCCCTCCTGCTCCCTTTACAAATAGCAAGCCCCTCTCCCCTCCTTACTTCTCCCCAAGAGGAGTCAACACAACCATTGTATTAAGGCTCCACTGGAAGTCACCACTGTGTAAAAAAAACCAATAAAGTTCCAAATTGATCATTTCTAGTTGCTAAAGAAGAATAGACTTTCCTTTCCTGATTATGTTCATTATCATAGATTTCAATTTGTTTCAAATTACAAGGGAAAATAGATTGAAATCTATAGCTGGATCCTCAGGTGTAACGTTTCATTTTTTGAAATCAATAGGACAGGGAAGCCATTTTGCATTAAGTAATCTCTGGCTCCCACTCTCGAGCGCTGAGGCTTTCAGGCCGCATTTAGTCATTCAGATAGTGGATGGTGTTCAGCCTCCACTCCTTTTTCCTTTCGATCTTTATGTCCTACGTAAGCATGAGGCTCTGGCTGTCAGGCTTTGAAGAGTTTCTTTCTTGTGAAAAAAGACATGTGAAGGCTTCGTGGTCTGGGTACTGATGGTTGGCTTCTGTGTCTGTGCCTACGTAGATGACTCAAGATGAGGCAGATCATTCAGATACTTGGAAAAAAACTGGAGGAGAAAAATGGGTTAGGGGCGGGAGACTTTGAGGGCCTGACTATGCATACCACCATTCTTCTGTTTGATATGTAGTTTGCTTTGTAATAGGTCAGTTCCTGAAACACAATATACAACTGCATGAAAGTCAGAGGTGGGTAGAAGGAAATCAGCAGCTAATTCAATCTCCTCATGTAACAAATGGCTGAGAAAAAAAGGGAAGAGTCAGGTGTGGATCATAACCTAACGTGCAGAGTTGAGATTCAAAACAGTGTGACCTAGGTCTGAGTTCTGTGCTTTACAACATGATGTCTTAGCTTGGGTTTTTATTAAAAAAAAAAAAAATTCTGGGAAAAGGACTTTGGGGGCAAGTGGGTTATTTTGGAAATAATCACAAGAAATAAGGGCAGGGAAACAGGAGGATGGGAGAGAGAAGGAGAAGGAAAAGCACAAAGATGCAGCATAGATCTAGTAATCACTCTGGCACCTGGGGCCCAATACCTCTGGACACCATCTGGAATCATCTAAATGCACCTAAATAAAACATGC